>NW_022196914.1:52184780-52199861 GCF_008632895.1 Mastomys coucha
CCCCTGTTGCCTCCCTCCTCCCCATGCCTGCCACCCTACCCTCTCCCACTTCTTGGCCCTGGCATTCCCCTACACTGGAAGGTTTTGTGTATTTCTTTAAGGGCCATATTCATTTCCTCTTTAAAGGCCTCTGTCATCTTTATAAGATTGGATTTAAGGTCATCTTCTTGTGCTTCAACTATTTTAGGATATCCAGGGCTTGCTGTAGTAGAATAGCTGGACTTTGGTGGTGTCATATTGCCCTTGGCTCTTGTTGATTGTGTTTTTATGTTGCCCTTTTCAATCTGGTTGTCCCTGATGTTGGCTGTTGACTCCTTGAGGAGACCGGTAGAGCCATGAGCCTGACAGTGGATCTCAGGGAACACCACACTGCTCACCTCTGCTGGCTGTGCCCCAGGTAGACCCAACTGGCCTGAAGTTGGTTCTCTAACTGAGGTGTGATATATAACTATGAAATAGGTAATTCATAACTGTGATTTATTTGTTTGAGAAGATTTACATGACTCTTAAATTAATTATTTCTTTACAATGCGTAGGCACTAATGTGCATAAAATTCTGTCTTCATTTGAAATATTTGTAAGACAAAAACCAAGTCAGTACAGGTTTTAATTTGTTGGGACCAGTTATGGTGTCATTTCACAATTACTCTAGTCTTTCCTGCACTGAATTATTATATTTGATCAAAAGCATGCCATTTCTCCATCATCTCCAAACATTCTTAAGATGTTTTCTATGGAACTAAATCTAACTTCATCTCTGCCACTAGATCTCTGAATGTTTGTAATCAAGCCAGGTAACAGCAGCCCTTAATGCCTTCCTACTCAGGCAGCTCCCCACTGGTCCCCAGGGGCCCATTAAGGAGCAGTGTTAGTAAACACCTGTCATATCTCTTGTATCCTGAGGCAGCAGATGGTTCCTCTGAGTAGTGACACGTGTGTGCAGCTCACTTCAACAAAGGCAGCCCCCCCTGTGCCTCCTGACAACACTCCCTTCTCGGTAGCTTCACAGAGACCCACAGACCTGTGGAAAATTTTACTTCTGACTTATTATCTTTAATCAGCATATTGGTAAGCAGTGTATTCAAATTTTTAAAAAATATATTTTACTAAGCTATCTGGTTTTAGCAGTTTTTAAGGGAAGAAAGTGTTTTATAACAAAAGATAAAAGCAATGAACTCATTTTATATTTATCCTTGTAGAGCCCATGTTTATTCAGTTTTTTTTTTTAAGATTTATTTATTAATTTTATATATGAGTATACTGTTGCTGTCTTCAGACACACCAGAAGAGGGCATCTGATTTCATTACAGATGGTTATGAGCTACCATGTGGTTGCTGGGAATTGAACTCAGGACTTCTGGAAGAGCAGTCAGTGCTGTTAACCGCTGAGCCACCTCTCCAGCCCTTCAGTTCTTCTTAAAATTGTTTTTTTTTTTTTTTTTTTTTTTTTTTGCTACACGACAACATATCTACTAATAATTTGCATATTAATTTAATTGTCATAAGCATGTGGCAATATCTGCTAAATTTTCAGTAATTGATGTGTTGAAATGATAGAAGTTGGCAGGATAGTACATGGCTCTTCATCTTTAACCATTGGTCTTTTGGGTAAATCATGATTCATGTTCACCTCTTTTAGCAGTAGTGCCTAAATATCATTCACAATAAGTGAATCCAAGTCTTCTAAAAGCCTGCTGACATAAGTGCATGAACCTGCTTTAGCCTGCACACAAACTTGGCTTGAGTTGTTTCCATAAACATCATCCATCCTGCCATGTCAATTCAGGGTTTCCATCCAAATACTTTTATTTATTCACTTTATCTCCATGCCTAAAGGTTGGGTGAGGGGTCGTGGGGACAAATACAAAAATGAACTTTTAAGTTGAATTATTCTCTTTTCTTTTTAATTTAATTTTGTATGTGTGTACATGTACACGAGCACACATGTTCATGTGTGTTTCTGAGGCAGTCAGATTGATATCAGATCCTATGGAGCAGGAGTTACAGACAGCTACCAGATGTAGGTCTTCTGAAAGAGCAATAATGCTGAGACATCTCTCCAGTTCCATACATTATTTGAAATGTTATTACTTAAAGTATTAGTAGTTAGAGGCTTGCTTCAGAGATAGTTCTTGAAAAAATGATTCATTAGGACACAACATAGGGTCCCCGGTACCTTCATAAATCCCAGGTAGGGATGGTCACCCTCATATAATCTTAGCACTTGGAAAGTGGAAATGAGATCACTGGAGTAAGCTACTCACCCAGACTAGCCACATCCGCTCTGGGTTCAAGTGATCAAGGAAGACTCCTGACATCAATGTCTGACCTCCAAGTGCACATTTATGTACATGTTCATGGACACATGCATGCACATACATCACACAAACCCAAAATATAAAATAAAACTAATAAATCCTCCTCCTCCCCCCTGATGAGAAGGAATGTCAGAGAATGATGGGCCACAGCATCACTCCTAGTCATCACGTCAGTTCTTGGTCCCAGACAGGTTACTGCATTCTTAATGAATCCCACTTTGTTCCACTCTAAAACAAGAACATTGGTTTTGAAAATCTCTCAAGCACAAAAACTCAAAGATGTAGCAGTGACAAAGAATCTCCTCTTCCTGTTAATCTTGTTTGATAACAATCACAGCAGTGCTGTATCAAATGCTGTTCATGTCGTGGGAAGATGCTATAAATATCTCCCAATGTCAACAACGAAGAGCATCCAATCTCCTTTTGCCTAGTAATAACAAGTGTCGAAGCCCATTGTTTTCTAAAAATTTCATGTGATTGTTGACATTACTATTCGATATCAGTAATTAGTTCTTGTTAAAAGATCCAAAGAAGTCAGAGTGGGGCAGAGAGGGAAAAGGTGATAGAACTAAGTCTAAACTTAGCAGTTTTCTCAGACAGCATGAGATTGCTAAAGACTGAAAGAAGCATCTAAGAGGTTATGTTAGACATGATTACAGTTATCCTCTGTCCAAGTGGGTTAAGTCAAGTCAATATTTACCAAGAAATTAGACATGATTCAAGTCATACTCTGCCCAAATGTGTTAAGTCTAGTCAATATTTACCAAGGAATTTCATAAAATGCGTAGTCTGTGCGTCAAATTTTTATCCCCTTTATCCTGTTCTTAGTTTTACTATGTGTAGGAAAGTAAAACTAAACTAAAAAGTATGTATCTAGGCTTCAAAACTCTGACCTCATGTGTAGTTAATTGTTTTACAAGCGTGGGGTTATTAAGCTATAAGACACAGTTTCTAAAGCCATGCTGTTGATGTGAAGCTAGCTTGCTCCTTTGTAAGAAATGCCAGTGCCCACCAAGAGGAAGAATGTCACCAGACTGATAGTACCGCTATAGCAAGGAGATTTCATTGTCTTTGAATTCAAATTTAGAAAAAGAATAAAGAGGTTGCAGGAAAGAATTTAATGAGAATGTCTTGATTAAAATGCCTAATACCTGTTTACATAACCAGTCTGTTAGTCTATGTCTTTTTACTGGGGAATTGAGTCCATTGATATTAAGAAATATTAAGGAAAAGTAATTGTTGCTTCCTGTTATTTTTGGAATTCTGTCCATGTGGCTATCTTCTTTTAGTTTTGTTGAAACATTACTTTCTTGCTTTTTCTAGGGTGTAGTTTCCCTCCTTGTGTTGGAGTTTTTCATTTATTATCCTTTGAAGGGCTGGATTTGTGGAAAGATATTGTATAAATTTGGTTTTGTCATGGAATACCTTGGTTTGGTAATTGAGAGTTTTGCTGGGTTAGCCTGGGCTGACATTTGTGTTCTCTTAGGGTCTGTATGACATCTGCCCAGGATCTTCTAGCTTTCATAGCCTCTGGGAGAAGTCTGATATAATTCTGATAGGTCTGCCTTTATATGTTACTTGACCTTTTTCCCTTACTACTTTTACTATTCTTTCTTTGTTTTGTGAATTTGGTGTTTTGATTATTATATAACAGGATGAATTTCTTTTCTGGTCCAGTCTATTTGGAGTTCTGTAGGCTTCTTGTATGTTCATGGGCATCTCTTTCTTTAGATTAGGGAAGTTTTCTTCTATAATTTTGTTGAAGATATTTACTGGCCCTTTAAGTTGGGAGTCTTCACTCACTTCTATACCTATTATCCTTAGGTTTGGTTTCTCATTGTGTCCTGGATTTCCTAGATGTTTTGGGTTAGGAGCTTTTTGCTTTTTGCATTTTCTTTGACTGTTGTGTCAATGTTTTCTATGGTATCTTCTGCACCTGAGATTCTCTCTCCTATCTCTTGTACTCTGCTGGTGATGCTTGTAGGGTTGTCTCCCTTTGTGATTTCTTTATTGTTTCTATTTCCATTTTTTGGATCCTTCATGGTTTTGTTCAATTCCTTCACTTGATTGGTTGTGTTTTCCTGTAATTCTTTAAGGGATTTTTGTGTTTCCTCTTTAAGTGCTTCTACCTGTTTACTTGTGTTCTCCTATATTTCTTTAAGGGAGTTATTTATGTCCTTCTTAAAATCCTCTATCAACATCATGAGATTTGGTTTTAAATATGAATCTTGCTTTTCCAGTGTGTTGAGGTATCCAGGACTTGCTGTGGTGGGAGTACTGAGTTCTGATGATGCCAAGTAGTCTTGGTTTCTGTTGGTAAGATTCTTGCATTTGCCTTTTGCCATCTGGTAATCTCAGATGTTAGATGTTCTTGCTGCCTCTGGCTGGAGCTTGTTTATCCTGTGGGTAAGCCTGTGTCAGCACTCCTGGGAGACCGGCTCTCTCCTGGCAAGACCTATGCACAGAGAGCTACAGAACAACCCCACCTTCTGGGTGCAGATGGAGGCAGGATGGACCATGCGCCAGCTGATCTGCAGTTTCTGTGGCCTGTGCGCTCCTGGTTGGCCCCGCCTTAGACAGAAAAATGGCCATCCCGGCCAGAGCACTCCCTGGAAACAAGCTCTTCCCTGGCAGGAAAGGTGCACAGAGGGCTGCGGATTAAAATGCCTAATGCCTAAAAAAGCCATTGTTGGTTAAACACCAGACTTCATATAACCTGATAATTTGGAATTATCAGGGAAGGAGAGGTGGTACTTGTCAGGTTGCATGAGAGATTCTGAAAACGACTCTTTGCTAGTCATTCTCTTCAATGTCTGTGCTTTGTGATAGACAATTTTTCCTATATAGCTGTGGAATTTGTGCTGAAGCACAGTTAATCTTCTACACTCTAAATATGTACAAGTTTATCACATAGTTTTTGTGTTAGTTTGATGATCTAATTGTGCTATAACTAAAATTTCATATATATAAGTATATATACATATATACATGTATATACATATAGAGAGGAAAAAGTTTTTGGAATCAAGAAAAATTTTAAATGTGCTTTTACTTTCAAAGATTCTTTAAAAGGTTATGACCTTGTTCTTTTTGGTTTTTTTTTCATGATCAATAGAGAAACAGATAGATGGTAGATGATAGGTAGATATACAGATGATAGGTAGATAGATAATAGATAGCTAGATGATAGATGAATGGATGGGTAAATAGCTAGATTATGAATAAGCTTACCTGTTTCAGCAAGACCTGTGCCTTACCATTTTGTAGAACAAAGATATTTTGTTTACAATTTTTTAAAAAATGGATAAATTTTATCAATTTATGATAAATTTGTGATAAATTTTTACAATTCAAATTACATAGGAACTAGCATAATACCCTAAACTAACCCTGCAAGTATTGAATCAATTACATGAAATAATAAATATAAATCATGTATCACATATATAGCATGATAAATGTTGCTATAAATGTTCATAATAAATCTAATTATTCTTTTGTATGCTTCAAAATAGTGAAAGAAATCATTTTAGACTTATTCTAAGTTATATAAAATATTTGTGACCTAGACCAAGTCCCAAGTTACACACACATATTTTTCCTCAAATTAATAAGTAAAGTTTTCTCTTCTAAGATGAAAAAATTAAGAGTTTTGCTCTGTACCTTAGCTTATGAGGTACATTGTCTGACCAAGAAGATACAACTTTAGGTATTTTTTTAAATAAATACCTTCTGGCATTTTTTAGTACTAGACCTTAAAAATATTTTCCAAGAATCATAATATATGTTGATTTAACTTTTAAGAACCATGTCTAGTCAACTTAAGTTTTTATATTAAAATCTGTTATAGATAAAAAACCAATTAGTTACCCAAGACCCCTGAACATAGCTCTAGGATTGGAGCTCATACAAGAAAAAGGAGGGAATGAAGGACCCCAAGGGGTTTTCCAGTCCCACACCCTCCTTACAGCTTCCCCTCCCCCCTGGGGTCAAGGCTAGGCCAAGTTCCTTTCTCCACCCACAGGAACATTCTTGAGTAAGAAAAAAATTTTCAGAATGTACTGATTAATAGTCACCTGACCCTTTAGAAAGTCCCAGGTAGAGTTCAAATATGTGTCATGCTTGCTAGCCAATAGATTTAAAGGTCAATATGCTTAATTTATTTATTTATTTATTTATTTATTTATTTATGAACTGTAACCTTGCTGATGAAACCTGTGCCCTTAAAACGTATAAAAACTGCTTGTAATAGCCATTCAAGGTCTCCTTCTTAGTAACTCGCCTTGAGGGACTAATTGAAGGTTGACCCCAACACTTCAGAAAATAAACCTCTTGCTTTTGCATTGGGGGTGGGGGTGGGGGAACCAACTCATCAGAAGATTCTTAGTTTTTAAAACTTTGCTCTTATTTAAGGCTGAAGAGCAGAAAATTAGCTGTTACAGAGACCCTGGTCACTCAGTTCTTTCTAGAGGGAAATTGCAGTTACAGGCCAGATGGCACTAACTGGCCTGCACACCTGTATTCTAGGCATTGAGTGCCAGACTGCAGTGGACCACAGCACTTGAGAATGCTACAAGTTTTGTTGGTGGTGTTGGTTTTAGACTTTTTTTAAAATTAAAACATCATTCCATCAAGCTAGGCATGATTCATGCACACGCACGCAGGCATACAAATTCACTCCCTGCTCATTCCTTTTCCTCCCCCAAAAGTCTTCCATGTTCCCCTTACCTATATTTTCTAGCCTCTTTTTATTATTGCATATATATGGAAAATATAAATACAACCTGCAGAGTGTTTGGTGTTCCTTGTATGTACACAGTTTCAGGGCTGACTACTTGGTATTTCAGCTGCTCTCCCCTGAGGTAGATCATTTCTCATGTTCTCAGAATCCCTTAGCTGCCTATAGTTCTTTTATTTGTGTTATCCTTGATTGGGTCTTGTTTGCACAGCCATATTGTTGAGATATCACAGGTTAAACTTCTGTTTTTCTGAGGAAATCCATTTCCCGGCTCCTAGTCAGTGCTTTTGTATTGTTTGCTCAGTGTCTCAACCAGCAGAGAACTGTCTCCTTTTACTAAGTTTGTCAGTGTGGTCAGTGTTAGAGGGACAAAGTGTGAGGGTGGCGAATGGGGATGAATCAGAGAGGGTCTCAGAGGGGAGAGGAGAGGTGTGGAGAGTTAATGCAGGGGCCGGGGTGTGGAGGGAGGAGCAGAGATGACATGTGGTTCAGCCAGAATACTTTCCAGCGAAGCTCTTCTTTTTCCCTTTTCCCTCCCTCCCCTCCCCTCCCTCTCCTCCTTTATCCTCTTCTTGGCTGTTTTCTTTCTTTTTCCACTTAAATTCCTGAGCAAAAAGACTCTTGGAAATTCTGACAGCATTTGCAACAGCAGCACATACCAGATACTCAGCGTCCTACAACACAAAACAATTACTAAACATCACTACCCATCAACTAAGCAGACTCCATAGAGCTAATTAATTCAGTTGTATTTTATATTTCTCCAACTTTCTACTTTGTCAGCATGAATGCTTTTTTAAGACTTTTTTTTTAAGATGAGAGGATAAAATATATTTTATTTAACAATTTGCTCACTTCACTTATAATTTTAAGCATCTAGACATATGTTGTGTGGGCTCTCATTTAGATCTCACCATGGATCCACAGTTTCTAAGAACAGGCCTTCGAGGAAGAGAATGGATCCTTCCCTGATTCTCTGGACTGCTTACTTTTACCAACACTCACAAACTTGGCAGCTTACAGTAACTTATGAATTAATTTAAAAAAAATGTCAGAAATGAAATGGCTTGGCTCAGAAGTGCTCGCTGGAGTTTTCTCATGCATTTCAAGCAGATGTCAGCTGTCTGAACCCTTTCTCCAGGTTCAGCTGAGCTGGTCCAGGAAGATCAGCTCAGACATAGGCAATAGACACTGGCTATCAACTACTGCTGACCAGAGTTCTTCCACATGCCACTTCAGCAGAGTGTTGCTGGGTAACTCAGCTTGCAGAAAGAAAGAGAGAGCTCAAGAGAAGCAGGCCAGGGTCTCCAGCCTTTTATCATCATGCCTTAGCTATAACTTGGTATCAGTTTCAATACATTCAGACTTAGAGCTGGCCAACCCAGATCATCATGAGCCACATCAGTCTGCGCATTCTCACAGCAGCCCCAGAGAAACACTTTCTGGGCAGCAATCCATTGGAAATATCAGGAAGCAAATTATTCAAGTGTCCACGTACAGTTCTTGTTGCTTTAACCGTGGGTCTAATGTAGATCCAAAGCGTGTGTCTCATCCCAGGAAGATGGGAGCCAAGCAAAATTCTAAATAACCAACATGAAGCTCAGCCAATAACCCAAAAAGGAATGGCCTACTGTGGTATTAAAATCATACACACAGAGAAAGTGGTAAGACTTGGAAAGAGTCTAGGTTCTTCCTATTGAGTAAAACACACTTGTCTCTCTGAGCTTGGCTTATCTCACTTAACACGGTGGTCTCCAACTTCAGGCATTTCTCTGCAAATGTGCTTCTTAATAGACAAAGGAAGCTCCACTGTATGCATACCACATTTCCTCTGTCCCTCATCTGTGCATGGGCTTCAAGGCTGATTCTATATCTTGGCTACTGTGTAGTGATATGCAGCAAATAAGAGTGTTAGCACATCACTATTGTTTGCTGACTTAGATTCAAGCCTAATCTTGCTGTATGCCCAAGGACATTAGGGCTGAATTATATCGTGGTTCTACTTTTAATTTTTGAGACACCTCATGCTGATTTTATAGTGGTTGAACCAGTTTGTTCTACCAGCATAGCATTAAAAGGACCTTCCTCATATCCTCACTAGCATTTCTTGCTGATTTGTTTTGGTTTTTCTTTTGTTAATGGCCATCCTGAATGGTATGAAACAGAATCCCAATGTAACGGTAATGTTCACTTTACTGATGACTAAGAATAATTAAGATTTTTGTATATGTATTGGTCACTCATAAGTCTTCCTTTGAGAACTATCTGTTCAATTCATTTGCCTGTTTGTTAATTTGATGGTTTAGGTTGAAGTTGCTTATCTTTCTGCGTTCTTTATAGATTCTAGATGTTAATCCTCCTACTAGATGTATAATTGATGAAGATTTTTTCCCCCATGTTAATTTTACATCTTACTTTGCTGAAAGTTTTTATCATATTGGAGATGTTTCTGGTTGAGTGGAGTCATATCATCTGCAAGTAGGGATAATTTGGCATTTTCCTTTCCTGCTTGTATCCTTACTTTTTCTGCCTTATTACTCTAGCTAAGACATCAAGTGTGTGAGCCAGTCCTGAGGGTACGAGAATGGAAGAACCAGCCTAGCCCTCTCATCTCCTGTGAGGTGGCATGGATGAGGGAGAGATACCCACCTCCCCTCCCTCACCCTTTGCCACCTGCAGCATGTGGGATACCTGGTCTTGGGGCCATGAGAGCAGGAGAGATGACCCTGTCCCTCAACAGCCACAGCAGTCTGGAAAGCAGCCCCTGCATGTTGCCTGGAAAGCACATTAGAGCTGATCCTGGAGGTGGGGTTGTGTGTGGGTGAGCTGTCCCTGAAGGCCTGAGAGCAGGAGGGCTGTCTTAGCCCCTTGCCTGCTGCAGCACTTGGGAGAGTGGGTCCTGCACCTTACCTGGACAACACAGTAGATCTGCCCCTGATGTTGTGGGCATGGATGAGTCCTCCCCAAGGCACGAAAGTGGGAGAGCAGGAGAGCCGGCTGTGACCCTTGCTGGCTGCACCATTGGATCAGCCAGCGGGGCCAGGGCTGAAGAGCTTGCCCTAGTGGTGTGGGTGCAGTAGAGCAGGGAGACTGACCAACTCAGATGCTTCTCAGGCCCAGGGCTTTGAATTGGCCTACGAAACGTCTACTCCATCAACAAACTGTTGGAGCTCATGAAGGGTCAGCTCTTTGGTCAGATACAAAACTTGAGGTGCTTCATGACACAAGGTGACAACAGGACATCTGAGAGGAGTCCCAGTGAGGTTCCAATATCAATAGTGTAGCAGAAGCCAGAGGCCTTGAACCAGACCCATGACTCATTACAATGAGCATGAAGTGTGGACAAAAGGTACACTGTGACACACTACAGCTTCCACGCCAAGATCTTTTTTCTCTGTTGGGGCAGAGTTGCGAAAGTGGTTATGAGAGTAGGGGGGGATGAGTGGGATTGGGGTTCATGATGTGAAATTCATGAGGAACCAATAAAATCTGAGAAAAATAAATAAAAATAGAAAAGATTATATTGTTCAATCTCTAGTTTCTTTCACTATCAGCTTCTGGCTAGTTGTGTTCTACTATGATCTAACCAAATCCATTATTGCTTCTTTTCAATTATTGATTATTGATGGCTTTTGTTTTCATGGCATGTTAACTTCTGTTCTTTAACTCTCAAGTTTCTGTATGCCTTTGCCAGTGATGTACATTATTTTGAAAAAAATAGATGTCATTTTTTTTAAAGCAAGCAGCTTTCAATTAGGAAGTTAAGCCTATTTGCATATAGGATAAAAAGTCTCCTACTGAGATGTTTTAAAGGACTTTGTGGGTTTGTTGCTTATTCCCTGGTTAGTTGGATTATTCTTTGTTCTTTTTGCTTTCTGCCTCATTCCCACTAGGGCTTTTGTTGAGGAGATCATCAATTTTCTGAAATTTGCCTTTTCCTCTCTCCCATTTCCTGTGCCCTCATGATTGAAATCATTGTTCTTTCTCTGTGAGTTTTTAATCTTCTCCAGCCCTGACTTGGTGATCATGTGTTTTAAAATGTCTCCATTCCTCTGTTGCTTTTAAAACATAGCTTTGCTGTGTATGGTGATCTCTGTTGACAGCTACTTATTTCCAGGCCTTGAAATATAGTGTGCCCTGTTTGGGGGCTTCTGGTGAGAGCTTTGTGATTGTGAAGTGTTTTGCCAGCATGAACTGTAGTCCTGGGCATCATGATAACACATCATGAAGAGGTCTTCTCTGGTTAGGAATTTGTGGAATTCAAAGTTACTCTTATGCTTGAATGTCTGTTTCTTTTCTGTGAATTTTGTTTTTTCTTTTCCTTCTATAATCCGGTTGAATTTACTTTCTATGCCTTTAGTTTTGATCTCAACTCCTTTTGATTCTCACAGATTCTTAGATTTGGTCTTTTGATTATATCATAGAGATTTTGGAAGGTGTTGTCATGCCTACTTCTTTATTTTTCTTTAAGGATGTTTGAGTACAGCATTTCCTTGACCTTGTCTTCGATTTCTGGTTTTTTCTCTTGCTTTCTCGAAGCTGTTAGTCTTTCCACTGTGATTTTATTTGATCCATTGATTTTATTTTCACTTCCAACATTTATTTGTTTGTTTGTTTGTTTTCAAAATCTGTTTGCTTGCTTAATTTCTGCTCATACTGGTGTTTTCTCCTCTAAGTCTGATTTAGCTTTCTCCTCATCTGCCTGGAAATGTAAGATAAAATAAACTGTTTCCTCCCCGGGTTGCTTTTCGCAATCGTGTTTTGTTACAGCAATAGAAAGCCTAAGACAGGAGTTGGTACCCGGTCTACGAATAACGGGGGTATCGCTGTGACCGACTGCATCAGGAATGTTAGAAAAGACTGTGGAGGCATTTTAATCAGAGGTTAGAAAAGCCACTCAGTGCTCAGAGCTCAGTGTGCTGTGCTGTGGGAGCTTGGGGGATGAGAATGTTGACCGAAGTCGGATGATGAAGGCCTGCTTACAAAAATCCAAAGGGAAGTAAATACTCTACCAGGACTGTTTGTGTGATGTGCTATTAAAACATGTGGCAAGAGACCAGAACCATTAGAGGGACATCTTTGCTCTGCTGAGCCAATGGATATTTCTCAACGGTAGCTGAGAAATTAGGAGTGTTTAAGAAGAAACCAGCATCGTTGAGATGAAATCTTCTGGGAAATGTTTCTCAGAGTTAGCACATAGAAGCTGTAGTCCAAAGTGGGCCAAGGCTGTACCCTGTGCTAGCCGAACTTGGTAACGTGTAAGAACATCTGAGGTGATTCTGATTTCAAAGGCATGAAGAGGCCTTGGAGGGGAACTGAGGCTTGGCACCAGGAGAGGCCAGCAGAGGCCACTGGTGAAGGTACAGCCTCAGTTGCAATAGACTCCTTAGTATAGAATGGGGTTAGGGAGCAATGTTAAGGTTGGCACCATGTGCCAGGGTCAGAGTCCCTGAGGAGAGACCAGGGAAAGGCTACTGAAGAAAGACCTGGAAAAAGGGCAGCCCAGGTACAGCAGAGATACTAGCAGTTTGGAGGATGCTATAGAGTAACCACCAAGGACTGTAGCAGATCCTATGAGACAAATCCTTTGAAGCCCAGAGTATCATGAGTAAAGCCCAGATGTTCATCACTGAGTTTTTCATACTGCTGACTTTGGTTTTCTTTGGTTCAATTGTGACTGTGCCCTGGTTCTCTTTTGGAGTAAGAAAGCATCTAACTTAAATTTGATTTTACTAGAGCCCATGCTTAAGAGACTTTGGAATTTTCAAGAGACTAGGGTTTGAAGAGACTTGGATTTTTAAAGTGTTTGAATTTTTAAGGACTATGATAGTCGTATAAGTTATAATGTGGTTTATATTTTGATACTGATATTATAAGATCTTGAGTTTGAACAAGAGAGGAAAGTTAATGGCTTAATAGTAATATATTGGTGTGTCAAGTTGACTAAGGGTCAATTGTCCTGATTAGTTTTTGTCAACATGACACAAGCTAGAGTCATTTGGGAATGGAGGAGCCATCTCAATTGAGAAAAATGCCCCTACCAAATTGATCTGAAGGCATTTCCTTGATTAGTGATTGATATGCGATGGCCCAATCTATTGTGGGTGGTTACACCCCTGGGAAGGTGGTCCTGGGCAGGCTGAGCAAGCCATGGAGATCAAGTTAGCAAGCAGCGCCCTCTATAGATTCTGTATCAGTTCCTGCTTCTAGATTCCTGCCTTGAGACCCTGCCCAGACCTCCCAGCACGATAGACTGTAACCTGTCAGATGAAATAAACCTTCTCCTCCACAAACTGCTTTTGGTCATGGTATTTATCACAGCAATAGAAACCTAAGACAATGTCCTTGCCAAATATATGGAACTTCAGTGGATTTACAGGAGACATGACGTGTCCCAGTTGGGAGCTGTTTCACAAAAATAACTGATTCAAGAACTTTAATAGTTTCAAAATCACAAAATGCAAAGAAAAAATATAATTGTTCTTGACTGAGGGTGACTAAAGAGACCTGACAACTGAATAGTAACTGGTGGGCCTTATTGAAACAATTGCTGAGTCATGAGTGGGCTTGGAGAATTAGCTGGCAATAGAGAACAAATGCTAACTTCCTTATTTTGATAGTGTATTTGACAGAGTATTGTGACTAATGACATGTCCTGTTTAGAAAAATTTTCAAACTAACATTTTTGGTATAATAAGGCATCACATTGACAGTGTGTTTTTAAGTGGTTCAGAGAAAATAAGCTCTTTGCATAGTACTTCCAAATTTTCTGTAGGTTGTGACTAAAGACAGAGACAGATGGATGGACAGACAGACAGACGGATGGACAGATGGATGGACAGACAGACACATATACACACACACTGTTGAAGGAGACTGATATTAAGTCTGGTAGTTAGTTATAAGTAGTGTCTAAGCTGAGGAGTTACACAAGCCCGTCAGCCAGTTTTCCAAGCATGTGTACTACCCCATCTTCCCTTGACTAGAGTAACTCCCATTTGCACAAGCTGTCTTCCAATACGAACTCCTGTAAGGTAAGAATCATAGCAGCCCAAATGTCCTAGACAAAGTAAGCATTCAATAGCACTGAGAATGAGTGGCTGACGGATGCACACAGTTGGGAATAGGAGAGCAGCAGGGTTTGGGGAGTAAAGCAGAACAAGATCTTCTTTCCATCCCTCGCACCTCCTGATCCTGTACCATAGACCTGTTTATGGGTAGCACAGCCCAGCTGAGGCAGAGCCAGGCCTTTCACTACTAACCCCTGGTCATGTGCTGTTGGGCAAGTTAGCACCGTTTTATTAACTGTAAAATGGGGATACAAAAATAGTTTGTATATTTTAAGGGGCGTGTGACATGTTTCAGATTAATTATCTAGACTCAGTTCTCTAAAGAGATATTACTTGTGAGATGGTTTTGAGAATTAAAAACCACCCAATAAATCACACTGGTCATGATTTTTATACTTTATCACTAAAATTTCTATGGTCTGATTACTTCATGAACTAGGATAATACCCATTGTAGAAGTTATCCTGATTCTTCCTTCCCACACTCCCAGAAATAAGACTTGGACTCAAAATATATTGACAAATACCTTGGCCACATAGCTAGGCTGCTCTCTGTCTAGATCACAACTTAAATTCACCATTCAGTCTAATGTATATTCTGCCACGGTGGCTGGTTACCTGTGCCACCTGAGGTGATCTGATCTCATCTTCCTGAGCGAACCCAAGCAAATTCCCCACACTGGGCTCTCTCCCAGAATCCCATCTGCCTTCTAAATGTCCCACCTTCTATCCTACCGTTTCGTATTGGCTGAAGGATTTTTTTTTTAAATTGGCAGGTGATGCATCCATACAATACATAAGATATTCTCTCTACAATCTATTTTACAAAACCAAAAGTCTAATGTGGCACAAGTCAACTGAGTGACATGTTCAAAGTAGCACAGGAGGTGGGAAGGTCCAACTCAGACACAAAGCAAGGCCTCCACAAATCATAAATGGCCTTTGTTTTTTTTTTT
>NW_022196914.1:52200540-52200739 GCF_008632895.1 Mastomys coucha
ATTTGGTTCCCCCTTTTAAGAAGGAATGAAATGTCCATCTTTTGGTCTTCTTTCTTCTTGAGTTCCTTCTGTAATGTGGGTTGTTCTTCCTGTAATTCCAAACTTCTGGGCTAATAACCACTTATCAGTGAGTGTTCTTTTGTGATTGGGTTACCTCACTCAGGATGATATTCTCCAGATCCATCCATTTACCTAAGAA
>NW_022196914.1:52206229-52238265 GCF_008632895.1 Mastomys coucha
GTCTGTGCCTCCCTGCTGACTGTTCCCGGCTTAGGAACTCACCGGAGAGAAGATGGCAGCTCTCACTATAAATGGCCTTTGTTAAACAAAACAAAACAAAATGCACTTTGGTAAGGGCTGCCAAGTATCCCTTTGATGAAACACCTCTTACAACAGAGGTGTCAGCTTTAGTGCCCATCAGTCATATGGAAGGTTAGTAAGCTCTAGACAGTTGTTTCCACCCCTAGAGCTACTGACCCACTGAATCTGTACTGCTGGCAGGAGATGGAGTCCTGTGGTGAAATTAAAGAGTTGGGAGGGACAGCTGTCAAGTGGAGCTTAGCAGAGCTGGCAGGGTCTTACCCCACAAGAGAAAAACACCAGCTCACCTCTGCCTTTGGCAAATCACCTTTGAAGATGAATAACAACAATTTACTAAAACCAGAAATGACCATAAGAGGTAGGTTACTTGAGTAGCTTAATAACTATTTAGAAGATAAATCCATAATTAAAAAATTCCTCAAAAGAAATTCCTGTGATTCCAAGAACTTCCTTGGAGATTTCTAGGCTTTCAAAGCACAACAGAGTTATACAATGTTTCTAGTTGCAGAATCCAGCGAACACTTCTTAGACTGAAACTCAAACCAGAAAAAAAGGTAGTTCTAAAAAGAGAATAGGAAAAAAAATGGTTGGGGTGACATACCCCTATAAACACACTTGGGCAACTGAGGCAGGATTGCTACAAGTTTGATTCTAGCCTCTAAGACATAGAGATTATCAGGCCATCCAGAGATACATGGACTCTGCTTCAAAAAACAAAATAAAACCAATAACAAAAACAGGACTGAGGAGGAGCTGGGGAGGAAGAGGAGGAGAGAAGGGAAGAAATAGGAGGGGGGAGTAGAAATAAGACAAGGAAGAAGAGGAGGCTGATGAAGAAAAGGAGAACTAAAGAGAAAGGATAACAGACCGATATCTCTCAACAGTGTAGATGCAAAATTCTTTAAGAAAACATGAGACAGAAATCAGCAATATCAGAAAAAATTGTATCATGACCCATTAGAATTCCAGGTTAAAGCAATCAGTGCTCTCTAATAGGACAGGCAGTAGTAGTGGAGACAGCCAGGAGACTTCCCAGAGCAGTTGCCTGGGTCCTGCCCTAATCTGGGAAAGGGAAAAGCCGGAATTCTGTGCCCATGGTCTTTGTTCTAACAAAGTGAAGTCCTGAGTTCCACACAAAGTAGATGACTCTGAATGTGTGGAGACAAACAGGAGAAAGGTTGGCTTAAAGATAGAGGTACTGGCCAGGTCAGTAAAGGCCACAGTGACCCCTTGAGTAGCAACTACAGGCCAAAAAGAGCAGGAAATCCTCTGGCGAAGACATTGGCACCCCAAATACATGGAACTCTGTTCTCCAAATGTGTTTAATGTGTTTGTATTGAAACCTTAAACTCTAACGTTATAAATGAATATTTTAATGAGAGCATTGCTCTGGCACCTTTCCTAACCTCTACCAAATGTGAAGAGAGTCTATTGCATCAGCAGGAGCTGATGCAGAGGCCATGGAGAGATGTTTCTTACTGGCTTGCTTCCCCAGGCTTGCTCAGCCTGCTCTCTTATAGAACTCAAGACTTCCAGCCCAGGGATGGTACCACCCACAAGGGGCCCTACCCACTTGATCACTAATTGAGAAAATGCCCCACAGCTGCATCTCATGGAGGCACTTCCCCAACTGAAGCTCCCTTCTCTGTGATAACTCCAGCCTGTGCCAACTTGGCACACAAAACCAGCCAGTACAGTGTGACTACAACAAAGGATACGAAACTGTAATCAAGTCACCCAAACAAGAGGTGATAAAGATAAAGAAAAATTTTAGTTAGTATACTCTATGTGTGTGTGTGTGTGTGTGTGTGTGTGTGTGTGTGTGAAATACCTCTAGATAGTCATATACAGACACATGCTGTCTCATGTCAAATTGTGTTTTTGGAAAGTATCTCCTTAAACCTAAGCTTAAACATTTGTGAAATGTCTAATGTTGATAAGAACTCACACACGAGAGGCCACACAATTCACTCTCAAAATTTTAGTCAAACTAACACACCTTGGCCCACAAATGGTTTACTTCTAATACTTTAGTAAATTTCCCCAAGATCAAACTCACTGTAATTGCTGTGTAACAAAGAAGCCCACACATCAAACTGGCACACAACTACAATCACTAACGTCTCATTCATTCTTAAGTCTGCATGTCTGCTGGATACAGGGACCACCAGTAATGTGACTGAATGTATGAATCCAGTCAGACGCAGATATGTCATAAGTTGGGTGTAGATTCTCCTTAAGGCTAACGTCCCTAAGAGGACAAGGTGTCATTATGGGTGAAACCTGGTACATTTCTACCTCCCCATTTGTCAACCTAAAGCAAGTCACCTTACCATAGTCCAACATAAATGAAAACCTCCCATAGAGTTATCAGTAGATGGAGTGAATACATGGTGAACAATTACCGAATCCACTGATTCCTAAATGTGGAGGATTACCATTACAGAAGATATACAAAAAAAATATAAGAACATTTCAGGAGCCAGGCAGTGGTGGTTGCACGCCTTTAATCCCAACACTTGGGAGGCAGAGGCAGGCTAATTTCTGAGTTTGAGGCCAACCTGGTCTACAGAGTGAGTTCCAGGACAGCCAGGGCTACACAGAGAAACCCTGTCTCAAAAAAACAAAAAAACAAAAACAAAAACAAAAAAACAAAAAACAAAAAACCCAAAAAAAACCAAACCAAAACAAAAAAAAAAAAACAAAAAAAAACATTTCAGGCATATTCCAATAGGGGCTACCACGTATGACATGGATCCAGTCACATTGCCCTTGAATAAGTGAGTGGGTATGGAAAGAGAACACCTTCCATACAACGGCTTTAATTGGCTTCAAAGTCACTTTTGGAGCCTGAGAATGTGATTCATTTGGTACAGGTGCTTGACTAACACAGCCCTGGGCTCACTCTTTCACCACTTTAAGCACAGCACATGCCTGTAATCTCATCCTGGGGAAGTAAGGAAAGTACAAATCCAGCCCAGGCTACACAAGACCTTTTTAAAAACATTGTATGCGTCTTATAAGATCTAACTTAATACTTGCCTATTTTTATTTGTGCTTATATACTCTGAAACTGGCCAGATACAAAGGATCCCAGAAGCTATCAACTCAGTACATCTCTTTCTCTTTACTTATTAAACACATATGTATTTACAGGGGAGGTAAAATCCCCAGGATTGGGGGTGGAGAGATGCATCACTGATCAACAGCTGACATTGCTTTTCCAGAGGTTTGGCTCTCAGCTCTGACAACAGACAGCTCACAACTGCCTATAGTTCCTACAGTTCCAGTGTCTATAATTCCAGCTCCAGGGTGCTCTCATGCCTCCAGCCTCAGGTACGTATACCCAACACACAGTCAAATACATACACATAGTTTAAAATAATAATTTAAAAAAATCTTTAAACATCCAGGCTCTTTTTGATGCTCACAGGCTAGGTTTGGTGGCCAGAGGCCTAATGCTGAAAGCTGAAAGTGTAGCAATATTCCCAGGAGTCAGTGAGATCCCAGGACAGGCAGGATACCCTGGCTTCTAGGCACCTGGTCCTGATGTTTTAGCCAGTACCAGACAAGCCACCCCACCCCTCCAGGCCTCCATTACTCCATCCATGGATCCGGGATCCACTGGAGGGTTTGGATACCCCGGTTTCCCCAAAAAAGAACTGCTTTGTAAAGCCAGTGCTTGACGCTTTACAAAGTATAGCACCTGCTGGCCCTGAGTGTGGGCCTCTAGTTCATATACAATGTCCTAAATTTGTCTCCCATGAACGTTGGGAGACACTAGAAAACTCAAAATGTTGCCTTCTCTAGTTGGGTGACTCTGATGTTCCTACACACTCGAGCTCCTCGGGACGTTTGTTTGGCAGTGGAATCAGTTTCCTAACAAAATGATCTTTGGAGCCGTTGCTTGTAGTGTCCTAAGAACCTGAAGGTAGAGTTTGAACAAAGGCCTGAGCAGTAAGTGTTGCAACGTCTGGCAGCGGGAGGAAGGCCAACTACTAAAACCAACCAAGCAACAAAGCCCAGAAGCCAAGCTCTCTGAAACATTTGCATAGCAAAGGCGCTGCCCTCCCTTCTAAGGCTCCCTCCTCTGCCAAGGTCTTCAGATGATGACCATTGTCCTGCATTCTAGAAACACCTGTCCCCACCCGTGCGTTTTGAAGCTGGGCAGCGCTCCTGTTCTGCTTGGAGAGAGGCTGGCGTCCTTCCTTGCCCTCCTCACAACAGTCCCTGTGTGACTAGTAGGACCCTGACCTCTCACCTCCTAAGCACCTGGCAGCGGGCGCGGGCGGCGCCCTTTGGAGCGGGGGCGGGCCCCAGAGGATCGGGATGGCCTCCCGCTGGCGTCTGGGGCTCTCTCAGCCGGGACGATGGAATCGACCGTGATGCCCGGCGAGGTGCTCATGAGCCAGGCCATCCAGCCCGCGCACGCCGACTCCCGCGGCGAGCTGAGCGCCGGGCAGCTGCTTAAGTGGATGGACACCACCGCCTGCCTGGCGGGTAGGTGCGCGGCCCACGCGAGGGCACCGTCGGGCGGGGAGGGCTGCTGCTGGTGGCCAGGGAGGTGATAGTGTCTGGGGATCCTGAAGAACTGGAGTGTCTGGAACTGGGGATGCGCTAGGCTGGCGTTGAAGCTAGAGAGTGCCTGGGAAAAGGAAGGAAGCAAAGCGAAGGGCAGTGTTCCCAGAGCTGAGCGCAGATGCAGACAGGAGTGATGACTAAGACAGCTGCTGATAGCGACCTAGACCAGTGGTTCTCGGACGTTTATTTGGCTGGACTCCTTTCAACTCACAAAACAAAGTGAAGACATCCCACCCTCCACTCCCTTCAAAGACTTTGTTATATAGATTGCATATATCTGTACTTAACCGTATTCAAAATTCTAAAGATTGAGTTCGTTGACTAAGTAGAACTGAGGCTGGAAAAAATGTTCACACTTCAAGCATGAAACCAAGATTCACTTTGCAGTCTCACAGGCGCGCGCGTGTACACACACACACACACACATACACACACACACATTGGCGTGCGCATACGTGCACATGTTAATATATTTTCTTAACAAACACCTACATTATTTACTGCAACACCAGAAGTGTTCTTACACCACTGGTCACAGTTCCTGCTTTTCATGATTTAAAAGCTTCCTTGGTGAAAGATTGCTCCTTTGCCAGATCCTTTCTGTGTTTAGTTTACTGCCATCACTAGGCAGTCAGGGGAAACTTGATAATATTCCTGAGAGAGAATGGGAGCAAGAACATCAAGAAGGCCTAGCAGTATAATCCAGTTGTGAAGGGCTTGCCTGGCTTACATGAGGCCAGTGTGACTTCCATCCCAGCACTGAGGGTGGGGGTGGGGGCACAAAATCATCTAATATGGACTGAATGATGTTTCTATGCCATCCCTGCCATTTGTATTTTGGAAGTGGCAGTTCCCTGGTGTGGCTGTGTTGTATAAGCGAGTAATCAGGGTTAAAGAGATGAGAGGAGTGCATCCTTATTCCAGGGGACTAAGTCTTAGAACTCAGAAGCATGTGAGGCAGCAGCAAGAGTCAGTCTGTAAATCAGGGAGAGAGCTTTCACCAGTCTGACGTGGCAGGTGGTGGGCCTGACAGCCTTCAGAACTCTGAGAAACCAAATGTCTGTTGTCCGAGCCACCCAGCCCATAGCGCTGTGCTATGGCCACCCTAGAAAAGGCAACTGCTCAGCATTGAGTTGATTTATGATCTGACTTTGACTGATTATGCTTAAAGATGAAGAAAAGCCCTACTTTTGAAACCAGTGTGTTATAATGTAAATAGCTTTCTAGCTAAAAGCCTGGGTTGAGTAGTACGTGAATGTCCTATGCCTATGCTGACTTCTCTCATCTTTAGAGCAGTGATAGAGTCTTGGATACAAGCAAGCCTTGCCACGCCCCCTTCTGAAGAAAGTCTTTTGATGTCCTAGTGCTATCTTGCTTCCCTGGGATCTGTTATCTATACACAGTGAACTTTAAATACATGAATCATATCACTGACTCCCACTCAGTACCTCTCCATATCTTCCCATCATCCCCACTTTTCACAGATGCTCTTGTAGGGGAAAACTCATTCTCTGAGGGGCCTGAGTTAATCCTGAGCCTAGCTTAGGACATTATACTGAATGGCTATAGGATGTTCCACTAGAGGCCATTGACACTAAGAATAAGTACAGGATTGTGTTTCCCATATAAATAATCTCCGTGGTAACTGCCTCCCTTCCAGACTGTCTGACAGCATCAATGGCATCCTTCTGGGTTTTTTCTAGTGTGTGTCTCACTTTCTCTCTAAGAAACTTTGTACCTGTTCTTTGCCCATTCCCATATCTCACTCCTCAGTGTCAATGGCCCTTGTGCTGAACCTCCATTTCCACTGCCTGGTTCTAGCTCTGGGCAAAAATGAATTCAGATGGAAAAAATTAGACCTGGGAGGAACTTCACATGTCATGTGTTCTAGTCACATTCAGTATACTGCACGCAGCTCAAGTAAAGTTCAGAACATTATGGACTCCTGCTTTTCTTATTGGAGTAATACAGTGCTAACTCTCTTCTGTTTGTCACCCGTAAAATTTGGCAGCATTTTCAGTGACAGTCCTTTTGTTTTATTTGCTGATTTGTTTTGTTTTAGTCTTAAGAGTTCTTACAAGATTTGAATTGGGTTACAACAATGTTATAAGAAATCAGAAATATCTAAATAAAAGAAAGAAGTGTAGACATGATTGGCATGCTGATAAGAGTGATACCGATTTCCAAGGCGCTGAACACAATTGGCATCAAGAGTTTCTAATCTGACCTTTTAGGGAACTTAGATCACAGGAAGACTACAGATAATCAATTACAGTATGCTTTAGCAATTATATTGCCATTGATAACTTCATAACTGGAAATGTTACTATTACGAACACTAAAGACTCCTTATGATAAGGTTATCTTGTGAAATACAGATAATGACCATGTTGAACACTCTACGGAAATAAGAGCCACTGCATAATCAGGAGACATTATTCAGGTAACATTGGTTGAATCTTAAGAGTAACGCCAAAGCAGGTTTTTCTAGCATTGTTTCACCCAGAGTTCCGTTGACCAGTGCTCTGTCTACTTATGTCTCCTAGGATAAACAATACCCATGGCCATCTCCCCAAGGCACTGGTAGATTCCAAACCATCTTTCTCAATATTTTTTTTTAATTGAACAGCTCAGATCACATTAGCCATAGGCCCCACAGCTGTCATCCACCCCGTATTCTTTCCATCTTTTCAGACTGGAAGCTTGAAACCATCACTGCGGCCTGCTCCACACCCATGTCCACTTCTTGTTTGAACTCTCTCAAGACCACACTTCCTTCTCCATGGTACTGATGAATCTTTCTGAATGTTCACTTTTAATGAGTGCCACCTGATTCATAACTGCAGCCTTATCTAGGACTCGTCCTTGGCGTGCTTTCTGTGTGTCTTCCTGATCCACACATTCAATCTGTAACCTTCTCTGTTTGGATTTACTAACACCACGTTAAAGGAATCTCTTCAACCCATCCCCTCTGCTGAACCTCCACACCATTGCCTGGTCTCCGGCCTCACCATCCTGCCTTGGGGGTTTCAGAGTGATGCCTAAGCTCTTCTCCCTGTATTCTGGTTTCGCCTCCATAGTGCATCTAAGGTACATCTGAACTCGCCGACCTCCTCATGTCGGATACTTTTTTTGTCTTTACCTTTTCTTCCTTCCTTCCTTTCTTTCTTTCTTTCTTTCTTTTTCTTTCTTTCTTTCTTTTTTAAATTTTGTCAAGCTTTTATAAAAACTGATGTTGTTACACAAAGCAAACCCATCTGCTTCCAAAGCATAACTGAATGAAGTAGAAGACAGCACAACAAATGTTAGAAGGGACAGACTCAGGGTTGTGCTACAATCTAGGCCAAAGCAGCTGCCTAGAGATTCGGAGGAGCAAGGCCTGTGCTAACAGGATCTTGCAATGTACACCCTGGTTCATATGCTATCTCTCTGACTTTGGGACTTTTCTATTTTATAAGTATACTAGTCTAAACTCTCTAAGAAATAGACTTAAAAATACAAATATGGCTGGGCAGTGGTGGCACACGCCTTTAATCCCAGCACTTGAGAGGCAGAGGCAGGTGGATTTCTGAGTTCGAGGCCAGCCTGGTCTACAAAGTGAGTTCCAGGACAGCCAGGGCTACTCAGAGAAACTCTGTCTCGAAAAGCCAAAAAAACAAAACAAAACAAAAAATACAAATATGAAACAGTAATAAAGGTCAATTATTTGGCTGAAGTGTTTAATTTATAAAGAAGAAATGACAAAATGATATTGACAAAGCAGAACTGTATTAAACTAAACATGGACATGTTAATATAATCTGTTTTAAATTCCATACCAGCCTTAATTAGTTATTTTTTGCTCTATGACTGTGTGTTAACTACAATTACTCTAACTGTAATGCCAATAACAGCTCTGAACTAATTCTGCTATATCAAAGCCTCACACCTCTATGAAAACAAAACTACAAAAAACCAAAGCAACCATTTACACTTACTAAGAAGAGCAAACATTTACTTCAATTGTAGTATTTGCTTTTCAGTCACAAAAAGAAAGAAAAGCATATACTGCAATGGACTTGCGAGCTCCTTTGGAGGATCTAGCAGGGAAGCACAGCTACTCATACACCCTTGTCTGAAGACAGGTTCTCTGCTATTCAAGGGAAGACCATCCTGTTCAACCCAGTGTGCAGCTTTGGGAGGGATGCACACCCACCCAGCCAGCCAGATCAGCTGAATCAACCCTGGCAATCAATGGGGTGACAGATGCCATGGCCAGATCATACACACACACACACACACACGCCCCTGTTTCTTTACTGAAGGTTGAAAGGGTTTTTCCTCTAATCTGGTCAAGTACTTCCTATCAGAAATCTCTCCCACATCAATAACAACTATTAACTCAGGAGAGAACAGTAAATAAAGGTAAATTCAGGCAACTAAGAAGTAAATGAAAGTGTTTGAAACAAATGGAAGTCACACCCAGAAGAGAACAGTAGTGACCCTACTTTTCTTTATTTCTTCTTTGTTTAGTTTTTATGAGATGGTGTGTGTGTGTGTGTGTGTGTGTGTGTGTGTGTGTGTGTGTTGGAAATCTGCAGGTTTGCCAGTTTGATTTTTTTGTTTTTTGTTGTTGTTTTTGTTTTGTTTTGTTTTGTTTTGTTTGAGCAGGGTTTCTCTGTGTGGCACTGGCTGTCCTGGAACTCACTCTGTAGACCAGGCTGGCCTCGAACTCAGAAATCCGCCTGCCTCTGCCTCCCAAGTGCTGGGATTAAAGGCGTGTGCCACCATTGCCCAGGTAGGTTTGTCAGTTTGAACATCCAAAGGACAATGTTTGAAGAAATCACATTCCCTGAAATATGAAGAGAGACAGGGAGGTCAACAGCTTTGCTTGTAATCCTTAAGCAGATAGCTGGCACACTTTGAGTTTTGTATGTATAGGGTAGACTTCAAATTTCCAAGTAAAGACCAGAGAAAGTGAAGGAGTCATACCCATCTCTAAAATGACAGGGCTTTATGGTTTATATTTAGTAAACTGAACCACCTGTTTTTTTCAAGAAAACAACAAAAGCAAAACTAATACTTTTCAAAGAGCTCATCAGAGCCCGCTGTTTCAATAACAAATCAACAATGACTCAGAGCTAATAGAAAAAACCTTACATCCAATTAAGCCGGCAAACACGATTTGTTCTTCAAAGATAATCAGCGGGAACTAATCTATAGATGACATTGATGCTGGAATTAAAATTCAAAGGCTTTAATGTGGCTATTGTAGTTATACTCAAGAAAATTGATAATATTATTTTAAAGATTAGAAAAACAATAAATCTCAAAAACTAAAATAGAAAGTGTTTTATGAGAACAATATGGAAACTCAATAACAGAAATATAGCATCCAAATTTCAAACTACATTGTATAGCCTTAACTATGGAATAAAAATGGCTGCGGAGAAAGTCAACAAATGTAAAAGAAAATTAATGTAAAGTATCTGAGCTTTCATATAAAATGGGGTTATGGTCCAATTGTATAGCACACTTGCCTACCATGCATAAGGTTAGAGTTAAATCCCTAGCACCACACAAGTACACAATGCTTCATACAGTCATGAAAAAAAAAAAAAAAAAGGAAGCTTTTATATATGCATAAGATCCCCCAAGGAGAAAACGCCCTCAAACATGCTGAAAATCATACAGTTAGATTCAAGGATCCATAGATCACCAAGAAAGATTAATTTAAAAATTATCATACATAGGCATATTATAATCAGATATGTTTAAGAAAAAGTCTTAAAAGCATCCAGAAAAGCTGTACTCAGTGTAGCAATAATTAAAATTACCACCAACCTCATCTGCAACAGCAGAGACCTGGTTAGCTCAACTACATTAGTGCTTTCAGCTAAATGATCATAGGAGAGGTCAGAAGACAGCAAATAACACCTGATAATAACAATTCTGAAACGATGACAAGCAAGAGCTTCCAGGCCCCATCCAGGATCTGTTCTTGGCCCTCCTTCCCTTCATCTCCATCTCACTCCTCCTTCTCATTGTCTCCATTCTAGCCACAGAAGCCACCCTCAGGCTCGCCTGCTCAGCAGCCTTCCTGCCCATTCTTCCCTCTCATATCTATTTCACTTCAACTCATCCTCCAGATCTCAGCTCAAGAACCTTCACTTGTTCCATGAGCCATGGGGCCTTATGTTTTCTTCAGAACATGTAACTCATTTTGTCCTTGTATGTAAGAACCTCTGAGCAGATTCGTAAAATTTCCACTCAATCTTTGGCTTTCCCCTTTACACTTTATGGAAATGGGTCATGGGTGCATTTCCAGCACCCTGGAGAGAGATGCTGGCATAGCACAGATGTTCAATAAATATTAGTTGAGGATAAGAAAGAATGGATACTAGTTCTATCTTATCAATAACCATAGTATGAATACATGGATTATAATCACTCAGCTAATGTGCTTCCATCTTCCTAGGACATCAATAATATCTCTAAGTATTTCTACTGTCATTGAAAGAATGAAGGTACAATCAAAATGTTAAGAACCATCGGTGGAGACCACCTCCTACATCTGAAGGGACTCAAAGGATGTGATGGACACACAGGAGCCATTTGAAACTATGTGGGAACAATGGGCCCAGAAGAAGCTTGTCAGTTAGAAAAATAATTCAGCAAAAAGACAAGGATTTGGAAGTGTCAAACTCTAGACATGTTTGGAGTCATGTGTGGCAAACATGAGGCATGCTCATGTGATTTATAGGCACTTGATTTATAAGCACTCCTACAAGTGTGGAGTAGGAAGTATGACTGTTGGTGCAGCATTCAGTGAGGTGCTTGCTCTCTGAAAGCATTCTTAGCCTCATCTACCCAACTCTTTCCTAGAATTCCTATTTTATGTAGCCAAAACCACTAGAACAATCATTTGAATCTTTGTAAGATTGAATTTCCTCAATTAAGGGTGGAACCAATGATAGTACTAACCTTCTCTGACTGGCATTCATGGCTTGGTGCATGGCCAATGGCTGACAAGCGTGGCTTAGTGCATAGCCAATGAGAAATGCTTGTAAATTTCTAATTGTCACCTTCTGCTGCTTCTCCCCGGTCCATCATCCAAAGCATAGTATTCTTCAGGAAAGTACAATAGAGCTCTACATTCTTATCCTAATGGTTACTATATTTTAATTACTTTGACCACTTAAAATTGGCAAATTGGTTTACACAATCATACTTTATTAATAAAAACATTTTAACTTAAAAGACTGCCCCTTCATGAACTGAGTGTTTATTAGGCACTTTTTAAAAATCAATGTTTTACAACATGTTTTTGAAAAAACATTCAGTACTCTGGAAAATGTTGGCTCTAAGAACACAGTTTTAGAACAGATCTGTAAGGACCTCTGATAACATTGGTAAGATTTCCACGCAGTGTCTGGAAATCAACTGATCATGCCTCATGTTTGTCTCAGGCTGAATCCACCCTGAACAAGACTAGAGTTTGATGCTTCCAAATCCTTGTATTTTGCTAAATTGTCTTATAATTGACAAGCCACTTATGTGCCCATTGTTCCTACGTAGATTTCCAAAATGGTTAATTTCTCGCCTCTCTTTACCAAGATGATCAGTTAATACTTACATTGTAATCCATTCTCTGCATAAAACAAGAATTTAATTCTCCATCACTTCTTAATAATGTGTATTATCTGTGAAGCCTTCAATTTTAAGAATGAAGCTAAAAGTTCTTTAAAAGGCAGTGAGCCAAGCAAAATGATACACACCTAAACACCCAGTGCCAAAGAGGCTAAGGTGGGAGAGGGTGGTGGTGGGGTGAATTTAGAGCTGGAGGCCAGTCTTGGCTACAAAATGAGTTCTTAGACACCTTAGTCTATGTAGAAAGAATTTGTCTCAAAAAAAAAAGTTAATGAAAAATTGTTTGGACTTTAATTAAATGCCTCTCAAAAACAAAGCTGGCATAAACTCACGTCCAAATAGCATAAATCCTGATATTTTTATGTTAAGCAAAACCAATAATCAAAAGAATTCTGGACAAATTAAGTGCATATATAGACCACAGAAAATGTGGAATGCTTCTTCACTCTTGCTCTGCCCCTTGGTAACACTCTCATCTACAGCATCGTTATGCAGACAAATTGATTCCAGTTTGGTAATGATAAATGGTGAGCATGGCCTCCCCTGTGCACCCTCAGATTCCCAGGGGCATCCCCTCGGATGTGGAGGGCACCTCAGGTTCACAGTCATCTGTGACTTCAATATATTCAGCTACTAGCTATATGAGACAGTGGGTATAGCTTTGATGTTTATTTATAAAATAAAAGGAGGATAATACTTGATAATAATACAAAAATATTTAGGGTCATCAAAAACTTGCAAAAAAATTGTTATTTATACTTACTAGAGATTCCCAAGTTAGGATTCGGGAGAAAGTACAGTAATCATTACACAATAGAAACAACCTGCAGGGCCAAGGCTTGCTTGTAAATACAGGTCGTCCTGAATGCGTGGGCAGTGTGGTGCTGAAATGAGAGAGGGGATGAGTGATCAAAACTAATCTACTCCAATGTATTTTTTTTTCCTTTTGCTAAACCTTTTCATGAGAGCTGCTAACACAGCATACTTTGACCTGGCTTTGTTTGTTTGTTTGTTTTTAAGCTGAAAAGCATGCTGGGATTTCCTGTGTCACAGCCTCAATGGATGACATTCTGTTTGAGGACACAGCTAGGTAAGTGGTGGTGTTCTCTTCCCTTTCCGTGGATTTATTGGATCATTTGCAGTTCATGTTTATTGCACCTTATTCATTTGGGGTCAACGACCTGACCGTGTTTTCTTAAAAAACAAGAAACAGTTTAAAAAAAAAATCTTGGTGTCTACCAGTACTCATTGTTCTAAGTACAATTTGGTCTCAGTTTTAAGTAACTCTTGTATCTAATACATTGTAGTGTGAGGCTCAGTTTTAAGTAACTCTTGTATCTAATACGTTGTAGTGTGAGGCTCAGTTTTAAGTAACTCTTGTATCTAATACGTTGTAGTGTGAGGCTTGGCAAGCTTCCTATCATCTTGTCCTTAAGGACCTTTTCCTACTTGATAGATGATAATAAGTATCTCTGCTGCTGGGGTGTAAACACTTATGGTGTGTGTAAATAAATTATAAGGATCATTTTGTGTGTGAGACTGCTTGTTCTTAAAAAAAAAAAAAGGAACAGTAAAGACTTATGTCTGAAACCTGTTTATTCTTTAATACGAAGCGTGTTAGCAAGGCAGACCTGCCTGCCTTTCTCAGCAGGAGACCTGGTAGCACTAGAAAAAGCAAGGTCTGTTTTTTTCACTTATGAAATGAATAGACAAGGGGGCTGCAGTCTTGGGGGAAGGAGCTGATTGCCTGTGGCTGCTTAATTGACAAAGCTACATCTTGCCTAGCCAGCAATGTCATCAGAGACCTGAGAAGGATAAATCATAACAGGAAGTATAATCCAGTGGCCTATGTATCAGTTAAAATTACAGAGACGTGCCCATAACCTAGAGGGTCACTCACCAGGCTCCTGTGGTGTCAGTGGCTTTGTTGGGGGAGAGTAGCCCAGAAGACCTGAAAGGCTTTCCCGAGGAGCTATAACTTGGGGAACTGACATTACTTTGTCTACACAAAATGGGGCAATCAGCTCTCCAGTGTCCTGGTTGTCCAGAGTTTGGGCCAGGTCCTAGAGACACATGAGATGAGGCATGGGGGCAGTTTTTCCCAGTAGTTGGAGTTATCACAGCTCAGGTAGAGTTGCTGTGCCCCATCACCTTCTTTGAAGACTTTGAGGTCACCACAATGAGTTGGGGTCTTCCGTAGCAAGTTTTTTTTCCATTGAACACCTTGAATGCCATATTCATCAGATCTCTGACAAATTTGAAGTCCATTGTCTATTAAGTATATATGAACTGTACAAACTTTGCTTGTTTTTAGTTACTTGTTTTAGGCTTAACCCTGAAACATATACAGAAAGCTAAATTAAGCTTGCCCCTGAAAATGAATTACATTTGTACTTAGCATGATTACAAGCATAGTTTTGAGCACATTAAAAAATTTAATCATTTATAAGATTACCGAACATTAAGTTGTATGTCATAATTATCCTTAATAGTTTATAAGAAGTTAGCAACTTTAATAAGATCAGAATTTTAGCTTTAAAATTATAATTTTTGAATTGAAGCTCTTTTGATATCAAAATAAAACTTTAAATCATAATTATAGCCCATAGAGAGACTGGGGATTTTATAAAACCATAAATATAGCCCATAGAAAGATTGGAATCTCCTATTTTATATATTCTATTTTATTTTTTGATCCTTTTATAGTATACCATTAAAGAATATTAAAATTTCTTGTATGACTAGTTTATCTAAATAGTTAAAGCTTAACAAAGTTATCAAAGACAGAGAGGCTAAACAAAAATCTTCAATTTAATTACTGTTAATCTGAGTAAACCTTAGAAATTTATAAGCTTTATTTATCAAATTTATTTTGTTCATTAGACATATGTTGTTTTTTTTATTTTAAAGTTTCAGGACAAAAATCACCACATAAAAATATTTATTCTAATCCAAACTATCTTGGGGACCTGTTGTTGTCTCCTTAATCTAAAAAGGACTAACCAGAGTTGATTTCAAGTTTCATAAAAGCATGCAATAGCAAATTACAATTACCTGTGTATAGATTTTTATTGTCAACTTTTTGTTACAGGTTTTAAGCTAATTTGGGGGGGGGGGAGCTTGGAGTTTTATAGAACTCCTCTGCTTACATCCTCTTGCAACAGCCTTACAGATCCTGAGAGAAAGAAAGTTTATATTTTAGCAAGAGTTTTGAATATCCCTGGATATTATCTAATACTCCCTTAGGATGAAGGAACAATTTTTGTAATCAAGAACCAAGCAGTGTGTGTGTGTGGGGGGGAGACACCAAAGCTTGAGACATCTGTAATTAACATTTAACAATCCCTTATAAACCCTTTTTTAAAAAATTGAAATAACAGGAAACATAAGAGTAATAAATAAATTAACCATTTGTTGTAAGAAAAGTTTTTTTGTAAGTGGATGTTAGATATCGGGAACCTTCACCCAGGCTCTATAACAACTTTCCCTTGCCTTATAGGTGGACCCCATCCTTATTCTCAGCTTCTAGCCCATATACCCTAGTTTCTCCAGAAAACCTTGAGACTTCACACAGTTAGGACCTAATTGTAGCTACAAGCAGCTAGAAGGAGTGACTGTATTCTTAGGTGAGCGGCCAATAACCTTGGTTATCTCCTTATGCTGAAGGAATATTAACTTTTACAAGTCCAGATTATTTTAAGAGTTAGCACTGAGAAGTTTTAGATAGATTTTATTTTATTTTATAACAAGTTTGTATGTGTCTGCATATGGAGGCAAATAACCTGAAAATCTTAGTAAGTATTTTTTATCTTATAATATCATAAAATTGTAGAATAATTTAAGTATCTGTAACCTAAAGGCCATTAAACAGAAAACTATAAAATCCAGACATCTACAGGAGCTCAGAAAACATTGACATTGGGTTGTTTTTCTTTTCTTTATAAATTTTTGTTTTACAGATTTTTAACTGTATTCAATAAGTTTACAAATCTTAAAGTATGGAAAGTTTGTATTTATCTGTTTTGTTTTCTCTCTGTGTCTAAGAGTCAGATGGCCTTCTGGCCTAGAACAGAGATTTTGGAGGAAATTTAGACAAACGCTTGGGTTGGAAGATAGAGGCCATACCCCAACTCCAGAGCCAGCCTTCTAGTAAGGCAGGACACATAAAACAACATTTTAATATTAATCATACACAAAAACACCTAATCCCTGAAAAACTGAATCCAGTGATCAGCGGGAGAGACCAGAACAAGCAGAATACAAAGACTTGGAAAAAAGAAATTCTGAGTGCAAGCCAGAGCAGCAGCAAAGGAAGCAGTAGGTGGTAGAGCAGGGACCTTATGGTGCCTCTCAGGGCTACACACCAGGGGTGCCTGCATCACCCTCCCTAACCTAGTGGTGCTGGTGGTTGGTGAGGGAGGTCCAGCAAGAGCTCTATGGCTCTTCAGGAGCCAGCGGGCAGATGCACCAAGTAGAAAAAAAGAAGGCATTCTTCAGAAGCAGAGCAAGGAGAACGAATTGCAAACAGGGGCCATAGAAAAGTGACTAATATACCTGTAGGACTTAAACAGCAGGCTTCAGTGAGCCAATGAGGGGACAGAGATGAAGCAAGCTAGATGGAGAACGCTCCGAGGGGGAGCTAGAATAGAGACAACCAGAAGCAGTGTGCCTCTCAAAAATGCTGGAAAGGTAGAATCTAGTTCAGGGGCAGTTTGGCATGCTCAGTTCAATTCCCATCTCCACAACAAAACTTGAAAACACAAATCCAACAGACAATAAAGAACAACAGAAAGGACAGTACAACACAACCGGGGAGGGTGGTGGTGGTGGTAGACAGAGCTATTCAGACATACGATGGCTACCTTCTCTCATACACCAAGACCAGAAGGACAGTAGGGCATCCCCTCTGCCCCATAGACCAAGTCTATGATCTCATAAGATCTTGCCTTTTGTCTCTCCAAATATCTGGAGTCTAAAACAGAGCAGGACAACTCACTGATATGTCCAGGCTTCAGAAGCACAGTAGCTGGCAATTCTTACTTTTGATTTGCAAATTTGGAGCAGTTGCAGTTTGGGCTCTCTGGGGTCTGTCAAGTCTACCTTGGACTTGCTCCCTCTGTGGCCTATCCCAGAGCCCTATCGCTGAGTCTGTGGTCTCCCAGGGATCTTGCTGGGGCCTCCAAATGCTACAGAGTTTGTGATTCCTGGAAAAAGACTATAAACTCAATCCAATTATAATTAAAACGATCTATCGATTATATGTTAGCAAGATGAACAATCTCTGATTCAAATTTGAGATTGTCGTGAAGGAGAGGTATGGGGAAGTACTTTTAAAAGGGAAAACCACATGAAGAGCTTCAATATCTATGCAAGCAAGTAAAAACTGTTGTGTTCTGCCAAGTTAAGTGATTAAGGAAACTCAAAACAATCTTTGGGTATTTGCATAAGCAAGTTAAAGAAGTAAAAAAAAAATCAGTCATATCATAACAAATAGATAGTCACAACTCTACAGTTTTGGGTGTGGAGTCAAGGTTACTGGAAACTTATCTGCCAGGGATCGGAATCAAAGATAAATGGCTGGTGGGTGCCTAACATAAAATGGAGCTTCTTAGCTATAACAATTGCTTTAGCAGCTCGTATGGATGGAAAATTCAAGTCAGACAATAAAATAAGAAAGAATAGTATGGTGCATCACAAGAACTCATCTCTGACCTGTAAGAATAATCAGCTCACATATACTCATACCAAGACCTTCTGTGGCCATACTCATATGTGAATTATTCCAAAGCTAATTCTAGTCCTGATTTGTAAATAATTCAGTAAATACTCACAAATGCCCAGGTTCCTTTTAAAAACATAACATAGCTACTACCATCACTGCATTGGGAGTTACTTAAAAGAACTCTCTCCCAGAGAGTTAAGCTACCAAGTTCAGTGGCTGTCTATGTTTGAACATTGTGTTGTAGTCTTATTGTATCTGGTTTCTCATTTAAAACATTTACAAGCAGTAGGCTCAAATGTGGAAAATACACTTCACTCTGGTATATTTAGTTTCTATTTCATTGCTTCCAAGGTTTCTTTTCTTTAAGTACCTACCATTATATCTGATAATTACTCCTTACGTTAAAATATAAGTGTTTATTCATATTTTAACAAATGAATTCCAATATATTATGTCACTTTCTCCACCTTTTCCATACAAGATCCAGCCCATAAGAACACCCTAGAGCAATGTACACAGCTGCTCATCACTTTAACAGGTTTTGTAGTCCTGTTATAGATTCCTATTCAATTAGTCCTCATCAATAAATGCTGACTTGCTTTTGCTATTACAGATGGTACATCAATATATGGATTTATGTGCTGCATGCTCACATTTTTACTAGTGTATTTTGGGAATAGATGCCTAAACCAGAACTGCTTAGTCAAAATGCAAATGCATAGGGCATTTGTGACCTAAGTCCCATCTGTGAAGGTTTTTGCATGACCTTTATCACTTTCTAAATTACCTAAATTCCTCTGAACATTAAGAAAAGTATACTGCAATACTGATTTGTTCAGATTTTCAATACAAGAATTTCTTGTTTAAAGATATATATGTATGTGCATATGTAAATTTCTTTCTTCTGGTTTTTCTGCCTGGATTGTTACAGACTGTGAGAGATATAGTATATAGGGCCTCCATGTGTGCACTAAGGCATTGAGTAGATAAGGTCAATCTCCCAGGAAAACCATCTGATTTACCTCATAGACTGTACCTAATATAGCTAAAGAAGTCTCTCTGCTGTGATTAAAGTAGAATTAATTGCTGTCCTTTCTAGGAGCCCAAGTAGGACCACGTTTCCAGGGCTTTAATCTTAGATAAGAGCGGGGTTTGAATTGTGCCCCAGCCAGTTGCTGGCTATGTCACCGTTAAAGCCCAGTTCCTATTGAGAATGAAATGGGAATCACTTTGACCACAGAGTTATTGCTATGATTCAGAGCATTTGGCACACTGCCTGGTGAATGCACAGCATTATAAAGCATTCATTTCGTCACTGATGTGGCCACACTGAGGACAGCTCTTTATTTAATGACAAAGGTTTCTGTTGCCAATGAATTTTCAGTTGTTCTTTTCTGTGCCTTTGGACTTGGTGTGTTTCTGTACCTGAGCCTCAGAGAAAACCTTCCATCATCAAACTCAGCAACCCTGACTCATTCACTACACCTTAGTTCAGTGCCACCATTAGTCAAAACTCAGTGAGCAATGTAAATTAGAAAGACCATGATTCTTCTAGGAAAGTCAAGTATGCAGATAAATGAAAATGGGAAGAAAAGATTTGGGAAGGAGAAAACAACATTGAAATATTTTCATTGCCTGAAAGACAAAATCAGGAAAGCAGAGAGGTTGAAGACTGAGAGAGGTAAGAGCTGACACCACAGGCTGGAAGGAGACAAGGCGATAGGGTTGAGCCCACAAATAGGAGTATGCAGAGACCTATGACAAAGTGATTCAGACGGAGTCAGGTGGGCTGGGGCCAGCAAAGCAGCTTACACTGGGCAGCTTTTAACTTCCACTAAGATGAATGGATCAGTGACCAAAGGACTTGACCTCAATGTTTTCAGAGTTACATCGGGAGTTGGTGGGCTGAGGAGCAGCTCTGAGGACCCATGTCTACCTAGAAGGCTGACAGATGGCCTGGTTTGTTTTTGTATGTTTGCCAGTCTGTTTATTAACTAAAGTTTTAAAGTAAACATCCGTGGTGCAGGTCTACTTGTGTGCTTGTCAGAATTTTCTATGGGGAACAACAGCTACTCACAAAAAGTATCTTTTGCAGGTAGGGTCTCCTTGTACACTGTCCTTGAAAGAGCTCTTTTCTGATTAAATAGAGGGAGTCTGTTAACCTTATAAGCCTGATTTGAATGGTTAACATCTGTCCTACCTGTGCTATTAGCTTTAACCTGAATTTTTGATACATGTGTATTATTAGCAAGTTAGGGTGGAATTGCTTTATGCCGAATGTGTCTACTTAAGTCCCTAAGTCTAAAATGAGATGCGCTAGGATCACTGAGATCTTTCTTTCTTTTTGAAAACAGAATTGGACAAATTGTTACCATCAGAGCAAAAGTGACAAGGGCATTCAGCACAAGCATGGAGGTGAGTGGTATCTTTCCTTAGGTGAGCCTGTTGGGGCTCACATCTTCATCGCTTTCAGAGAACTGCTCAGTGCTCAGAGCAAAGCTTCCATCTGACAGAGATCCTGAGTTTCAGAAAGCCTTTCAATCTGTAGTCAGACACACACTAGAATACTAAAGAGCTGATGTTCCCCAACTCAGCCATGCCACTCAAGCTCAGTGTGATGGCAGCTACTTTAGGATACACGCAAAGTTCACATGCAAGACAGAAGGGTGTTCTTGTTGTGTTTTGAAACCTATAGATCTCTTTCTTACTTCTTGCAATATTATTACCTAAACTCTGTGTCTCCATCCCTTTACACACCTCCTCCCCTTACAATGAAAACTAGTCAATAAAAGGCCTCTTGTAAGTCGAGGTCTTCTGTGGGCTCTATGAAAGTCAAATGTTTGGTGAGGTCTGCCGAGAGAGAGAACTCAGAAGATTCCTAGCAGTGTGGGAGAGCTGAAAATATCCGCATCACACTCCCTAATGTGATGCAGGTTCCTCAGAAGTTATTCTGGTCTGGCTTTGTGAGATTCATGATACGGGTGCTCAGACTAATATCAACCCAAAGACCCAAGAAGATTACATGTATATTTCCAGATTTCTCTCTTTATGTAGATATCTCTTTTCTGGTACTCTGTCCAACAAATTTTAGATCCCTTGATCTGTTTGACTTCTGCTTCTTCCACTCAGCAGAACTGGGTTTCCCTTTGGGTACAGTCACCTTGGAATTACCTTCAGCATGAAAAGGCAATATTATGTTCCACTCCTTCTTATCTAGTTTTCTTCCTTTCACGGAGTATAACTCCAGTCTTACCTACTCTTCCCTAACACAGTGAGTTCCCCACGCCCTGTCTCTAGGCACTTGTCTATCACATAAACCTCAGGATGCAGTCCTAGTAGCTGATAGTGTCTGAACTTTACTGCTCCAGAGTTGTAGCTATGCTTTTCTTGTTTGATTTTTTATTTTATTCTTCCCTGCCTGTTTCCCTAACATGAAAATCTATGTGGGTGCGGGCTATTTATAGAAGTGAGGAATAATTGATTTATATTTGGTTTATTATTATCCAGTTAACGTAAGATTTGCCATGCATATGCTAATTTCTGTTTTAAATTAAGTGACTTAAGGTGACTCATGGGTTATTGATTCTTTTTGTACATGGTGTTCCTGGTGAGGATGAAGAAATACATACACTTTATCATTCATTACTCAGTGCTGAACTCAGTGAGATACCTCAGCTTGCCCATTATTCTTAGAAGATAGTGTTGCTTATCTGGCTGAGATATGAGGAGAGTGTTTATTATACCAAATCTGAGTCTTTTTCCTGTGGAATGCAAATCTGCAGAGCCAGCTTCAGGGCAATTCACACAGAGGGAGAGACGCCACTGCAGCATCCTCACAAAATGCTTCGGTCACTTGCTGGCTGCCCCGGAAGAGGACAAACGGAGAAAACCAAGCTGCAGCTAACATGGCAGATCCCTGCCCGTTATCATGGGTTACCTAATGACTAAAGGTTAAAACTGGCAGTTCCTCCCTCTGGGTGGCTGTCTTGTTCTTGAGAAGGTATTCACCAGTAATATGATTTTAAAATGCTTATTGCAACAAGGCAAACTTTTGTTAAGAATTAGAATATAGAACTTCAAATGCAACATGATAAAATTATGATATATATAAACATTGATGAGCATATACACATTAAAAAGCACATGTGCAATATTACATGTGTGTGAGTGTGTGTGTGTAATATGTAGTATAACCTATGCGTATCTGGGAGAAAATTAACCTAAAAGTTAATTAACATTTCCTCTGGGTAATAGGCTTACATAACATACTCTAAATAGCTAGATCCCACACATTTTTCACAGTAATTATGTGTATTCCTAACGTCAGAAGGGTTTCATTTGTCATAGTGTAGAGATTGCCACTGAGATAGTAGTGTCACAAAGATAAATTAAAATGCTCATGTCATTTAAAAACTGAAAGACAAGCTTGGAGGCATGTGTGATGCAGTTGAATCTGTTATCGGGGTGACTGGTGGTTTGTTTTCCTTCCCTGCAGATCAGTATCAAGGTCAGAGTCCAGGACAAGTTCACTGGTGACCAGAAGCTCCTCTGCGTGGCTTTCTCCACGTTCGTAGCTAAACCACTTGGCAAAGAAAAGGTACATTTTCTGTGTGAACGGACAGCTTTCTTGTAAGCCAGGGACAGAGGAACAACTGCTTCAGAATTACTTTTTTCTTATTGCAAGACTCACTTGCTCAAGATTTTTTACTCATTGATATTTATTGGTATTATTCTGTGTTGACATCTTAGAACTGAACAAGAACATCTTTTGAGAGAAATAACTTAAAGAAAAAAAAAAAAAGACCAAATTTAAGAAAGAGGGAAAACGGTGTTTTGAATCATCTGGAAGTCATATCGACTTCTCAAAAATATCGCTTACTGAGTTAGTTCTTTTTTGGGTTATGGAGTTTAAAATTGTTGAACTGTTTTTTTTTTTTTTTAAGCATGAAAAATACAGTAAGGAGATGAAAGTCTCAGTCCAGTCATTTTTGTAGATCATCAGGAAAGTATCAAAGTTGCTGAATCAGTGAAGTTTAAAAATAACTTTAGGACATCCCTGCTGAAAACATCTTCAAAGAAATACCGCATCCTCTTACACTGCCCAGCTCCTAGCCAGCCTGAGCCCAGATCTACCACAATTTAGGATGCCATGGTTTCTTTTTATTCCTTCTACTTAAGGGAAATCAACACATTTGATTTGATGTAGATATTTGCATACAACCAATGGCTAGAAGCTGCTAAGCCCCGTGGTTGAACTAGGGAAAAGCTGGAAGAAACTGAGGAGGAGGGCAACCCTGTAGGAGGACCAGCACTCTCAATTAACCTGGACCCCCGAGATCTCTCAAACACTGGGCCACCAACCAGGCAGTATATACCAGCTGATTTGAGGCTCCCAACACATATACAGCAGAGGACTGTCGGGTCTGAGTTCAATCAGAGAAGATGTACCTAACTCTCAAGAGACTGGAGGCCCCAGGGAGTTTGAGGGCTGATGGGGTTGGGGTGTGGACATTCTCATGGAGACAGAGGGAGGGGAGAATGTATGGGATGTAGAACAGTTGGAGGGTGGACTGGGAGGGGAACAAAATCTGGAGTATAGATAAAAAATTAAAGAAAAGAAAAAAGAACAAAAAAGAAAAATGTTATAATTCAAATTATTATGTGAGTATTTTGTTCAAGAATCGTCAAAGAGTAGGTGAAGTGGCTTCTCCTGCCCAATGGCCAGGTCTATTGCTCATACCTCCCTTGTGTCTGAACTCTTCCTCAGAGTGTCTCCTATGTCAACGCAGCTGGGACAAAGCCAGGCTTCCACTGCAGCCAGTGAAGCTGGCCACTAACCATGCTCTGCAGCTGCTCCAAACCTGTGCTGAGGGCACAGCAGGGCTAGAACACAGTCATCCCTGGCTGGCCGGTGACCCATAGAAGTCACTCTGTACTATACACCTCATATTAAATGTGCTACCAGCAAGTTCCCATTGCCCAAGGATACTACTTTCCAAACTGAAAAGCACACTTCTTACTTAAATTATCTAAAAAGTGCACCTTCCTGGGCCACAAATTGAACCTATTAAGTTCATGAAAATCGAAGCAGTAAAAGAGGTCTTGCTTTAGTTTCTTCCTGAATACTTCAAAATCTTTAAACTTTTCAGAATAAGGGTGTTATGGGACTGGGTACAGAGTTCCCATATTTGACGGCAAATGGATGGCTACATCACCATTCACTGCCGTACCTGGAAGGAAAGGTCATCTTTTCCCCCTTCAGCCTCAAACCTCTCATTTTTGGATTTAGGAACAATTGGAATAGGCTCATGCTGGGACATCTCAGTCCCTTCTCTACAGAGACAATGGTGCTACTGTAAGTGGCTCCTTTAATCAACATAAACTGCAAAGCACCTTTCCCAGATCAACTAATTTTCCAGTTGGCACTTTCTCATTCCATAGCATAGCGTGTAGAGAGACATGAGAGGCTGTGGTTTGGTCTGTACCACAAGAAATAGTAGGATCTCTGTTCAAAATGAGTTTATCTCAGGACAAAGCTGGCAATGATTAACAAGATTTGGTTCAACAGTTAAACAGGCCAAGTAATTAGGAGGACTCACAAGACTGAATTGTGTGGAAGGAAATGAAACAGTGGGAAAAGGATGGCCCAGCCATCTTCAAAGGGCTTCAACTATAGGCAGCACTTGCTCTCAAGTTCCTTTCAGGCACACATAATGTACTTTGTAGACAAGGATTCCTCATGATGGATGCAAGGATCTTCATTTCAGGAGAGCCTAGGTATAAATTTCCCAGGCCACCTAATATATCCTGCTGACCATACAACCAAACTGTGAAAATGTAGAGCTGCTGTCATTGTACACGTTCCTGACAACTGAGATAGGCAACTCAGGCAGAGTCATGGTCAATCTACACATGCCAACAACCGAGATAGGCAATGCAGGGAGCTTTGGACTTTAAACAGCACATTAAGAGTCACTTGATTTTTCGCCCATATCTGGGTGAAAGGTGAAGTTCAGACTGGAGGTATCCTGGAGCTGCCAAGATCTTTCCACATAGGGTCAGCACATGGGCGTCTCTGGTGGAGCTGGAGCCTGGACTCTGATGCATCCGGGGTTTCTGGAGGGCAGATGAAGTGTTACGATAACATAACATATTGATTCTTTGTTTCCCTATTAGACACTGTTTTGATGAAATCTCCATATCTAGAATAGCTCTTGGTACTAGATAGTTTTCTCTAGAATGCCTTTATTACCTTCCTTTGATGTCTTAATTTTGCAAAAGACAGGAAAAATTACAATAAAAATTCAGTGACATTATAATCTCACACCTCATTTGTTGATTTCATATTTTATAGAATTTTATATTCTGTAATTCCACTGGAAAAAAATTATAAAATGAGAAAAATAAACAAGTGCAGCTTACAAATGAGAAAGAACAAAGCCCATTTTGGCCTTTTAATTGAAAACATTTGAAGAAAAGATTTCACCAGAATGTTTCATGGAATCACCAATAAACACTCCCTTTACTTGAGTCAGAAACCATATGGTGTGGCATCTGCTTTTGCAAAATTCACATTGGGCATTCATAATTTAAGGAGGCAGTGAATGACAAAACTAAAGATAAACTTTCTTCCTCTAGGTTCACTTAAAACCTGTCCTGCTTCAAACGGAGCAAGAGCAAGTCGAGCACAATCTGGCTTCAGAAAGAAGGAAAGTCCGATTGCAGCATGAGAACACCTTTAGCAACATTATGAAGGAAAGCAGCAGGTTCAGTGGTGAGTAGGTCTACACCCTCACTGTGTATGTGATGCAGGAAGGGGGCTTTCCTAGGGCACATGTATAAGACAGGGGATGGAGTGAATCGTTTCTGAGAACTAGAGAGGCTCACAGAAGTTCCAGCTCCACTGACTCTGAAGGAGGGCACAGAAAAGAGAAAGAGAGGCAAAGGATGGCAATAGGCCAGGATAGAATGGGGAGAAGGAAGAGGACAAAGAAGAGAAGGTAGAGTGTCAGAAGTCTGGAGGCCTCATGATGACCAGGAGGCATCACTAGGGTCATGGGACAACTACACCAGAACCCAGTGGGTAGGAGAGAAGATGGATCTAGTTCAGTCTTCATGGCCCTCAGAGTCAATGGGCATTGCTTTGAGGACGGTAAACTTCATTGTGATTCCAGGCTGATCGGGATGGTTGATATGATCATTGTTGAAGTAGAAGTCGGCTTTAAGAAAAAAAAAAAAAAGGAGTATTCATGTTTATGTTGCTCTTCACAATTCCTGAATGCTGGTATGATTTACTGACTTCATAAAGAGTGATAGCCATTGTCAGTTATGCTTTTGGAAGAAGAGACTTTATCATTAAATTACAGTGCTAAGAAGAGTTTCTTTATAAAGAGTTCCAAGATGTGTTTGCTCTATGCTTGCTGGAGGAGCAGGATGTGACTGTGTGATTGTGGATGAGGATGAGCTCATGGGTTGTCCTGTGGATGTCTGGCTCCTTCACACTCAGCATCAAGAACTAAAGAACACCCAACTGCTTATTTCCATCTAGGACTGATGTATTACTGCCCACCACCTGCTAGGAACATGCTTGCCCCATAAGAATGCAAAAATGATGCAAGACCTTTGCACTTGAAAAATTCATACCCTAGTTTCAAGCACGTGAATCATTTTAAAATAATGTAGACAGTCATTGAAGAAGTCCAGGGTCCAGATTCTGTGGCTCAGTGAAGGACAGCTGAAGGGGTGGGAAGGAGTTAGAGGGAGGAGCTACAAGAAGGAGGTTGAGGTAGGTAAAAGTCTCACAGCCATTTAGTGCTTGCTTCAGTTTAGACTTAGAGATTATTTTTCGAGTGTTTCTCATAGATTTATCTTAACCTATCCGAGCATAGATTATCCTATATTCTTCTTAATGAAACAACTTAACTCTGTCATATCAACTTGATCTTCACTTTGGAAATATTACTAACTCCTGAGTCCCCAATAAAGCCCTTAAAAGCAATTTTTCTTAAAGAAAGAACAATGGGCTCTGACATTTCAGGGTGTGATAGGGCACATGGTCTGTCTACTTCCAACCTTAGGTCTCAGAGAGACTTTTGAAATTAGAAAACATATTCTAAACAAAGGTAGACAGATCATCCTTACTGAACTATGGGATCTATAATATCAGAATGTTAGACTGATTAAAGCACTTTTCACCCTTTGAGGTGTGAAGGAAGGAAATGAACACTGTTGATTTCAGCCTCTATATTTTCATATGAAAAGTGGAAAGATGAGATTAGATTTTGTAAAAGGATGATGGAACATGTTGTTGTACCCCTGGATTGGTGGGAGTCGGAGAGAAGTAAGGTTTGGGCTATTTTAATTGCAATTTGTCAGTACGAAATCAGACCCTCAGGGCCTTGCCCCGGTTGATCCCTCTGGAGGTACAGAAGGAAAACAAGAGCTTAGAATAAAGTTACCCGAATTCAGGTCAAAGTTCCTGATCTAAAAAAATAATACAGAACAAACGTGAAGTTGACCAAGTAAGATGATGAAAGAATGTATTTAGAACAGTCAATAGGCAGCCACTGAACTCTATCACTTGGCTTGCAGAATAAGGAGTGTTTAACTAGACTTAGCACCAGTCAGGTCTGTTAACCTGAGTTGTTCTCTGGACCTGGGGATGCTCTGTTTTTCCCCCCATTGATTGACGTTTAATCTACAAGAAGACATACACAGAAGATACTGATCCTCCGTGTACTTCTGCATACGCGGCATAGCTGATACCTGTCCGTGTTTAATCTACAAGGAGTGATTCCCCAGTTGTCCTGTGTGTGTTGCCTATGCCTTTTCAGGAAGTGAGTGACTTTTTGTTTCATTACTCCTCAGAAAAGAAGAAACTGCCTAATTCTGTTTTTTTTTAATGTTTTTCAGATTTTTAAGACCCCTATTAATTTTTTTATTTTGTAATTATTTTATTATCATTTAAAAATCAATAATGCATGTGCAGAGTAAGGAATTTGCAAAGCAGGAGAAGACATACAGTTAAAGAGTGATTCTCCCTCCCGGCTGCTATGTATAGCCATGTACATGCTCTGATAATGCAGCAGTTAAACAGTTAGGCACTTAGAGTTTTATCACTTTATAATATAATTTATAGACAGTTTTAAGTAAACAGAGTTAATGTCTTCTTCTGGATAAAATGATACCATTTGGACAAGCAATATTAAACTGAAAATATCTCAATCAGCACTAACTCATCCTGTTTTTAGAATCTCATCTAATAAAATCAGTTTTGTAATCAGAGAGCAGGGAACAGTGGCATGCACCTGAGTCCCAGATACTCTCAAGGCTGATGCCAAAAAATTGCCTGAACTCTGGAGTTCTGAGCCAGCCTGTACAGCATAGCAAGATCTGGTTCAGAATAATACTTAGAAAACTCAAAATAAATAGAAGTTAGGTTAGGATTTTGCGTGTCTTTAAAAAAAATGAAATCACCCAGAAAACAAACCAGTTTTGTTTATAGCAATGTAGAAGTAGTCTTGATATCTGGGGAAAATCTACAGTTTGTTTGCAAGTCTGTCCCCGGAGGCATAAAGGAAAGGAAAGCAGTGACATCAACAGTGGCTTGAGAACGTAAAAGAAGCAGAGAGAGGCTGTTCTACCCCCTGCATTAGACCCAGGTACTTGTCTTAGGTTTAAAGGTGAACCGGGAAATCATGGGAGGTTGTAATCGCCTAAGGACCCTCCCCGAGTCCACGTATAGTCCCCACCCCTTCAGAGAGCCCTGGTGGGTGCCTTTCTGTTTTAGCAGTAGCCCTGGCGGTATGGAGGGATCATTCCCTTTGAGAATCCAGTCCCAAGATTCTCTTCTTGCAGACTTGGTGCTGGAAATTCATGAGCTGCCTGGGTAGAAGCGGATCATGTGAACTTTAATACAGTGTGGACCATGTTCTAGCCTCACTGCAATCAGTGACAGGACATATAAATCCATTGTGGAAAAGGGACTTTAATCCAGCTTCAGCGGTTTCCTCAGATAATTTCCAGGCAATAGGGCTTTTTAAAAAATATCGCAAGGGACTGAAATCAGTAAGACCCAAAGATCGAGAAGTGACACCAGAATCACAAAGTATTAAGACCATTTATATAAGGAGATGATATAACAAGGCCACTGGAACCTAATGAGTAAGAGGGCTTGGAATGCAGCCTGTGCTTGAATGTTTGCCTAGCAGCTGTGAGGCCTTGGAGCCAATGCACAGCAGCATTATGTACTCAGTTAGATGAGAAAGGAGTGCAAATTAAATGTGCAATTCAAGAACAAAGAGATGATCTAAAAAGTTTGACAAAGAAACAGAGAGAGTGTCTATCAATGTGTATATGTAACTGGTCATGGTGGATGACGCCTGTAACCCCAGCATTTGGAAGGCTGAAGCAGAAGAATCACTACAAGTTTGAGGCTGTGAAACAGGCAGGACATAGAATAGACTAAAGCTGTGTAAGGAGTTCAAAAACATCCTAGGCTACATAGCTAAGACTCCATCTCAAAGAAACAAGATAGATAAATGGCATGTGTGTCTGATTGTGTGTGAGTGTGTGCTGAGAATCTAACATTTGTTAATTGAACTTCCAGAGGTAGAATAGAAGCAAATGATACAGATATTTAATTAAGCAAGGATATTTAATGTACATATGAAAAGAAGTTGGACCTCATTAGTACTCAATGAAATGCAAATTATAACCAACACGATATATTATTTCACACCCACTTAATTAGAGAACTTGCATGTTGATAATACTGTTTAAGCAAGCGGAGAAGAATGAGATCTAACGCAAGCAGCAGGCATTTCTTACGTGATGCAGTACGGCCATCGCATTTCCTTGAAATAGTCTACTAAGAGTAGGGACCACAATGTGGAATGACTCAGCAAGGTCAAGTTCTTTTATTCATTCAACAAATCTTTGTTAGTCCTGGTATTGCAAGAATTAGCATGGCTAATCATTGCATACACATACACACACACACACACACACACACACACACACACACACAAACATGTATGGACGCACACATATACATATAGCTTTATTGGAGTGTGTATATATTCGTATGCAAGTGTGCATGAAAATGTGTGCTTGTGTGTGGAAGCAAGTCAATAGTCGTATTTTCTTTTATTTATTTATTTATTTATTTATTTTTATTAGATATTTTCTTTATTTACATGTTATATGGTTCTCCTTTCCCAGTTTCCCCTCCAACAAACAAACAAACAAACAAACAAAAACAACAAGAACAAACCCCTGTTGCCTCCCCCCTCCCCATGCTTGCCACCCTACCCTCTCCCACTTATTGGCCCTAGGGCACAGAATCTTCGCCGGTTCAAGGGCCTCTCCTCCCATTGATGATCGACTTTGCAATCCTCTACTATACACATGCTGCCAGAACAATCAGTCCCACCATCTATACTCCTTGGTTGGTGGTTGAGTCTCTGGGAACTCTGAGGGTACTAGTTAGTTCATATTGTTGTTTGTCCTAAGGGGCTGCAAACCCTTCAGCTCCTTTGGTCTTTTCTCTAACTCCTTCATTGGGGACCCTGTACTCAGTTCAATGGATGGCTGTGAGCCTCTACATCTGTATTAGTCAGGTACTGTCAGAGCCTCTCAGGAGATAGCTATATTAGGTTGTCATGTCCTTCCTTCAGTCTCTGCTCCATAGTTAGTCTCTGCAACTCCTTCTATGGGTATTAATAGTAGTATTTTCTCAACGACTCCTTACCCTAGTTTTTTGAGACAAGTCTCTACTGAACAGGAAACTCACCAGTTCCAGATTAATCTAGACTAACATATGGCAAGCCTCAGGGACTTTCCTTGCTCCTCCTCCCTAATCCTGGGGTTATAAGGTCATACCACAGCACCTGGCTTTGACTTGTGGGTTCTAGGGGATCCAACTCAGGTTCTCAAATTTGTGCAGCAAGTGCTTCATTGTCTCCCAGCCCTAGTTACCACATGTTTTTGTAGAAAGAAGGCACCTCTGAGATCACTGATATGATCCAGGATGGAATAAAAGTTAAGTGGGAGAAGACATAGGAAATGGTAGGGTTGGGGTGCAGCATCAGAAGGGGCTTGTGGAAATGCTCTGATTTCAAAGACAGTGTTCTTCATAGTAACTGGTAAAAGGCCAATGTGCACAGCAAAGAGAGGAGGAGGCCTGGCTGGGGAAGCTGCTGGTCACATGGGCTGGGGGGGACAGGAAGGATCTGAGAGTTCATCTAGGGCAAGGGAGCTGTTGCCACACTTTCAGCAAAGGACTGGAATGATCGATAGAGGGAAGGAAAACATAAAAGAAATAGATCACCAATTAGTTATGATCTAAAATCCCCTAATAAAGTGGAGCTAAAGGAGCCTAGAGCCAAGCTCTGATCAACTAGAAGAAACTGCTCTCGTGACAACTCATTTCCTCTTAATAACAGCTGGGTTTACATGAACGCACTGCCTGCTGGGCTCTGTTAGCCTAGCATGGCCCCTGGGGTGTAGAGATCTTTCTCCTCCCCAGAGTAGCATTCTGTCAGTGGCCCCTCAGATTTCAGACTTCTTTATTTTAGTGACTTTATTGAAGTTTAATTGACATACAATAGATGGTTCATATTTAAAGCATGCAACTTGAGTTTGTGCGTGGGCATACAACAGTAAAACTATCATCACCAACAAAATAATGACAGGTCATCATCAAAATGTCTACCCTTGGGGGCTGGCGAGATGGCTCAGTGGGTAAGAGCACTAACTGCTCTTCTGAAGGTCCTCAGTTCAAATCTCAGAAACTACATGGTAGCTCACAACCACCTGTAATGAGATCTGTAATGGCCTCTTCTGGTGCATCTGAAGTCAGCTACATTATGTATTTATGTATGTATAATAAATAAATCTTATTAAAAAAATCTACCCTTCTTTGCCCTCCCATGTCCTTCTCCACCACAAAAGGATCCAATTTAAATGGAACCATTACTTTAATCAAAATTCTGACAGTTTTGAAGACTTGAAGACCTATCCT
>NW_022196914.1:52238275-52262956 GCF_008632895.1 Mastomys coucha
TTTCTCTGTATAGCCCTGGCTGTCCTGGAACTCACTCTATACTATAGACCAGGCTGGCCTCGAACTCAGAAATCCATCTGCCTCCCAAGTGCTGGGATTAAAGGTGTGCGCCACCACCGCCCGGCTAAGACCTATCTCTTAAAGGGCCCTCTGGCCCTGTTAGCTCAACCCAGAATGATGGAAGTAGATGCTTTTCAGAGGTAGGCCACTCTACAGAACCCACTCACGTCCTTGATGTAAGGTTTTAAGGAAATGCCATTTTTTTGAAAGTGTCAGAGTTGTGTTTGCTGCAGGGCAGGGGAAATCCAGACGAGATCCCATAGCTGACTCCACTGTCTCTGTGGTCACTCACAGATCCCATTTGTAATGAAGAAGAAGGAACAGCCACCACCATGGGCACCGCTGTCCAGAGCATCGAGCTTGCCCTCCCACCCCACGCAAACCACCATGGAAACACATTTGGCGGGCAGATCATGGCATGGATGGAGACAGTCGCCACCATTTCTGCAAGGTTCTCAGCCAGCGTTGGCCCTGGCATGGGACTCGGGGAACAGGAGTAGTGGTTTGAAGTGCATTTTCTTTTTAAAATTGCACAAAACCTGTGAAATGTATATTCTGTAGCTTTTCTTGATGTGCATACCAACACAGGCAATTTTTTCCATCAAGGAAAAATTTGGTTTTTGATCTGTGCGCAAATTCACTGAACAGGGAAGCTGAGGAACAAGTGGGATCAGTATTAGCCACCAGTTGTCAACACTCATGCCCTACCCTGATTCACAAGTCACAGTGTCCTAGGACTTTCATCAGGAGGTATCAGGATGAATGTGACACTTGATGACAATAAAAAGCATTAATTTGCTTTGGGAGGGACTTCCACTGAGCACAAGAACAATGCCAAGGAACCATTTTCATGAAATACCCAGTTTGTTGTGCTTATTGTGTGTAGATCCTCTCCACACATGGTTCCTTAGAGTCAGAGGAGTTGTTTACTTAGAAAATAGGTTGCTTGCTTGTCTAGGGAAGCCATTCCACAAATCAGTTGTTTATGAGAATACTATGGAAGATGGTCATCACCTCTTTTCTCCCACCCCCGCCCCCTTGTTCCCTTAGCCGCCTTTGTTATGGGCATCCCTTTCTGAAGTCTGTGGATATGTTTAAATTCCGGGGACCATCCACAGTTGGAGACCGCCTTGTCTTCAGTGCCATAGTCAACAACACCTTTCAGAACAGGTAAAGTATGCTTGGTGTGCATACTTTCAGAGTCGTGCATAAGCTGTGTTCTCATTTCAATTGGGGAGGGCAGTGTAGGAGCTACATCGCAACACTTCGAAACTTTGAATTATTGTTAAACTTCACTCAGTTTTTGGACACACAATCTTTTGTCCTTCTTGTACGCTCTTCACACTCAGGAAATTGTGATGAGTTGTTTTGTCCCACAGGGTGCTAGAACATCCAGCTGGCCCAGAATAGTTCCAACTGGCATTTGCCATCCTAACATACTTATTAGTTCTTCCTGTCAGCATCCATCATGGGCCTGCTGTTTAATGACAGTGAGTCCAGACTACATCCTACTTACGTTTATTATTCACAGTACATAGTGAAAAGGTCTTCTTCTTCTTCTTCTTCTTCTTCTTCTTCTTCTTCTTCTTCTTCTTCTTCTTCTTCTTCTTCTTCTTCTTCTTCTTCTTCTTCTCCTTCTCCTTCTCCTTCTCCTTCTCCTTCTCCTCCTCCTCCTCCTCCTTCTTCTTCTTCTTCTTCTTCTTCTTCTTCTTCTTCTTCTTCTTTTTTGATGTAAAATAAAAGGGGGTGGGGAGTATCTCTGTTTTCTACCAAACTTGAGCTCTTCATTCTTTTAAACATAGAACTATGGTTTTGAAGGAAGAAAACATGTTTTGAACACAACATAATTCACCTTCTCCATTAACTAAATATGTCGATGGATGTGTACACATAACATTCCCGTGGGCAAAGAAAATGGGAACTTAACTCAGGCAGGCACTCCTTCAAGACCCTCCTAGTGGGTTTTAGCCATTGTACGGACTTGCTGACATCAGAGGAGAAGCAGCAGGCCCCTGTTGCTTGGCAGAAGGGGAGGCCAGCCATGCGCCAGTCCTCCTTGCCCACCACTCTGCATCCCCCTTGCAGTGTGGAAGTTGGAGTACGTGTTGAGGCCTTTGACTGTCAGGAGTGGGCTGAGGGCCAAGGCCGCCACATCAACAGCGCTTTTCTCATTTACAACGCTGTTGATGACCAGGAGGAACTGATCACCTTTCCCAGAATCCAACCCATTTCAAAGGTCAGTTGTCACTGCGTAAGCTTCAATGATCACACCCGTGGACACAGAGTTTCGTGCAGCTTCCCACTGTCAACCATCTCCACAGCTTTCCAAAGAGGTTTGCTTTCTTCCATGCCTAAGTCCAGTGGGCCCTTCCCTCTTCTTCCCTGCCCACATCTCTCTGGTGATGGGTTGTAATGGTGAAAGCCCCAGGCACCTCTCTATATAGCTGCGGGTGTGGCATGTGGCTCTCTGCATCCCTTCTCTGCTTCTACTGTTGTGTGTGGGCATCCTGTTCTGGATGCTGCACCACATTCATGGGAAACCTGTCTTCTCATCCAGGAACCAGCTTAGTGCTAATATTCACCTCCTCTAAAAGCTCCAGAGTGAAACCTGTGTGATTTTTAGAAGCCGAAATTAAAACACTGTCCACTTTGAAAAGGAAGTGAAAAGAGCCATCAAAGTCGCCCAGGGGCTCAGACATCACCAGGGAGAGTCACAGACACAGAGCCCCATTTGGTCTAGGAGAAGGATCCTTAAGGGCCACATTGCCAAAATGTTAGAAATTGATTGGTTGTACTGTTTTTTGTTTTGTTTTGTTTTGTTTTGTTTTAAAGGATGATTTTCGACGTTACCAGGGAGCTATTGCCCGGAGGAGAATTCGCCTAGGCAGGTAAGGGACATATAGTATGAGGACTTCATAGGCTTTTCTCTATCTGGCAAGCCACATAACAAAGAGCCACTGCCTCGGGTCCTTGTGCTCACATAATAGGGAAGAAAAAAGTCTAATGATTCCTAAAAGTTAAAAATGGCCCAACCTGGAAATAGTTCTTCCTGGTTCTCCCACCAAAGAGAATGTTTTTAAATGGTTGATTTCAAATCAAGAAAGCATATAAGAAAATTGTTTCTTAATATTTTAATTTTTCAGGAAATATGTTATTTCCCACAAGAAAGAAGTTCCACTCAGCGCACAATGGGATATAAGCAAAAAGGTAACCGTTTTATGGTTTGGAGTGCTTCATGTTAACAGCCCACCATTACAAAAGCAGAAACCTACTTGTTTAACAGATTCGGGTTGTACCTGCATGGGTTAGATGACAAGGTGAACTGCCTAACCCTCCATTCCTAAACCATGCTAAACAAGTCATCAGCTACCAGTAATTCTACTGTCAGGTTTGAATTCTGTGAACAGCTCCCAAATTCTGACCCAGGACATTGTGCCACAAGCTAGCATGCAGCGTTTCAACTTGGTGTCTTGCACTTAATTTGCAGCGAGTGACATGTTTATGAACTTTAACTTTTATGGAGCAAAAAAGATTAGTTGGGACTAGGGAGATGGCTCAGTGGTTAAGAGGACTGGAAGCTCTTCCAGAGGCCTCAGGTTTAATTCCCAGAATCACACAAAGGCTCACAACCAGCTCCAGGAGAGCAGATGCTCTTTTCTGGCTTCTACAAGTCCTGTACACATGTGGTGCCTAAACACGTTTACAGGCAACATGTCCATATACTTAAAATGAAAATAAATATTAAAAAAAAGGATTAGTTGTTTAAACACTTTTGACAATATATCACACTGATGGGCATCTATCTGTTTTGGCTCAGGATACGGTCTAGGCATATACACACTTGGTGAGTGCATAATTACCCTGTCTGTACTTTCAGACAGAAGTTAGATATTAGCAATAGATAGTTTACCTTATGCTCAACACTTTCACTTTGGCTCAATGGATACCTCCTCCCAACACTGGCCATTATTGAAGCAGAAAATGCTTGATCCCAAACCTATATATTGAATACATAGCTTCCCTTTTGTGTGTGTATATTTTAGGGATCCCTAAGGAACACCAATGTGGAAGCTCTCAAAAATCTGGCATCCAAAAGCGGTTGGGAGATCACCACCACCTTGGAGAAGGTAAGTGCGTGCCCAGGGTTTGTGCTGCTCCTGTTCACAGCCAATTAAAGTTGGCTTGGTGTCCATGCTTCTGAGGGCTTCCTGCTGCTTTGCTCAAGGAGCAACAGTTTCTGAAAATGGACTTCGTTCTAGCCATGAGCAGTCCTGGATGACATAGCACTCCACACCTGCCCCACACACTCCTACGTCCTGGCAGGCCTGGGTTCTCACATCCCATCTCTTGCCTCTCACTCCCTTCTCCACACCTCCATCCACCCAAACCTGAGGATCTTGGTGAGTGTCTTCATTAGGGTTTTACTGCTGTGAACACAGTGACCAAGGCAACTCTTACAAGGGCAACATTTAGTTGGGACTGGCTTACAGGGTCAGAGGTTCAGTCCATTATCATCAAGATGGGAACAAAACAGCGTCTAGGCAGGCAATGTATAGGAGGAGCTAAGAGTTTTACATCTTATTCCAAAGACTGGCACTCAGGTCTTAAAGCCCATACCTACAGTGACACACCTACTCCAACAAGACCACACCTCCAAATGGTGCCACGTCCTGGGCCAAGCATATACAAGCCATCACAGTGAGCTAAGATACATACTTCTCCAAAATGCTCTTCTGACGCAATGAACTTCAGTAGCTCATTTCATCATGACTTCTCTAAGACTAATTTGTCTTGGATTTCTTTTCTGTCTTATAATGCTTCTTTCACAATTATTGTAAGTTGATATTTAAATGTTACATTGAAATTTATGTTTTCAATGATCTTTTCCCCAAAAAGATAATAAATAAGATGGGTAAGAAGGAAGCCTTCCTTGTCTTGATTCTTTGTATCTCTCTCTTAACAACTTCTATAATTTTTGCATATTATCAAATTGAAGTAAGTGTGTATAACTGGGGCCTTAAATTTATGATACTGGAAGACTCTTGCAAGCCAGTACTTACCTGTACTAAACTCTAAGCTCTAGGGGACATTTTGCTCAACCACTGTACTCCCAGACCATGGTAGAGCCCGACACTTGTAAGATGATTGGGATTGCCGGCTTTAGGGACACATTTGCTATGGACTGCTGTTCACTGTCAGTGAAACACCATCCTAAAAAACAGGATGACCAGGTGTCCTGACTGTCCTGGGACAGTCCATGTTTGCACCTGCTGTCCCGTCTTGACTTCAGCCATGCCTCAGTGTTTCAGTGTGGATGAGTCAGACAGGCCTCTCATCTTGGAATATAAGTAAATTCTAAGACTACTCTTTGTCATTTTTAGTTCTGACCTTGACTTCTGAGCATTTCCTTGTGGTTGTTTTGGTTGTTTCCTTTTCTCACTATTGAATCCTTCCAGGGTCTTACTTAGGCCCTTTAGATTCAGATACGTTCCAATGTCTACTGGGCTCAGAAATGTAAGGATGGGTTTAATAATTAAGTATTGGTTTCTCACTATTGCTCATAAAAGGTGCCTAAATACCTTCTTTTGTTTTCTTGATATGAAATCTGTCTCTTGCTTTCTTGCTAGCTTCTGAGCACCCCAACAGGTTTTACCCACCCCACCCAAGGTTTTCTTACATTTTTCCTCCCAAGAACCTGGATCACCAGTGAGTACCACAGCCACTTTTTTTTTAAATTCTTATTTTCAATGTAATTGGATTTGAAATCTGATATTTATAATAAAGTCAGACAGTACTAAAGGTTTTAATCATATGTAATTATCTATCTATCTATCTATCTATCTATCTATCTATCTATCTATCTATCTATGGGTAGAAATAACCAGAAGTAATGCAAGGAGCAAAAGACAAATCTAGAAGCAGCATATGTGCACATGAAATTGTAGAAGAAGAACAGGAGGCCATTCACACACCAGTGGGATATCATAACCTCTGTTTAGCCCACAGAGGACAGCTCTAACTTGGTCAAGCTAAGGTACAGAAAGACAGAGACACAGCAAGAGCAAAGGAGCTCGGAGGTGTGTGCTTCTCTTGGAGGTAGTTTCATGAGTGAAGATGAAGACGGCTTTCTAGGCAGTGCGAAGCTTGAGTTGAGTCCTCCGGGAGAGAAATTACCATGAGGAGCCTGGCATGACAGGCATGAAATATCTGAAGTCTGAAAATAAACTGAAAATATAACAAGGACAAGAGGGACATGGATGCCCCCCCCCAACAACCTGGTACTGGAAGCAGAGCAGAGAGGATCTATCTCAAAGAAGCTGAAGGAGGGGACAGAGTAGGCCCAGAGTCCACCTGACTACCCCCAACCCCTTACCACCAAAGGCAATCCCTTGGTGCCTCCATGGACTAGGCCTCTATAAAAAGTAGTTTCCTTTTCCTTTCTACAATGTGATCTCAACAACAACATATCAGTTGGAACAAACCGTCTAAAACATTTAATTATTTCCTTTTCATTTTAATACCAACTGACATCCAGAAATCGGAGCAGAGTGTTGTTATGACGAAAGGGGTCTGCTAACAGGCTCCGGGCAGACTCACATCAGTGAGTCTGAAGCTACTTACATTTCATTTCAGACCAGTTACCCCAAACACTGGAGTTGGTTATGAAAGGAGTTTACCTCCATTCCCGTGAGCAAAGGGAAGCCAACAGCTGTTCTTGGAGAACAAGCTTGAAGAACAGCTGTCTTCTTTCCATGAAGTCAAAGCTGGCTGGATTGGTTACTGTCTGCAGCTGAGATAAGACAGCATGATCAAGACAGCTTCCAGAAGAAAATGTCTTATTGGGCTTGTATTCTGGAGAGCTAGAGCCCACCATGGCAGAGCAAAGACATGGGGAGTGGGAGGCACAAAAGGGAGCTCACATCTCAGCCTCAAGCAGGACACAGAAAGAACACACTAGACATGGCATAGGCTGTTAAAACCTTAAGCCAACCATACCTCCTAATCCTTCCCAAACAGCCACCAACTGGAGACCATGTCTGGAGTCTCATGTGAAGCATCTCCTTCAACCCACCACAGTGGTTTTTCTTAGGCAAATTTAAAGAAAGCCAAAATGGACCACTGCTTTTCTCTGTCCCCTTTGCATCCGTGGCATTGGTTCAGGTAGCAGGATAAAGAGAAGGACTTCCTGCTACCTTCTTTACCTTGTCAGGGAAGGAATAGATGTCATTCATTCATCCACTATGGATCTTGGTGCTGGCATAATCAGTAAGCTCTATCTATAAAGGCGGAAGGTGGATACTCCTTTTGGCTCTAGTTAAAATATGTCTGCAAGCTGGAGAGCAACTTGCTGGAAAACTGCTAGTTTAATTTCCTAAGGCGGTCACAACAAAGGACTGGTCACTGGGTTATTGAAACAATAGGAGCCTATAGGAGCTCCCTTGTGAAAGCCGGTATTCCGAAATCAAATTGTAGGCGCCCTGGTCACTTCTGAAGAGATTAGTACCTCCCCTCTCACCCAGCTTCTAGAGCAGTGCTGGTCAGCAGGTTCCTTGGCTTGCAGATGCATCGTTGTCTTCATTTCCACATGGCACTCTCTCTGTGTGCCTGTCTGTGACTAGCTTCTCTTCTCTATAAAGACATCAGTTATAGTGGGCCTACCATACTGCAATACAACCTCAGATGAATTATATTGGCAAAGACCCTATTGCTATATAAAGTCATATTACAAGGTATAAGAGGTTAGGCCTCTACCATAGAAGTGCAGGCAGGAGTATGATATAATGAAACTCTAAGCAATTGTTCGGCACAGTCTCTCCCCACATCCTAACTCACCAAAACAGGCAGGCCCAAGGCAAGCATGCAACCAGTTCCACTGACTTGGCTGTGCCTGGCGAGCCAGGCCTGGAGACATCTGGCCTCCAAGCTCCTCTCTGGATTTACACCAATATGTCTCCTTTAGGTTCTGTGCTGATGGCAGCCAGGTGAAGTCCTACCTGGATTAGTTTGTATTCATCAAGTGCTCACAGGCTGGGCTAGGCCTTTCTTTTCAGGCTGGAACTAAAGATGCATAAAGCCTGGAAGGGATGTGTTTACATAAGCTGGTAGTCACTCATTTGCTGCCTAAGCTACTGTAGTTGTGATTTCTCGTTTCTTCATTCTAGTAGCAAGGATAATATTATGTTTGGATATAGATACATGATTCAATAAAGGTCAGCTCTTTACAGCTTGATTTCTTTCCATCTGCCTGATTCCCATGGTTGGAGTCCTAACCTCATGTTTGTTTGTCTTCTTGCAGCCTGTTGCCATGGTAATGATTATAAGATAGAAAGTTTAAACACTAACTTCAAAACACCCTGAAAAGAATGGAGAAAATGAGCAGAATAAAAATGTACTCTTGGTGGAACACATAGCTCTGAGGAGGAGTGGGGGGAGGAGGAGGAGGAGGAAGATGAAGCTCAGAGCTACAGAAATGGCATCAGTGTTTTAGTATACGTCAGGTGATTACTGCTTATCTAACAGATACTACATATTAGAAATTGGCCTCAGGATTCAGAAAGCAAATAATGCTTCTTCCTTCAGAAGTATGCTCTATGAGCTCTTCTGAGAAATTAACTTAGTCCTAGAGATAGTTCATTTGTTTCCTGGGTCCCTTTAGCCCATTCGAAGCCATGCTAAATATCCTGGGAGAGCACTGCCATCCAGTCTTAGGGTAAAGGGGGTCATGGGCAGGTGTAGCATCCTGTGCCATTCTGTTTTTAGTGTGTGGAGGCAGGAAATATTACAAAAATCAAGAGAGAAAAGCTTTTGTTCTTTATTTTTCATCATCATCATCAACAACAACAAAACATGATGCACATTAACTAGCCCATTATTTGGATGCCACAGAACTAGCATCCAAGATTGAAGTGAGATTGTTATTGACCACATAGATGCCTTACCTGGTACAGGCAAGCACATATGACTGCCCATTCACGTGTGTGCATAAATGTGTGTGTGTGTGTGTGTGTGTGTGTGTCTTTAAAGTAAAAAATATATTTTTTCTCTTCTAATTTTTCTTCCTATCTTTTAGATAAAAATATATACCCTGGAAGAGCAAGATGCTATATCTGTTAAGGTTGAAAAGTGTGTTGGTTGTCCAGCACACATGGCTTATCATCTCTTGTCTGATCTCACAAAGCGGCCTCTATGGGACCCCCATTACATGTAAGAACAAATTTAAATGTCTTTTCTTAATCAAGCCTGATATTGTGAGAAAGACAACTTCAATTGCAGCTCTTCTCCACTGCTCAGTGCATGGTGTACTGTTTCAGAAATTTAGAGAAGCTTGAGAGCTTATCTTGCCTAAGCTGTTGCTTGAGAAAAACCAATTATTACATTCATCTGTCTCTCATCTGTATTGAGTTAGCATAGGTGGTCAACATCTGTTGTGATATCACTGACAACTTTAAAGTTGATTTTGTACCTATTTCTGAGATCCAGCTCAGCCAGGCTTTGTAACAAACACTCTTTTGCTTCACTCCCTGGCCTGATTGCTCCTGAGAAGTTATCCAGAGTCTTCCCAGAACTCTCTTCCAGTCTCAGAGAGATGCTGCTGAGTTAGCAGTGAGTCCTGGAGGAAGATGACGCTTGTGGCTCCCCTGTGTCATCAGTCATGCCCTGCTCCCATCCACCTGCTTTTCTCCCACAGCATCCTGTCTCATCGTTTCTGGAGCTCTCTCTTCCATCTCACTTTGCTGGAATGTGGTTGATCATATCTATGTATGGGTCCTGTATCTGCATATGTAAACACTTTAGATAAAGGGTGGGGTGTGCGTGTGGAGGGGGAGGGTGTGTGTTGGGGGGGTTGCATCAGCATCAAGCATGGGCAGATCCCTTTTACTTCATTCTTTAAATTGTATAGCAACTATCAAGATACCATTTACATTACAGAAGTGATATAGAGATGACTTAGAGCATGCTGAAGGATATGCATATGTTATAATAACAACACTGTGTCACAGTATGTAAGGGACTTGAACACCAAAGATTTTGGTTTGCCACAGGTCCTAGGGACGACTGCGGAGCTCTAAGCCTTGTATGCTCTGCCCTGCAGTGATGGGTTAGGCTCAGGCCTGGCCTCCTAGGATACAGAGCACTGCAGCATCTCAAAGACAAGATATCTTGCCTTTCAACAATTTCTTTCAAACTCTTCTCTCACAGTTCTGTTTCAGTTGGCATTCCATTTAAATGAAACATGAATGAATGAATGGAGAAGCCAGTGAGTTCATTTAAATTCAGCTAACTAGTCTATCTACTTAAGACTCAGGGTCTGCAGGGAGTGTTTGCAGTAACTCTCACAATGACCCCCCAGATAGCACTAGCTACATCATACAGATGAGATAATAATATGACTTATCTAATATCATACAGCCAGTACACAGTGGTCTGAGACTCAAAAGCAAGTGGTTTAGCTTCAAAGTTGCTGTTCTTCCCAGAATGCTCGCTTTCCCCAAGGGCTTGGACTGGCTTTACATCCCATTTATCCTCAAAATGTTTTACTGTTCCTAGAAAAAAATAATTTTGTGAAAAGATTATTATCTTCCTCTGGAGTTTTGAGGGAAGTGACCTTGGAGCCAGATAACTGGCACCTTTCTATCACATGCAAAATTACTCCTTCTCAACAGGCAGCTTGTTCCAAAGTCAGCCTTCAAGCAGTGTGTGTGTGTGTGTGTGTGTGTGTGTGTGTGTGTGGCAGGAGGGGGGTTCAGCACAACAGGTGAATACAGATGTCAAGAAGGAGATCATGCCAATAACTAAACAAAGCTTATTCTAGCAGAAAGAAAGCATGTGTCTGAATACTGTCCTGTTCACACAGATCTTGTGAAGTCATAGACCAGGTAAGCGAGGACGATCAGATATATTACATCACCTGCTCGGTAGTAAACGGAGACAAACCCAAGGACTTTGTGGTGCTTGTGTCACGAAGAAAGCCCCTCAAAGAAGAGTGAGTATATTTGGCTCATGTGATGTCCCAGCTCTGTCTGTTGGAGACTAAAAATGAAGGGATATGGAGACAAGAAAGCCATCATGGACAGTTCTAGTCTTCAATCACATTCATCCATTTGTTTTTAAATGTATGAATCTTTAGTTACCATTTTGATATGCATTCATGTATTATGATCTGTGTGCATAGGACCCATGGACATTCTAAAGCAGCTTCCTTCTGCTCAGATATTAAATTCAATATCTGAAAAACCTCCAAGACCTCCCCTTATTATCAATAAAGTCAGCAAGAGGAGTGGTGACTAGTCATTGACTAGTCATTGACTTAGAATTCACAAAGGCCCTGATGCATTAGCTATCTAAACTGGCCCACTGCCTGCCAGAATTTGAACATGGCCTTCCTATGTATCCTGGAACACACAGAGCATGGGATTCAAAGAGCAGGGCCCCAGATAGTCTCCCCGCATGTGTGGACTAATGTACATAGGTGCTCACTGTATGTGATTGTTAATGCTGCTTGTATCCATTAATAGAATCTAAAGAGCTGCATAGCAAAAGGTAAGTAAGAATAGTCATTCGAAAGCCAGGGAATAGGATTGGAGCTAGAGTACACAGAAGGGTCGCTTGTATTTCTGAGTCTCTTGTAACCATTTATTGTTGGAATGTTGCTTTTCTTTCCAACTAAAGAATGACAGGAAAATGACACCCAACCTCTTAGAGCACAGAAAAACTTGAGCAACTCCAGTGCTGTGATGTTCTGTCACCCCCTAGGTTTGAATGTCTCTGTAGAGAAGGCTTTTTGATATGGACCACTCAGTCAGACAAGTCTGGTTTTCTGAGCTCACTCCTGCAGAGACAATGAGATTGTCCCAAGGATTGGGGATGTAGCCAGCGCTGGATAACTTGCCTAGCACGCAGAAGGCCCTGAATTTAATCCTCAAAACCACAAAACTAGATTAATAAATGCCAGAAACTATAGAACTGTCCTGTCTAATGACCATTCCCACACAGAATGTGTGCTCTTATCTTTCAGCAACACCTATATCGTGGCACTAATGTCAGTTGTGCTGCCATCTGTCCCGCCATCTCCACAGTACATCAGAAGTGAGGTCATTTGTGCTGGGTTTCTCATCCAGGCTGTCGACAGCAATTCATGCACTGTACGTTTGATGAAATATTTGTGTCTGAATTCATTCTCATGGCTATGGGAAGGCCCCTTTATTTCCCCCAGATCTCCTATTCATCATCGTCTTATAATGTGTGTCCTCTCTAAAAGACCCCTCTTCCCTTCTTCCAGATTCATTCACCAACAGTTCCAGTCTCTTGCTTGAAAACTCAGCATGCTGTATTTTCTCTTTGATGCAGGTAGCATACCTGAATCAGATGTCAGACAGCATCCTCCCTTACTTTGCTGGCAATATTGGTGGCTGGTCAAAATCCATTGAGGAAGCTGCAGCCTCGTGTATAAAATTCATAGAGAATGCCACCCACGATGGACTTAAAAGCGTGTTATAAATGGTCAACACTCATCTTCCTGTAATTTAATTCCAAGTGTGTCCTTAGCCCTTTTACTTGGCAAGCTTTGGGGCCATATAACGGTTTAATATCAGCCTAAGCAAAAATGCAGTTATGAAAAGATTAAAAACCAAAGTGCATTCTGGTGATTTGGAGCCAAACCACAAGATCTCTAAATCCCTACTGTACAGACACTTGGAAATTGCTTGGATAGAATATCACATGATCTATAAAATGGCACAAAATTAGTTAACACTGTCACAGACAGCTCCAGATTACAGAAGCTCGATGTGTATTCTGCAATGATGAGTTTGTAAAATGTGAAATGGTGGGTTAAAAGCAGAAGGGTGTTTAATATTAGTCCATGGGCAGCAGACACCTTTGTCAGGGGTCTCTGAGAAGATGTATTTCATGTTTTAGAACTTTAAATTAGGAAGCATTAAAACATAATGGAATGCAATCAGTTTTTTATTAGGAACGACTTTCCTCTTGTCATTTTACATATATTTCAGGTAGATGGCCAATTTAGTATCTATTTCTATACACGCACACGCCAAGCACCTGTAAAGTGTGATATTATAGAGAGAATATTAACTGAGCTCCTCTTCTTCATATCTACTCCATTAGTACTTTATCTCCTAGACGTCAGCATTTATCATTCTACAAACAGAATGTGTCAGGTTAGCCTCCTTCAAAGGATGACTTTTACAAATGGAAGGAGATCTGCATTAGAGTGGAGAGCAGGAGACAGGTTAGGGCTATCCTGCTGTGAGCTCACCAGATCTCTACCTCTGCTCCCCTGCCTGCTCCCACATGCCCACTCGAATAGTCTGGGGTTGGTTACAGTTTTTATTTTATTTATCTATCTTAAGGTTTTCCTATATGTGAACTTTAGACCACGTTCTAATTTTACAAATTACTATTTATATATGATAAGAGTAGATGCATAGCATAGAACATTCTAGAACTAAAAAGACTTCTGGAAATATTTTAATTCTAAAAGGTAAAAGATTTAGCATACAAATGACACTACAACTTAAGGTTATCATTTCAGACTTCTGAAATGAAGACACTTCTAAATGCTCTATGTGTAGGCTTGGTCTTTGAATTTCATTTTTGAAATGTTTTCCTGAACAGCAACAGAAATACTTGAGTAACTTTAGCTGGCTCATGTTGAGACATAGAGATAGTGTGTACTCCAGTTTGCAGGATCTACCTTACCTGGGACGGGTATAAAGTCTCAGAACATTGTCACTTGTCCATACCACATGCTTTGGATGAAGTTTAGTTGATAAATTAGAGATTCACAATAACCTCTAATAAAATTGAGCCATCATAACAATGTACTGGAATGAACAAAAGCTGGGAATATGAGCTCCCTCTCAAAATGTCTTACCATGCTGGGCTTACCTTTCTCCCTTCTTCCTGGGGGGAGTAGAGTTGGTGCAGTGCATACAGGGATTGATGAACTAAGCTCAGGGGGATTTTGTAGACACTGAGGCAGTATTAGCTATGGTTGGCCTTCTGTCTTGAACAGGAGCACTGCAGTTGTGTGACGGGGATATTAAATGACAGACAGACAGAAAGGGAAAACATGGGTCCATTGGACATGAGGATGATCGTTCATTCTCCTGGTGGGACTAATTTATACAAAGTGCTGCATGAAAAAGCTTATAGCTCACTTAATTCTAGAATTTTCCATTGACTATCTCCAGACAGTGGTTGGTGGAGTGACAGGCACACTGGATCGGCTAGGTGACATGGAAGGACATAGCCTATTCCCACCTGCATTCATTGACATGATCATTGACACCCTCACAAATGCCTTAAAACTAAGTGAACTTGTAAAAGCAGTTCTTCACCAGCCGCCTTTCAAGTACTGCTGGTCGCTCAAGGCTGGCGCCAACTGGAACAGGAGGTCTGGGCACAAGACATACCCATCTACACTGTTCAGTCTGGGTCTGGGCATGAGACATGCCTATCTTCATGAACTGTTCAGTTTGTCCCAGTCCTAGGGAACGGGCAGGTCCTGCTGTTTTCCCAATTTCACTTAAACGCCTATCAAACAATTCTTTCTAACCTTCCTAAGAGATTTCATTTTTATGCTTCTGAGCAGAGATGTAGAACCTACCTGGCTGTCAGGATCGTTTAGCATATGCTAAATTGAAATGTTCCTTTTTAGGACCCCTTGTCTTTGTAAGAACATGATATAGGAAAAGACAAGCAGGATACTATGGTCTTCTTAGGCTGTTTCAAAACTAAACCTAGTGTCCAAAACAATGTTACAGTGTATTCATTGTGAAGCCCAATAGCCCTGGGTTTGCATTGTCTTAAAAGCCTTCTTATGACATTTAATTTATTTGTTTTCTGTGTGATCATCTGATTGGTAGGAGATTGCCACTAGAGATCAGACAGCTCGTGGGAGCCAGTTCTCTCCTTCCACCATGTGGTCCCCAGGGGTTGAACAGATAGTATCCAGTTTCGCTGTGAGCCCCTTTACCTTACAGTGAGCTACCCGGGTGGCCATGCGTTTCCATTCATTCCACTGAGATCTTCTCCGCTAGGCACTTCTATGCTCTGCAGCTTCTGCAAGCAGTTGGAATGTACTTATTATACATAAATAAAATGAACAATGATACACAATGTTGGAAGACCTTCTATTTGGGAAAGTAAAGATGGGTGCTTGGAGGATTGATTTTATGGTGACTAGAGACATTTGAGCACAAACCAAAGACACACACACACACACACACACACACACACACACACAAACACACAGAGACAGAGACACAGACAGAGACACAGAGAGACAGAGAGACAGAAACTGACAGAGAGACAGAGACTGACAGAGAGACAGAGACTGACAGAGAGACAGAGTCTGACAGAGAGAGACAGAGACCTATAGCCACCAAAGGATCAGTCCTGGACAACTCCCAAGGACAATGCTTCTGGCTCATTCTAGGAAAAGCAGAGAATGAGTGAGACGCAAAGACTACATTTCTCTCCCCTCCAGTGTCCAGGCTTTAAGCAAATGTGGAAATTTAAAAGTAAGCAGTTGACTGGTTCAGCAGATATCAGCCTGCTGGGGAATGGGGACAGAAAAGGTTGTACTCTGGATGGGGAAGCATTTCACAAGGCCCTACTAAATAGCTATTGGCAGATGATAGATCCTAGGGAAGGGAGACTCATTCTCGTTTTGTGGGGGAGGGCTATGGCAGGTTGCTTACGATCCATGCCCCACACCCATGCACATGGGCAGCATTAACTGGACTTAGTGTGTTATTTAAATTTTTTAAAAAAGACATGAAGTGGAGTGTGTTGGGAATATTTAGGAGGAACTGGGTGGGGTGGGAGAGTCAGGGTGTGAATATATCCACATTTTGTTATATAATATATAAAATTCTCAGTTAATACATTAAAATGAGATTTTAAAGATAAAAAGGAAGTCCCTTAAATGCTGATTTCATTAGAAACATGCTCTGCTTTACATAATTAGAGACACACTTTATAAGTTACTAATAGTCATAATTGCTCAGAGATATTAACAGTTGAACAAGCCCTACATCCACTTTTATTCATTCATGATTACATATCCAATTCATGCTCCAGTATCACTGCCCTGTCTTGATTCCTGGGTTGGTTAAGGAGAGGGGATTGTGGTAGGTCTCCCTTTTCAGTGTTGTGATATAGTTACAGAATGTTAAAGGTGTTTGCCAGTGCTTCTAACAAGACTGAAAGGTTTGGGGTCTAAGAAAGCAGCCTCATTTCTCTTTAGCCTGCCCAGCTTTCTTTATGCCACTGCACTGCTCTCGGCAGTACCTTTCCTGTCACCTCTGTCAGAGAAAGAGATCTAGAGGAAGAAATGTGAAAATTGATCAGAGCGTGAGTTCCTTCGTGATCAACCAACTGCCTGTGGGAAATGATAACTGATTTTAGTAAAATTATAATAAACTAGAATACATTTTTAATACTTCCTTACACTATTCAGTTCCTATTTCCAGGCTGCTCATAGTAGAAGTGAAGTGTCAGGAGAGTCCTGCCATGGTTGGCACTTTGTAGGTGACGCTGAGTGAGGTGTAGGTGTAGGCGATTTCCAGAGAGTGAGTACAGGATCACCCATGGAATCTAAGTAGGGTGAGGAAAGGGGAAATGTGGGCAGGAAGGATGATTTCCTAACACATTTTTATTGGTGTAGTTTAAGGGATAATTTTGAAAATGTGTTTAAAAAGATATACATAAAGGAGTATGTTTTACAGCATGGGATAAGTTATTAAAGCAAAATATTGTTTATTCATAAATTGTTTCTTTCATTTGAAAATAACTGGAACCGTTGGGGCAGGCATCTCACTCAGGGCCTGAGTGCACGTGCCCACTCTTTCTGGGTGTGTGAAAGTTGGAGACATCTGTATCCTAGTTCCGAGGAACAGGTCAAGATAGGCACTGCGTGACATCAATGTCAACTGCTAACTCCAGCAGAAGTCAGTGGAAGGGGCTGGCTCCTTTGCTGCTGACCACAGTGCTTGCCACCTGCCCAGAAAATACATGGTCCAGAGTCTTGCAATCCCCGTGTTGGAGCATCCATTTCAGGACACCTTGTCATCCTTGTTAGGCTTGCAGAACCAAAGAAAATAACACACATGCACGGCTGCTCCTGTCATTGGCAGAGCCTCAAGCAAGATGGCCCTCTGTGCCTGATCAAAGGACTATCTGCCCTTTGGGGGGGCGGAATGTGTGTGTGTGTGTGTGTGTGTGTGTGTGTGTGTGTACGCATGCACTTGTTTAAAATCTCAGGGCTTTTACAATACCTGTCCTAACAGTTCCCTTCTCACAAGTCAGAGAAATCTTAGATTAAGAACTCCTTTCTCACTTAATGTCTGTGAGGATGACGTACATTAAAACCACACATATGCACTGAGGAGGCCATCCTTCAGTTTCTGTTTTGTGGCCTTTTAAGAAATGTGATCAGGATATAAAATAAGTGGATAGATAGATAGATAGATAGATAGATAGATAGATAGATAGATAGATAGATAAAATGGACATTTAAAAATAGTTAGGATGAATACCAACACTGTCCCCTCCTTCCCACGCCTGGCTTAGATTCTGTGGGAGATTCTTGTATTCACTTCCTGGGAATTATCTGTATCTCTCATTCAACCTATTCTCCAACAAAAGCCAACCATGGCAGGACTCTCCCAATTGTTCACCTCCAGTGAGCAGCTGGACATTGTAGACTCGTCTCAGTTCAAACATCCAGAGCCCTGATGACCCTCTTGGCATGTTTCCTAATGCGCACTGACTCGAGAGTGTCTGCCTCCTGCAGATCCAGAACATGGACTTTAGAAACCCCGCCCCCCCACCTTCCCAGAGGGTGTAAGCAGGTATCCTGTAAGCAGGTATCTTCTCATAGTCCTGTCTATGCCCCTTCTGCCTCTGCTTCTTTCTGATCATCAGGGGTTGAATCTCTCCACATCAGCCCAGAACAATTTCTCTTACCTTTCCCAGTCTTCCCACTTCTTTCCACTCTCTTACTCCCTAACTACAGTCTCAAGAGCCTCCTCTTCAACCTTTCCCACTCCATCAGACCTTGCAATACTAGGAGACAGCAGGGCTCTGTCCTTGGTCTCCTCTCCTGTCTCTAATCTCCACCAGTCCACCTGTTTCTGGGTTTTCAATGTTCACCAGTAACTCCCACTTCTGCATCTTGTCTTGAGTTGTCTTGACCCTAACAGCTAATTACATACCTGAGCTTTAAGCAAGACACTGTCCTCTCAAAGTCAGTGTCCTTAGAACACTCAAGTTTGCTATCTGTCCAAGCTAAATCTACCTGCCCCATGCTAGCAAATCTAATCGCTTCTATGTTAAACAATATTTTAGGATCTGAACACTTTAAATTAATGTAACCACTGGGAGATGGCTCGGTAGTTAAGAGCACTGATTGCTCTTCCAGAGGTCCTGAGTTCAATTCCAGGCAACCACATGGTGGCTTGCAACCATCTGTAATGGGATCTGATGCCCTCTTCTGGTGTGTCTGAAGACAGCTACAGTGTACTCATATACACAAAATAAATACATAAATCTTTAAAATAAAATAAAATAAAATAAACATAATCGCTACAACACCAAGTCAAAGTGCTGTCTTTTATGTGGATATCACCCCTCCTCCTGTCTCTTTTCTTTCTCTTTCCTTCATTCTCATCATGTCATGTCCTTTTATAGTGAACAATTCTGCTTACCTCAGGGATGGTCAGTGCCTCCCAAGGATCTATATAGATGTGTAGTACTTTAGATTATTCTTTAGAAATGTTCTCTTTCTCTCTGCCATCTTGGCCTCCATGGACTGAATGAGCTTTCTTATCACCTGCCTTTAGGCTTAACCATGTAATTCCTTCACAGAATGTTAGTAGCATGATGCAGCCAAAGGCTTGAAGAGTGTTTTGCAAATGGCCTTGTCCTTTGGCACCTTTGCCACTATCCTGAGACACACATATCAGGGTTGGTGGCTGGTTTGGGGAAAGGAAGAGTGATATGAATAATGAAGTAGCTTTATCTAAGGCCAGCTGAGATCAGTGACTCCCAACCAAAGGGCTAAGGGATGCAGCCCCTCCAACTTGAGATCTGTGGAACTTGCTTAGCCAAGACCTCTGACTCACAGACAGTTGCATTAAACAGAGACACTGATGTATGCAGCTCAGAAGACATGACTCCTATTAGCTATCTGGCCTTCTCCAACTAGCTTACCCCTCACCCTTTTCCAGCCACATCATAGAGGGGTAGAACAGATTAACATCTGCTCAGCTATAGTGCTTAAAGCTTGTTAACAAGGTCTCCATGTCTTTTATTTGGGAGGTTAAATAGGGTAATAAATCCCCTGAATTACATTCACAGACCTTTTGGCTGTTCATTAGCCATCAGCTTGCTCCTACCTCATAAGTGAACTAATCTCTTGTCACCCATTGGGAAAACTCAGGCTTCTTTCTGGTCTTTGTATCAAGGTCATGTAAAGTGTAGCTTTTCTCACCCCACTCCACTTGTAGGTTTTCTGATTCCTGTTACCCACTGTCTAACTCATACACTTTCAGCCATTTTTTTCTGTTACCTTCAATTAAAATGTAAGCTTTACAAAAGCCAAGATTTCTGCTTTGTTCATTGCTATAACCCCAGTATTTGTATACATACCAAGTTTTCAATAAATTGTCTGTAAATAAAAATAACCCTTTCCCCAACTTCCTCATACTACTATTAAAGTCTAAAAGTTTGAAGTATATTTGTATCGTTTCTCTTCACAAGAAAAAAATATGATGGAAGAATTTATCACACATTCATTGAAATACTTTCCAAGTTTACACTCTGGTTTGAATGGGAAATATATCTCTAGGCTCATGTTTAACCACTTAGTGCACAGCTAGGGGAGGGCCTTGGAATGGAGCAGAGCTGGAGGAAGTGGATCACTGGGGGTGGACCTTAAGGTTCCTTAGCTCAGCCCCACTTCTTACGCTCTCTGCTTCCTGCACAATCTGCCTCACACTCCACTACCATGCCTTGGCTGCCAGGATGGACTATATCCTCTCAGATGGAGAGTCTGATAAACCTTCTTCCAGAGGCAGCATCTAGTCAGGTTCAGCACACTGATAATAGTAGCTAACACACATCCTTTAGGGTAAAACATAGACATGCTGTTGTTTATGTTATTTCTTGGCTTTAAGTTATTCAGTTCGTGCACTTGCATACCAGTATTGTTTCTTATTAATTTTGATTCCATGTATGTATGTATGTATGTATGTATGCATGCATGCATGCATGCATGCATGTATTATGCTATATGTATGTATGTATTGTGTATATGTATGTGCATGCACATGTGTGCCTTATGGTGCACACGTGGAAGTAGAAGGTAACTTTGAAGAACTTGGTTCTCCCCTTCCACCACATGGTCCTCATGACAGCCTCCAGGATGGACTCTCATTTCTCTTTCTGAATCTTAGACTTGGTTCCTCATAAAATCTCACTTCTACTCAAAGAACAACAGTGAAGTTTGCTTTCAGTGTCTTCCATTTCATTTGTTCTTGTTCTTTACATATATTTTCAATGGGTATAGAGTTCTAAACTGAAAAGGATTTTTTTTTCCCACATCACATTTGTCACATGCTGTCTCTGGGCTTTTAGGTGACATGTTTCATCTATAATACTTTTAAATATTCTTTTCTTTTTTCTTCTTATTGAAAATAGATTTTTTTCTTACATAATATACTGATTAGTTTCCCTTCTCTTTACTCCTCCCAATTTCTCCTGGCCTCTCCCCCTCCAGATCTACCCTCTTTCTGTCTTTCATTATAAAGCAAACAGGCCTCTAAGCAATCATAATATATGATATTCTATGACATGATATGACATAGGACATGATATGATAGAACAAAAACTAACATTGGAATAGGACGAAACAAGAAAACAAAAAGAAGAGAGCCCAAGAGAAGGCACAAGAAACAAATACTCAGAAAACCACTTATCCACACACTCAGAAATCCCACAGAATCACGACACTAGAAGTCATAATACATATACATAACTATATTATGTTCATATAACATATTGTTCAAGCATGAGGACCTGAGCTTAGATCTCTATTCCCCTATATTCACTGTCAGGCATGGTAGTGAAGCCTATAACCCCAGTGATGGGGATGGAGGACTGGCAGAATCAGGCAGATTTCTAGGCTAAGTGGCCAGCCAGGCTACCTGTAATGGCAAGTTCCAGTAGCAGTGAGAAATTCTGTCTTAAAAAATATATATATATATCCACACACGCACACACACATATATATGATGGAAAAGGTAGGAGAGCAGAGAGGAGGACATCTGACAGTGATCTCTGTACTCCACACGAGCATATACAGGTGGATGCATTTGCACACACATACACAGAGATAAACAGTAAGTAAGGAAATAAATAATAAATAAATAAAGATGTTCAAGAACAGTGTAAGATATCCACATCAAAAGGATGGGGTAAGACATTGTCTTAGTTAGGGTTTTACAGCTGTGAACAGACACCATGACCAAGGCAACTCCTATAAGGACAACATTTAATTGTGTCTTCCAAGGTTCAGTCCATTATCATCAAGGTGGGAACATAGTCACATCCAGGTAGGCATGGTGCAGGAGGACCTAAGAATTCTACATCTGTATCTAAAGGCTGCTAGCAGGACACTGGCTTCTAGGCAGGGGAGATGAGGCTCTTAAAGCCCATGCCCACAGTGACATACCTACTCCAAGAAGGCCACACCTCCAAATAGTGCTGCTCCCTGGGCCAAGCATATATAAACCATCACAGACATTTATTACAAATTACAGTCAAGAAAAGGAACACAGTTGAATTATACATTTAAATGTAAGTCGTGAAAACACAAAACATCAAAAACGCAGGCACACATTAAAATCTCGTGGCCTCTAGTAAATGGTTCATTGGACATAAAACAAAATGCATAAGCATCAATAGAAAAACAAATAACAAACTGGACTTGATCAAACTTCTGTGCCCCAAAAGACATCCTCAAAAGTGGATAAAGATAGCTCACAGGTGAGAGAAAACATGCTCAAATTTTCAATCTGATCAGGCTCTTCCATGAAAAATACAAACAACCTAGGACTGGACGATATTGTGTTCTCTGTTTAACAGATCACAGATGTTAACTAATTAACAGATCTGTTAATTAGTCCACAGATGTCACACAAAGAGCTAGGAAGCACATAAAAGGGTGCTCAGCCCAGATGCAGCTAAGAGGAACATGGAACCACAACCAGACTTTACACCACAGGCTTGCCTAGGACAATGATCCTGTTTAGAATGGGGTGGTCAGAATCACCCTGAAGGGTACCTTTCCACAGTTTCAATCACAGGCCCTCAAATACAGCAACCTTGTTCTCTCTCCATGGGCTCTGACTGCTTTCCCTCTTCTGAGAGGCTTTTCTGCATATATTTATGGTTTTTTTTTTTTCCTTGTCATTCAGATTTCAGGAAAAATCTTCCCCAAAAGTTTCCCCTAGCAACCGCATCTCCTGTTTCTTATCTTCACCTCATTCATTCATTGTATTCAACCACTGGGACATATGTGAATGGTTCTTTTATGGGGACACCTTTGGGAATCCAGAGATGACTAACCATGAAAGCTCTGCTTTCCTATAGCCTCTAAGCGAGAGTAAGGGGAGTACTCGCTAGGATTTCAATTAATGGAGAAAAGATGGACCAATGGAATGAAAAGCATCAGGAGCAGGAAGGGGCCATTTCCGAGAAGGCTGCTTGCAGATGCTGCCAAGCCAGCTGCAGAGCTGAATAGGGGAGGGCATGGCTAGGAACAGAGGTGGACCTGTCAAGAGAAGCTGAGAGTCAAGGCTAGTGGCCTGGAGCATAACTGTGGTGAACAAAAAGGTACGAGAAAGGCACGGAGTAAGTGGTTACTGCAGGTGGACTTGAGTTTGGTGTGTCAGTGGAGCAGTCAATTGGAACTGTCCAAGGAAACCAGGGATGTTCAAGCTGCATGTACTCAGGAGCCTGTCACAGAAAGGTGCAAGGCACGCTTAGAAAAGAAAATCAGGTGAACAAAGGCCTTAGAGATAAAAGACTAGGTTTTACGGGGTTCAACAAAACATGGTTTTTTTTGTTTGTTTTGTTTTGTTTTTTAAGGTTCACTGTTTTACATATATGAGTGCTCTATCTATATGTACGCCTGCATGCCAGAAGAGGCCATCAGATCCCAGTATATATTGTTGTGAGATGCCATGTGGTTGCTGGGAATTGAAGTCAGGACCTCTGGAAGAGCAGGCAGTGCTCCTAACCACTGAGCCATCTCCCCAGCCCCAAATATCCTGATAATGGAATAGTACATACCTTTCTGACACCTTCCCAAGCCACCTTCACTCTTCAGGCCTGTTCACTGTGATACACATGGCCTTGTTTGTTCATGGCCATAATCCTGGTACCTGAGAACAAGCAGAGCTTGCATTCTGGGTGGACAAAGCAAATGTCAGGCTTCTCCAGCCTCGGGTGTCCTACCATTGCTTCCTCCAGGACCCTCCTTGCAGCATCTGTGCACTTTTCAAATGCTGCCAACATCTGTCGTTTATTTTTACTGTTTTTGGAAAGCAAACAGGAAACCAGCATTGCTGAAGTGAGGACTGTTCAGAGAGCACACTTCCCGCTGCTCCCTCGAGGATGCAGGCGTCTGTGCTCTGGCGACATCCACCATAGTGTCTCCAGCGGCGTGGCTGGCATTCCTTAAGCTCCGGGATGCTGAGCAATGTTTTGTCATTATGTTTTTCCCTCACGAAAAATAAAGGAATAGCTCCTATTAAGACTAGGACTGTTAAGCTGTGCAGACGTGAAAACAGAGGCCGTGTTTCTTTTCTTATTTGGTAAATATTTAGCTTTTGAGGCATCAGTAACTAATCACAGCTGCTTCCTTTAGTTACAAATGGATTCAATCAGGTAAAATTTGAGATGAAACTCAGAAACCACCAGTCACTCCATTATGCTGCACAATGACAGTGGCAGGGCTTGTGGAATCTATGTTAAATATGCATGTATTCATCAAATCAGACAAAGAAGCTAATGGGTCTCTGATTAGTGTGCTAACTGTGTTATGGTGATGCTTTCTTCCATCATACCCTGACGCATCCACAGCAGGCGAAAACAGTGCAGGGAGCCCAACACAGTCTGTCATTCCGTCACTCTCTCTGAGGAATGCACATTGACTTTCTGGCTAGAATTTCTCTCTTGAAAAGCCGAAGGTGAAAAAGAACTGTAATGCTGGAGTGCTCTTTAATTTTAATATTAATAATTTCTAATCCTTTGTATGAAAACTAGACAGATCCCTGTTTATCTCTATGCAGGCTTTTATTTTATTATTTTTGGAAACAATACTGTTTATAAAGGGACTCTAGAGTGAGAGTAACAATTATCAGTTCAACAAAGACAAACAGCTGGCAAAATTTTATTCAGTACTAAAAATTACAAGATTTGTGACAACATATAAATTTCTATTACAATAAATTGATATTCCGAATTAAGAGCATATAACAAAATATTTATTCACAAGCTGAAAGGCATGTGGTTTGTTTAGGGTCAATT
>NW_022196914.1:52263498-52269940 GCF_008632895.1 Mastomys coucha
ATCCAGCACGTCTTCATGGTCCGCACTCATTCCCTTTGCCCAGCGACCAACCGTGATGATCCGATCTGTAGAGGGATTAAAAAAAAATCAAGATATAAAAACAACAGTAATCAAATGCTTCCACTTAGAGTGGTATCGGTTTAGCAAAGGAACTAGTTTTGACAGGAATAATCACAAGGAGAGACGACTCCATCACTGCAGGAAAGTGAGCAATTCTGTAATTGATTAGAACCCTTGATTTCCGAGTACCACAGGCAATTTCTCATCCCAATTAGGGAAATGCAGCAGCTACTTTGCAATGCACAGACTGATGAGAGAGCTCCCTCTCTCCTTCCCTGAGTTCATCACTGAGAACTCAGTGATTCCAAGAGCCCACGAACAGCAAGACTTAGGAGGCATCCGTTTTAAATGCACGAGATTCCACCTGCAAAATTATACAGCATCTGCTTGTCAGTTTTGCCATTTGGGAAGTGGCAATGCTCCCAGGAGGGAGAATTCAAATCCCACTTCATCATTTCAGTCTCACTCCTACACCATATAAAGATGATCTCCTTCTAGACAGGATTATAAACAAGAACTCCTGGCTTTCACATTTAAACTTCTGGGCAAGACAGGCAGACGGGTAGGACTCAGCCGTGGGCTCGGACTACAGAAAATTAAAAGAAAAGTGCTTTTCCTCTAAGAAGCACTCCTGGGTGTCCTGTTGCCTTTCCTTACTTGTGTGTATGTATGTGAGCTCACATGTGGGGGTACACATGCACATGTGCGTATGCATAGGGAGGCCAGAATGCAACCAGAATACAACCATTCCATAAGCACCGCCAACCTTGATTTTGAGACAGGGTCTCTCACTGGCCTGGAGTTCAACAGTCAGGCTAACTTTTCGGCAAGCCCCAGGAGTGCACCTCCCTCTTCCTCACTGGTGCTCAGACTACAAGCATGTACTACCACGCCCAGCCTTTTATCAGTTCTGGGGACCAAACATAGGTCCTCATGTCTGGGCCACATTCCCAAGCCTCTTTTGCTTTCTTTCAGACTAGATTATCTCTATCTATTCTATCTAATGCTGGTACACTAAGGGGATGATGGTCTGTCCTTCCTCAGAAGGCTGCTGCATGCAGCAGTGAACACTTAATGATCAAAGCTAATATTTTACTGGAAAAAAAAGTGCCAGCAGATGCTGTGTTGATAACACATTTTTTAATAAGTTTAACAGCTTTTTACAATCATCTGGGAACATGCAAAGCAAAGCACAAGAGGACACTCAGGCTTATGAATTTTGAAAATTAATTTTGTGTTTGAGTTTTATCTTAGGAATCAATATGGTTTTGCTAAGTAAGGAAAGAAGTCCTAGTATAATTAACTTCATTTCTGAGCAAACAGGAAAGCTTGTAAGATGCCTTTCGGGACAGAGTCCTGCAGCTTACCAGCTCACTTCCCCTGGGAACAGATCTGACGATGTTCAGGGACTCGGGCCTGTGCTGAGTGCTCCCAGGAGGTGGTGAGGTCACTGTCATACTGTAGACGCAGCTGTCTGCAGTCACCAGTGCCTCTGAGTTGTTACTAATGGAACTCGGTGAGAGCAGAGAGAAACACCCCTTATGAATGGAAGCCTAGGAGCTCACCTGAGTTCTGATTTTCAGGGCAATCTTTCTTAAAATGTTCCACGGAGCCACAGAGTTTACAGCCACCACCTAGTAAAAGAACAGAGTCACTGAGAACTGTATCATCCTGACAGGGCTTGTAACACTGATGAGCAATTTCACGTCTTATTTGATCCCACCTCCCCGATGACTGTAAAGGTAGCTGGAGTCAGGAAGCAGGGTGGGTACTACCACTCCTTTTAGGAACTCATTTGCCACTCCTGAACTTCAAAACACTCATTGGTACCCAGCCCCTCTTTCTAGAACCTGACCTTCCAGACAGAAGTGAGAAGAGGAACATGGCAAAAGGCCCAGAAGTCTAGAGTGGACCCATGGATAGAGTTGAGGTATGGAGCCTTCACCTGGGGATAAAAATTGTACACTGGTACATGTCTACACCCTGAGGAAGATGCCCACAGTTTCTATCCAGTGGCCCCCAAAAGGTTAGTCAGCACCACCGCTCTACCTGATGGGTCAGACAGGCGGTCACTTACTCAGACAAATCTGTTCCAGTGCCTTCCATCTGCCTGTCCTGCTAACCTGAAAAAAACACCCCCATCTGCCTAATTTAAGCAATATTCTAGGATGGTGAACTACAACACATGGCTTTTCCAGCAAGGTGTTTCACATAATAATCAGGCCTTCTCATAATCATGCTTGTGTGAAGTGCTTCATCAGAAAATGTCCCCACAGGATGCTAACCTGTCTCCCATGTATCAGATGCACTTCTCTTGCTTTACAACAACAACAACAACACATTTCAATCTGGCTAACCATGAAAAGCTATTCGTGCTCACAAGTCAACTTTCCAGGCCCTTCCTCATGCCACAATGAAGACAGACGAGGCCCTTGACTAGCGCACACACTTTAAAAATGATGAAGGCCACAACTGAGCAAGATCCAAGATGCCACTGATGGTAAAGCGTGTCATTACCTCACTAGGCAACAAAGATGCCAACCATGTAGGACCTACCAACGCCAAGATACATTCTGATTTCAAACTGTGAAAGTGGATCTTAGAATCAATAAAACCAAATTTCCTTATCTCCATTTTACATATGACAAACTGAGGCAATGCCAGTTCACTAATTTGGCAAAGACTGGTGAGCAGTGTTGAGACTGACTCTAAGAGCTACACATACTGGACCCTTGGGGAGCAAGACCTCAAGATAGGACACAGAGATGCCTAGGACCCAATGGCACCTCTCCTTCACAGGCAACACCCTCTTCCTGCAGGTCTTCAGACACAACAGTGACACTAGCTGAGCCAAAGACAAGAAAGTTACATGAGGCCCCAGGTCATGAGTAAGGAGAAATTTCAGAAACAAATATCATAACAAAACAAGACAATACACACCACTGTCTCTAGCAGAATGGCATGCTAACAATGACATTAGCACACTGCATGGCTTTTCAAATCTTTTACTAATTTGAGATTGAAATTCTCTGCCTCTTTTGAGCTTAAACACCCACAGATGTTAAATATTTTCTCACAAATAATGCTGAAGCAAGGAGTCTGAGAATTATGCCACAGTTTTTCCTGATTTATTAATAAATCAAACTATAGTACATGGATAGCCCAACACAGAACAGGACTTGGTAAATCCGCTCAAGGCTTCATCTTTTCAACAGTTTATTACAAAACAGACAAAGTATGTCAGATAGTAATTCTGAGCAACAGTGCGCATGTCTGAGACAGGAGGGTGATGGCACTTACCATCAGCATAGACTCCTTTGGTATTATCAGGGCAGGATCTGGACAGGTGTCCCATTTCTCCACAAACAAAACATTTTGCAAAAGGAAATTCACCTATAAAGAAACAGAAAAGACATCTCTTAACTGAGTTGCCTATTTAATGCTTGCCTTCCCTCAGCACCAACCAAACAAGAAGCTAAAAGAAAGCATACCAAGCGCGGGGTCTACTTTAGCTCTGCATTTCGTCATCTCATGCTCCGTGGACCCGCAGCGGTAACAAATGCCAGTGCCCATGTCCTGGCTCTCTAGTACAGCTGGGCAGTCAGCAATTCCATGGCCAGGTTGTCGACAATGGAAACACACCTGGGAAAACAAAATATGAGTTTCCACATGGCCAAACTACTCTCCAAGCCTGTACTAATTTTTCATCAAAACTGTCTTTATTTTGCATTTTAAAGTTGAAAAAAAAAAGCATCAGTGTTGTATCTATAGAAGAAAGTACTTTGCACACTCCCAGTCAAATGCCATTTCTATCACAGGGGATTCATTCCATTAATCTATTAATATCAGTCACAAAATGGCTTTGTAGGAGGTAATAGTTCAAATGAATCGAAGGAGTATGGATCATACATCTTTCACTAAGGACACCTGCACCAGAAAACAAAAGGCATTTGGGGAGGGATCTCTGTAGAAGTCAGACAATGGCTAATCAGTACTTGTATTTTTAAATTTCACAGCTGAATGAAGCTGGGTTCAGTGTCTTCACCGTGATTCAGATCACAAGATATGAGCTATCCAGGCAGGTTAAGCAATATAAGTGGCTGTGTTGCAACAGTCGAGTGGAGCCGGCCTAGTAGTCAAGGTTATCAGTGTGGGTAAGAAATTATGGCACCTGAAATCCACGGTGTTAAGGACAGCACTGAGGAGCACACCAGTGGCCTGCCTAGCAAGCGCAGGTCTACAGTCACTAGTGACAACACGGAAGGTCAAGACATCACTAGAATAGCTGTCTGCTCACATAAACAGAAAGATTAGACCAACGGCATGGAAGAAAAACCCTATCAAAAAGATAAGGTCAAGGCATCACTGGCCAAATGCTGTTACAGAAAATCTCCTCAAAATGGGGACTCTGACATAACAGGAACACGTTTATGCAGGCCGACTGCTTCCAAACATTAAGGCCATGATAAGCCAGCATACTCAGTACTGCCTGGTTCTGCTTCAGGCCCATCAAAACATGGAAGGGGTTTTCTGGAGTTTCTGAGTACCAGGAAGTGATGGCCCGTGTTCTGTTCAGTGAAACTGTGGGACCAGATGGAAGAGAAGTGTAAGTGAAGTCACAGCCTATTTGGTGAGGACAGAAAGCCGAAGGCCTGCAAGACTCCTGTTACAGTAATAGTTCACAGAAAGAACAGCAGTTTCTCATCTCATTGCTTGCTCTAATAAAGGGATTAGCTGAAAGGAAATCTGGAGACTACGTAACAGGTGGTTGTCATTGACTCTAAACAGTAGTACGTGGTGGATCAGAACTATCATCCAAGAGAGGAGTTATAAATGGTGGAAATATTAAGATGCTAAGAGCAATTAAGTAAACTATGGGAAGAAAGACTCTATTCCAGGACGTGCCAATAACACAGCAAAGGATGCAGGTGCTTAGTCACTATAGCGACACTGAGAGACTTCATTGGCTACAGGAGCATCACCCAGACGACATGACTTCCAAAAACAGGTCTCTTCTGAGAACTTTGGAGACCAGGTGTGGTGGCACATGCCTACAACTCCAGAACATGGGAGGCATGGGCAAGAGGTCACCTTAAGTCTGAGGCCACCCTGGTCTACATAGTTAGTTCCAGGTCAGCCAGAGCTATATAACAAGACCCCACCCAAAACAAAAACAAGAACCCCAAAACAACAACAAAAAAACAAAATAAACTCCAATAGCTCTAACAATCCACTTCACATTTAGGTGGAAAATGGTCAAGAGCACAGAATGGCATTTAAACCATGAGCAGAAGTACTTATCAGGACTTATCAGAAGCTAAGAAAACCATCATCACTAATTTTTTTGTGTTTTATTAAAAAAATAAATAAAAGCAACTGTTTTCTTACATTGCAAAGACTTTAAATGTTAAAACGTCAACTAAATAATTGTTCACACAATAATTAGTATTATGATCACCTATACCTATTTTCAAAAGATTACAACCACCCATACACAATAAAAACATGGAATTAAGTCTGGACAGACAGTGCGGGTATTAAGAGCACTGGATGATATTCTAGACGACCTAGGTTCAATTCCCAGCACCCACAAAATGGTGTGGGGGCTCACAACTGTCTGTAATTTCAATCCCAGGGGAACTAATGCCCTCTTTAGGTCTCCTGGGCACCAGGCACACAAGCTGGACATGCAGGCCATACACCCAAACATAAAATAAAAATTTATATAACCCAATGTGGATGCCTGGCCTCTCCCAACCTGGGAAGTTCCTGTCTCAGCTTCTAAAACTTATCATTGTGAAACACATTTCTTGAAGATTCCTTAGCTTTCATGTAGAGAGAATTACAGGGACCTGGCCTCTTTCTTGTGAACAAATATTTTATATATAATAACAAAAGAACATCCAAGTAATGTGAACCATCTTTAACTTGGGGTATCTAGAGGGTTTTGGTTTTTTTTTTTTGATAGCTATTTGAAAAAGTATTACCATAAGACAGTGGTAGGGCAAACATAGGTTTTGAATTCAGTTTGACTACCACTTCTAGCACGAAACAAGTGGCTTTCATCAAGGTACTTAACCTGGACATACTTCTACTGTGTTTTCTGCCTATAATATGGGAATACAATCATGTATGTAGTGTTGTTATGACAACTAACCAGTATACTGTGTGTGTGCTAAGAAAGCATAAGCCTTTAAAAGCTGCACTAGCGGACAGCAGCAACCGGCTCTCCTAAAACATGTACTGTGTGAACAGATGAATAACACTTTCCTTTCTAGTTACACAGAGAAGTAAGCAACATACAGCCATGAGCGCACCATTGCATTCTTCTTTGCCGCCTGTCTCTTTAGCCGCCTTTCTTCCCGTCGACTGTCCTTCTTTA
>NW_022196914.1:52270128-52294146 GCF_008632895.1 Mastomys coucha
CTCTTACTATTTGAAGTAGTAACTCTAGCCCACCTGGTCATGGTTGGATCAGAGGTACTTTACTAATCTGTAAGATAAGAGCGAGTAGTAATCAATTAGTTAAAACTGAAGATATACAGAGAGGTCATTACTATCAAATACACTCGTGTTTCAAACTTTAAACCATTAAAATTCTTCATTTAGCTAGGGTCACAGACACATGGTATGTTGTGTCGACAATGCTCTAAAGTAACTTTGACACTGAGCAGAGAGGTTCTACTTCAGTTGAAGAAAATGACATATGCTTAGTCAAAACTAGAAAGTACTTTGCCAACAGATGATTTTTAAATTAGAAATCATACATAAATACTGTAAATGGTCCTCTCGAAGCCTGCGGGATTCCTGGCCATTTCCTTCCCTCTGCTCAGTCTACTTTAAACCTCAGTATACTTTCTCCCCATCTGCTTGCTTAGTTTGCCATTCCAATGCAACAACTGGCAAAGCACATTAGTAAACATACAAGTCTTGTCCTTGTCTGTCTTTCCCCTGTAGATGTACAAAGGCAGTCTATCAAGTGTCTGCAGTCACGTGGCAATCTTATTTAATGAGGGTGACTGCCATTTGCCGTCCAATTAAATCATTTTCAATTTTCAATCACTTCAGTGATTCAAACTGTAAAATAAACTTCACACTAAGAAATCTTGTTTGTGTACCCTTAATAAATACGTATAAATAGAGGTTTTCATTTAGAATACAGATGTGACCATAGTTTTAAAGGAGTGTATTTTAACTATTTGGCGCCAATATAAAATTTTGAGTATTTTACTTTGCACACTACCTAGCAATTCCGAGAACAGTTTCTTTTTCTTCTTCAATGAATAAATACTAGACATAATCAAAGGACGATTTCAACTACTGAGTTGCCACTTTCAGGGCAGCATCCTGTGGGCCAGGCAACTTTAAAGCCTTGGCCCCAGCAGTCGGTTGCAGGCCTTCAGGGCCGGTGAGTGACGCTGTACGCCGCTTTACAGTACACAGGTCCCCGCTCCACGTCACCAAGAGGGCGGACCTTCCTCCCGCACACACGGAAGGTGAGGTTCTGGGTGTCTGGAGGGTGGCGCGGGGCAGCTGGACAGCCCTGGTGCTCCCGTACGCCAGGCATCGGTTCTCCACGCCCGCCCAGCAGCGCGCACCCTAGTAGGCCTGCGAGGCCCGCTCCCAACTGCGTTGCCGGGCGATCCGACTAGCTCCCAGGCTCTGTCCTCGCGATCTCCCGCAGGAGTCCGGCTTCAGCCGGCCAAGGAAACACAGAAGCGCGTACACTTTAACTGGTGATGCCCGCGTAGCTCCTTACCCGGTCTGAATCCTCCAGAGCAGCTGAGACAACCAGCCAGAGAAGCCCGGTCCCGGATGAGGGCGTGGCCTTAGCGACCGGAAGTGCAACTTCTACGCGTCACTTCCGGCAGGCCAAGCCAGAGAAGCTTGAGGCGGTTGTGCGTCTTCAGTTAGGCATGGTGGCTTGTATAAGTTTGTGGGTCGTGTAGTGTTTGCAGGGCTCTGCACTGGACTCCCGGGACACAAAGATGATGAGCGCTGAGTCTGTGTCGTTCCAGAATGTGCAGTCTAGAGGGAGAGAGAGACGAAAGGACTCTTGGGAGTAAGATCTTCCTTATACTGTCCTTTGAACTGGACTTTAAAAATCCAATTTGTAGCGAAATTGTTGGTGGGAGAGAGCGGAGGCTCGGCAAAGATGGCAGCGCCGTAAGAGTGTCGCTGAGATTCAAGTCAGAAGAAACCTTTTGGGGCACCTGTTGGTTCTGAGTGGTGCTTCGTGATTGCCCTGTCTGGAGCTAATTCACAATTTGTGGCCAGAGTTAATTTTCAAAAAAATTTTAGTCGTCTGTCCAGTTAGTGTCCTCGTCCCGGGACACCACCCCCAGTTTTGTTCCGTGAGAAACGGTATGGAATATACATTTAGTCCTCCATCAGGTTCTTAAATATTTGACCCACTTTCTCTGCCCCTCTGCTCTTCTTGCCTTTTATCTCCACTGACTGTCCTGTCCCTTGTCTCCGTTCTCACTGTGTTGCCCCAAATTTCTGCAGCTTATCTGGGCAGACGTCTTTGCCCAGATGTTTTATACAAGTCAACTTTTGAAAATGTAAATCAGAGCGCCAAATGAAATTGGTGCCTTCTAGCCTAAAACCCTTCCACCTTTTCTCACTGTTGAGATGATGTTCAAACCCTGAAGGAGCTTGTGTTACTCTCTCTGTCCGATTTGAGCTCTGTATGAAGGGGCCTTCTCCATTTTTGTAAGTGACCACTGTACTTGTTTAGGACCAGAATTTACATATACTGTTCTGCTTGCATAAGACTCTAGTTTCTTTAATATGTTCCGTTTCAAGACTTCTGAGATTTTAATCTTATCTAAGCCTCTGAAACATCCTCTCCCAGACTATGCTTTTTGATACTTTACAAAATGGATTGTATAATAAGTTTTACTGTATCCTGATTGCCTTTCACATAATTGATCCCCTATTCCTTACTTATCTGTTAACTGGATAAAGAACTAAAATGAGCCCAGTTTTCCTTGAAAGGAAAATCAATGTCAGAAAAATATTGTGATTTGGTATAGTAAAGCCACAAATATTTCAGAAAGTTTAAAAATACAAAACACAATTCTTTAGCTGTTGGGAAATGAACCGCTTAAAAGATGGGTGATGGGGCCGGGTGTGGTGGTGCACGCCTTTAATCCCAGCACTCCCGAAGCAGTCAGACAGATCTCTGAGTTTCAGGCCAATCTGGTCTACAGTCGAGTCCCAGGACAAGCAGAGCTATACAGAGAAACCCTCTCTATAAAAACAACAACAACAACAACAAACAAAGATGTGTAATAATGTCCCTTATATTATAACTTAGTTACCACAGCCTGCTGACTCAAACCTACTAACATTTCAACTCAGAGTGAGGTTTTATTTTCTGTGGACACCTAGCCTTTAACACAATGTATACCACTAGATGGCGCATTCAACAAAAATGAGTCCTTTCAATGCTAAATTTCCTTGAAGATCTGATTTCTGGAAGTGAGGGAACACTTCTGTTTTGATGAAGATTAGTAATTGAGTAAGCAAATCATAGACTAAGATTTGGGATGCATGAGGAAGTGTTAGTATTCCTACTAGTAGGAGCTACTATTTACTAAGTCTATCTACCCAGTATCCTGGGAGGTAGCTATTGCTTTTTCCATTGAACAACAAAGAAATAAGCTCAGAGAGCTAAAGTCACTCAAGGTCACACAGGCAGTAAGAGACAGAATGAAACTTTGAACCAAGATCTCCGTCTGTAGTTGTGTACTCTACTCTTTTGAAATACTACAGATCACTGTCTACTTGAACTCACTTTAAATATGCTCTATTGCATTATCCATACCAATGTAAGACAGAGTATATTATAATTCAAGAGATTATATTTTTATTCTATTTCTCTTTTACTTATTGATATAAATATATCATTTCATGACAAAATGTAAGTTAGAAAAATGTTAAGTGAGGAGCCACAGGTTTCATTATCAAGCGACATGCTTCATTTTTTTTTGTATTGTAAAGCATCTGTATTCACTAGTGTTCTCTAAAGGAACAGAACTGATAGGTGAATATATATGTAATATATATGATAAAGGAATGTTCTAGAATTACTTTGTATATATGGAACTCACTATGCAACCCACACTGCCCACACTGGGCTTGAACTTACACACACACACACACACATACACAAGGGATTTATTAGACTAGCGTACAGGCTATAGTACAGCTAGTCAACAATAGTTGTCTACCAATGGAAGATCCAGAAATCCGTTAGTTGTTCAGAACACAGGCTGGATGTCTCAGCTAGTGCTCAGTATACACTAGAATCCTGAAGAAGTAGGCTCCAGTGCAGGGAAGGAATGCCAGCAAGAGAAAGCAGGCAATGAGAACAAGCTGTTTTCTTTTGTGTCCTTTATAAGACTTGCCAGCAGAAAGGTGTGGCCCAGATTAAAGATGGATTCTCTCACCTCAAAAGATCTGGATTAAAGGTGTATCTTTCCCTTTCAAAAGATCCAAATTAAAAAGTGGGTCTTCCCACTTCTTTAATTAGGAAATATCCTCACAAGTATACTCAGTCACTTAGGTTTTAGTTAATCCCAGATGTAGTCGAGTTGACAACAAAGACTAGCTACCACAGTATCTTAAAAGGGATACATGATGGGCTGGCAAGATGGCTCAGCGGATAAGAGCACCGACTGCTCTTCCGTAGGTCCTGAGTTCAGATCCCAGCAACCACATGGTGGCTCACAACCACCCGTAATGAGATCTGATGCCCTCTTCTGGTGCTACCTGAAGACAGCTACAGTGTACTTAGATATAATAATAAATAAATCTTTTTAAAAAAGGATACATGATAAGCAACATGCCAAGTATGTAACATAAAAGGTTTATAAACCTAAATACTTCTAGCATACTTTTGTAAACTTTACCCAGTGTAAAACACCACTGCTGCATATTCTTTTCATTATATTAATGTAATTTTAGCATGGACAGTATGTGTTTATATGTCAAACTAAGTTTATATGATGATATGAACTTTACAAACCATTTCTCATCCCAATGATACTATAAAACTCAGACATTGTAAAAGCTAACATGAGATCCAGACAAATAAGCAAGTAATTGTGAAGGGGGGTCAGAATGTATAGACAGAAGCGCATGATGGAATGTCTCCTTCAATACATGTACGCAGAAAGGATGTTTGCATTGGGAGTGGGCCTCAGGCCTAGGTTGCATAGCATGATATGAATACACCATAATGATGAGGCACCATAAGATGAGGCACCATCTCTCAGTCTATAAGACAATGGAAGCAGCATCTAATAGACGTGCCTGGGGGAATGAAGAGGCAGGGGACTCTGGAAACAAGTTCTCTGCTTCTGTATGCGGAAGACTGGCCCCTGAAACACCACGCACAAGACAAACTCAGAAGGAACTTAAAAGGAACCAAGATTGGAATTGCCACCCACAAACCATGAGATGAAACTGACAATACAATTGCACATTAATTGCTTGCTGGCTTGTTTGTTGAGAAATAAGAAAGACTTGAAGTATGTACAAAATAGCATCCACCATGTCCAGGATAAAATATAAAATGGTTTGATACACAACAAACTAGAAAAATGAAAAACATTGCCAGAGGGGTGGGGGCAGACAATAGATGTCACCTTTATTATCCAGATCTCTAGAGGGATAGAACTAAATGAAAAAACTATACACATATATATAATTTTCCCACACATATATGGGGAACCAGATAGCCCAGTAGTTGTCCAACCAAATAGTTACTCCAAGAAGCCAGAAGCCTTATAAGGGGGTGATGTAGGCAATGATGGGGAAGTCCAAGGTTAAAGTCTAGAAGCTTTGTAGAGACTCACTGACTTCTGCATGGAAAGGCTGCAGAAGATGAGGTGTGCTATCCACAGTGACTGCAATGCTGTCACCCAGGAAGAAGGAAGCAAGCAGAACCTGGCCAGCTTTCTCTTTCCACCTTTTTCACCCATTCTTCCTCCAGCCTACCGAGTCAACTCAGAATGGGTCTTTTCCTCTCAGTTGCTCTCCCTCTCAACTGATGGTCCTTTCTGGAAATGCCCTCAGAGATACCATTCGAAGTGTGCTTTATTAATCCCCTCAACATCTCCCAATCCTTTAAAAAAATCAAGATTAATCATCATACAATCATCAGACAAGGTCTTTAAGTAACATATTGCATCTATGCTCAAGGAGCTAAGTAAATGCTGAAGATGATTTAAGCAATTTGAAAAAAATGCTGTAAATGGATGGTAAGATGCTCAGTTTCAGTTTAGAAACCTTTGTGTTCTGGGGATTGAAATTCACCTAGCATGGCAAGTGATTTGGCCATTGAGCTATCTCCCCAGCCCTGTTCTTTTGTCTAAAAATAACAAGGGCTCAATGTGTTGTGGAACATTTGCTCAGTTCTCAAGGACCACCTCCACCAACATTCGATCCAAAGCCACAGAGAATACTATGCGTTCACATTTTTGGTAGATAGTCATCCGGTCCAGCTTGTACCTACGTATTCACTCAGAAGCAATGCATGAGAACAGTTAGATTCTCATCTTTTCCTGAAGAGCACATTGACAAATGAGTTGTTGCCAGGCAGCCAGAGGTGAGCATGACCTATAGATGTATGGAGTGTCTGTTCATTTATTATGAGGGAGGTTGAACTTGTTGCTGCTTCACAGTTTCTTGTGTTTCCTTTTCTATAAGCCAGCAGCTTATATTACTTAGCATTTTTTCTTCATCTCCCTTTTAAATTAATCTTCAGTTGGCCTATCATCTAATGGGGTTCACTGTGGCATTCTCATACATATGTGTCATGCTTAGCATACATACTGTAAGTCAACACTTAGCATATAGTAATCATCTGCCTGTCTGTCTAGATAGTGAGCATGCAGAACTAAATCATAAAGCAAAATGGACCCAAAATGGAATGGATCCTCTGTGTCTTATTTTTACTAGTTAGGCTTTGGTTTTACTTATGATTGCTATATAGCTGGCATTACATTTTTATGGAATGAATATGAAGATGGATAAGTACAAAAAGAAAGGTGTTTTCATGTTGGTAAATGAATGGATTTTTAAATCAGAGTGCTTTAAATTAGTTGGCTAATATGGTTAAAACAGTAATGACTACAAGATAGGGGAAGAAACTGCCTGAATTACATAGCCTATTCTGATACTCATAATCATTCTTCAATAGTTTTGGCTCATGAACATACAGCTTGTAAACTGACTTTCATCTTGCTTTTGAATAGTACCCAACACATTGCGCATCACTGTCTCTTGATGAGCTCATTATTAAGTGGAGTTTGTATCAATAGAATGCACCATCTGTCATACAATTTGATGCTGTTAGCAGTTGGTGGTTTCAACTTTAGCAGTTAAGATGGAAGGGGCTGAGCATGGTGCTATAATACTGACATACATATAATACTGACATACAAGTAGTTGTGAATCCAGCCATGACATAGCCGAGAGCAGCAACTGCTGACATACATAAGATGGAGGCTGGAAGACAGCAAGTTTGAGTCCAGCGTGGACTACATAGAGAGATGCTGTCATAAACCAAACCAAACAAAATAAAACAAAAAGCAACAAACAAAAACATTCAAACAAAAATTCCTGGAAGACCAGAGCATGAATAAGGGAAGCTTATGCATCAAATACATATATTTTATGTTTACTTCAAAGCAAAACATAACTTTAGGGCTGGAGAGGTGGCTCAGTTAATAAAAGTACTAGTCACATAAACCTAAGTACTTTACTTTGATTTTGATCCCCAGGACCCATTCGGGAGGTCTAGTCTAGTGGTAGGTTGCTATAATCCCAGTACCAAGGAGGCAGAGACAGGCAGATTTCTGGAGTCTGCCAGACAACTAGTCTTTCTCAGCCAGTGAGCTTCAAGTTCAGCAAGAGAACTATCTCAAAATATAAAGTAAAGAGTAACTAGTAAGAACACCTGATGTGAGCCTCTGGCAAAATATACTTTAGTCATACTTTAAAGTTATATTACATGGCTATCCTGGGGAAATGTGTAAGAAACATCTGTTCACCTCAAATACAGAAGGAGCAGGCAGATTTAAAGATTATCAGCTCTGTAAATAGGCTTATTAAGATTACTTACAGGAGCATGAAGGCTCACATACAGCTGTCATACCAAAAAGTCCTCCAAACCAGTTCTCTACACCTTACAGACTTCAGTTAGAGAGACAGAGACACACGGAGGGACAGAGATGGAGAATGAGAGTGAACAGAAAGGAGGGGGAAAGAAAAGTGGGAGTCTCTTGATGTTAGGCTTTCCCATTCCCTGTGGATGAACAGGTTTCTGGAGTTCTCTCTCCACCCAGGTGCCCACTTCTAAGCCCAGGTAGTTGTTAATCCAGCCATGGCATAGCAAAGAGCAGCGACTGTTGACTTACTGGTTTAGCAGTCCTTGGAATTCTGCTTCCCCAGTTTTGCTGGTACAGTTTTTGCACGAGTGTACTAGCTGATCTCTGTGCTGTGTTTTGTGGCTGTACTCTGTAGAAGGCAGAGTAGACCCGTTTGCTTCTGCCATCCTATGTGGAAGTAGATCCTGCCCCGCTAGAATGTTATATATCCATTCCTGCCTATATCCTTTCTGAGTGACAGGTGCTTGGTTAGCCTGCTGAAAGAGACCAGGAAGTAAGAGTCTCCAAGGCCCTGGCTGGATGCATTGGCTTTCTCAGGCAGCCAGCTTTGCTTAAGACTCATGCTGAATACAGACAGGGTAGTGACAAGAAAGGAAAGCTGGGACCAGATTTGGTCAAATTGAAGAATTATCATTTTTATCACTTAGAGTTTAAGCACTTTAGTATTAGTCACTGAAAGGAAGAAAAACTAACTTGGATTTTTTGTTTGTTTGTTTCAGGCCATCATGCTAGGAAAAGAATTGTAGAGTAGCTCAGTTCTTGGTGTCAGGAGTGCATGGAAGAAACAGTTGTTCATGTCAGAGCAGATGGGGAACAGGAGAATGGGAAGAAGTGAGTTCCACCTCTCAAACATTCCGTGGCCTTCCAAAATAGCACCGCTGGCCATTGGAGTTATTTCAGATTCAAAGCTTGTGTAAACCCACAGGCTGTCATTCTAGATTTTTACAGAAAAAAAAAAAACAAAAAACAAAAAACAAGAAGACAGTTTTGTATGAAAAAAGTGTGCCTGCTTTGGTGGTCATCACCCTCTGGACATTGATTGAACTTCATTAAAATGTACAGGAGAACAGAGCAGCAGAAGGTGGAAATGGATTATCAACTCCGTCATTTGAAGCAAAGGTGGGATGTGGACCAGAGCTGCTGTAATGGCCCCTGTCTCAGAAATTCTGCCAATGCTTTTAAGGCAGTTTTTAGAATCTTTGCAGTAAGGCTTGTGGATAACCCAATTATGTGTTTCTTCATATACCATTTTATAAATTTTATTCAATGAGTATATGTTAAATTTAGAACCATTTTAAAAAGTTTTAAACCATGGGGTTTTGACAGGGAACACAGGAATTTGCAATAAAATACATACATAGGCATATATACTTTTAAAAGCCTGTCTCCTTGTTTCCCGATCAATACATCCCAGAGAAGTGATTACTTTATGACACAATGCTAGAAACAGAATTTTGTTACCTGCTATGCACCACGTGGTCCTTGTTTTCACCTACATTGTTGGTTTCCTTCTTCAATAACAAAACTCTTAAGCATCACTTCTAAATTTCTGAAGTAGGGGAAAAGGTACCTGAAGTGTCTGGAAGGACAAAACTGTTATTGGGAGTTGTTTGAAGTTGCTAGACAATAAATAAGAATCATATGCACTTGTATTGTTCCCAGAAAAGGTTTAAGCCTTTCTTCAGATCCTTTGCTTTAAAAAGACAAAGAATAGGATTAAAATGCTAATTGCAGAAATGAGGAGGCCGTCTAACTGTGCTTGCTCTCATCCTCTCAAACTCAAGTCCCTAATCACGATTCATAGAAGTTAGTGTGTCGAGTGCTTCAAAGGAGTGCTTACACCACATTTCAAGGAAGTGGCGAGATTGGCAAGCCTTCTTGCATTATCTGAAGTGAGTACTTGCCCTCTTCCTGTGTCTGAGGAAATGATACTGGGTGCGAGCTATCCATTCACAGGGAATGATGGGATTCCATCAAGAAAAGGCACAAGAAAACATATCTACTGTTTTCCAGTACCTTGTTAGGTGACAGGACAAAGTGACAGAGTCCTTGACTTTAAGCAGCCAGCAGCTTGTAAAAGTAGGCTATGCAGACTCACAAACCACATATATAAGATTATAAATGCCACATAACAACTGATGAAAGAATTATAGTGATGGCATAGATCTTAATACACTGATTGTTCTTGGAAGGTCTTGAGAAAACCTAAATACAGTATGTTCCCATTTTAAATGGAAGTGCCCAGTGTTACTGTCCTCCCCAGCAAACACCCCCCCCACCCTGTCTCATGGGTGTGCGCATACACACACACACACACACACACACACACACACACACACACACAGGGAGAGAGAGGTTGGAGAGAAAGAGAGAGAGAGAAAGAGAGAGAGAAAGAGAGAGAGAGAGAGAGAGAGAGAGAGAGAGAGACTATACTAGTACTTTATAAGGAGTCCAAGTGAACACAAAATAGCCAGAATGTTTAGTATAGCTTTGGGAACTCATAAATAATCTATCTAACCTAAACTTCTGGATAAAAGCATCAATTTATGATATAGGTTGACCTAACTTAAGAGGACTATCAAGCAGAATAGACATAGCCTTCCAAAAACTCTAGCATAACAACTAAATGAGCATGGGAAAAGAAACACTTATGGGCCAGGCAAATGTACCAAGCTGTGTTTGATTTATTCTGGGATGTGATAGTGAGGTGCATGTGGTCCCCAGAGGAACCAGTGACCCAGTGGCAAAGGCTGTCGAGGATGCTGATACGCCTGGGCAGAGGAAATGAGGATAAATGTGAAGGCCTGCACCAGTGTGCACATGACTGCCCAACAGGGAGACCAGCAGTGTGCTTCACATCAGAGTATCAGCTGCAGAGTGTGTGTGCGCTACAGCATGCCCTGGAGAAAAGCAAACCAGACAGGGGACCTCATTAAAATCAGACCCACAAGCATAGTATTCAGTCTCTGTGTGTTGTTTTTCCTATGTTGGCTATTTGTCTTTAAAACTGATGTTTAGGATGGTGGTAATGGTTATGAGTGTAGGTGTGCTTAGTGACACTGAACTGTATGTGTAAAATGACTAAGGTGGTAAATTTGCTGTTATATGTATTTTACTCCTGGCATTTAACCTTCTTAAGATCATTGAGTCTGTTTTTTAAGTCATAATTGTCATGAAGCACCTTTTCACGATTATTAAAAATCTGTTCTTAAACTTATGATCAAGTTTTATTTGTATATAATTTTCTTTCTAATCATAATATCCATCAGTGTGAATGTAGAATGCGCTGTTACACTGTTGGACATTTTTCTTTCTTTCTTTGAGACAGGATTTCTCTGTGTAGCCCTGCCTGTTCTGGAACTTGCTTTGTAGACCAGGCTGACCTTGAACTCACAGAGATCTGCCTGCCTCTGCCTCCAAGGCATGTGTCACCGCTGCCCAGCTAGGACATTTTTAATACTTATAATACCTGCTGTTTATTGAGCATCTTATGTTCTAGAACTTGCTAAATTATGAATTGTAAGACTCATTACACTAGTAACATGGACAGAAATACTGAGGAAACTAAGGAGATGGAGGACTTAACCAACATTAAATTTGTCAAAACGGGATTAAGCATGTAAAATAGGTAATTCCAGAAGTCTGGCTGTGCACCTTCCTGGGGTTGTTCCCTAATTCATTTTATTATTTTCCAGGAAAATGTGAATGTGCATGCCGTTAGCTGATAAACACAGCATTTCCTTCCCAAGCTAAAATGCTGCTGAATTTCCTGAGGGTGCTTGGGTCTCTACCTCAAAATTTTGGTTAACGTCTGTGAAGACTAACGCTGAAAAATATCACTTAGAAACATGATGGGTGCTGCAAGAGGAAAAACATCACAACAGTGTAGTGAGAAAATACGCATCATGGGGAGAGCAGCTAAATACGGTTTCTATTTCTTTCTTAAATAAAAAGGTTAGCAAAATGCAGGTAAGTTGATGTCTGCTTTCACTAAGCTAATCAGACAGGCCATATGAGGGAACATGGCAGAAATGCTCCAATGGACAGTTTGAATGTGTGTAGCTTCAACAACATCTTAAAGAACAAAAACTTTCCACCTGTCTACCAACGAGAGGCCTGATTGCACTGCTAATTACTTTGTTGCCTGATGAACAAAATGCATTTCAAGCCCTCAATAACAACCCACTTTTATTCATTAAAGGCTTCTTGCACCTCGTTAATCTTAATGGTCTAATCTAGCTCTGATTGAAGTGCACCTGAATGCAGTTAGTGCCTCGTCAGTACTGATGAGCCCTTGATAATCCAGGCCATGGCCACGGAGTGCTCACACTCTGAGTTGCTCTTCCCCTCTGCTCCCCGCATGTCTGTGTCAGCAGCAGCCCTCGTAGGAAGCGCCTCCACTCCTCATCATTGACCGTTTTCATAAATTGCTTTTATGCTGAGTTTTGTGCAAAGTGAGAGTTTTGTGTGTGTGATGATGATGCTAAGATTCAACATTTCTTCCCCCAAATCATCGGATGGAAGGCATATATTGACTGCCTGAATCAAAGGCATTTTGGGAGAGTGAGGAGTCTGTCATAACTAATAAAAACTGATAAGATCAGTTCAGTGCATTTATGTTTTATAAAAACTAATTTTAAAGCTCTCTTCTTAAATCTTGCCCTTGGAATATCACAGTTGCATCTTTTTTGAATTTTTTTTTGACAATTTGTACATGACATTTTAAGGCTTCTATTGTTATGATAAAACACTGTAATCAAAAGCAGCTTGGGGAGGAAAGAATTTCAGTTTATAAGTCCTTACAGTTTATAAGTCCATCACTGAGGGAAGCCAGGGCAGGAACTCCAGGCAGAAACCTAGAAGCAGAAAAAGAGCAGAGGGCACAGAGCAGTGTTTCTCAACCTTTGGGTCCCGATCCCTTTAGCAACAGTCTTATGTTCAAAAAATTAAGTTACAATTTATAACAGTAGTAAAATTGCCATCATGAAGTAGCAACAAAAATAATTATACAGTTGAGGGTCACCACAGCATGAGGAACTGTATTAATGGGTCACGGCATTAGGAAAGTTGAGAACCACCTCCACAGAGGATCAGTGTTTACTGGCCCACCTCTCATAGCTCGCTCATGCTGCTTTGTTATAGCAATTTCCCAAGGGTCTCAGGCCTTGGTCCTTGTCATGGCAAAGGCTTCATTCTCTGGCCCAAGTACAAGAGTTTAATGACAACAAGCAGTGTGTACAAAACTAACAACTGTAGCTTCCTCCTCCTAGTTGTTTATAGCCAGAGACTACTCACCTGGAGAGAGACTGCTCACCTTAATTTTCATTTCCCTGATGACTAAGGATATTGAACATTTCTTTAAGTTTTTCCTGGCCATTTGAGATTCCTCTGTTGAGAATTCTCTGTTGAGATCTGTACCTCAATTTCTAATTGGATTATTTAGTTTGTTGGTATCTAGTTTTTTGAGTTCTTTATATATTTTGGATATTAGTCCTCTGTCAGATGTGGTGAAGATCTTGTCCCATTATGTGGGCTGTCATTTTGTCCTATTGACCGTGTCCTTTGTCTTACAGAAGCTTTTCAGTTTCATGAGGTCCCATTTATAGATTGCTGATCTTAGTACCTGTGCTATCAGTGTTCTCTTCAGGAAGTTGTCTCCTGTGCCAATGCATCGAGGATTATTCCCCACTCCTCTGTTACCAAGTTTAGTGTACCTGGTTTTATGCTGAGGTCTTTGATCCACATGGACTTGAGGTTTGTGCATGGTGATAGATAGATACAGATCTATTTGCATTCTTTTACATGCCAGCATCCAGTTAGACCAGCACCATTTGTTGAAGATACTCTTTCCAGATAGATACTTGTTTCTTTTTTCTATTATATATTTCTGGAACATACATACATATATATATATAAGCAAATGTCCACGGGTGAGTGGATTTATGTCTGGGTCTTCCATTCGATTCCATTGATAAACCTGTCTGCTTGTATGCCGATACCATACATTTTTATTGCTACATCTCTGAAGTACAGCTTGAGCTCAAGGATGATGATATCTCCAGAAGTTCTTTGTTTTCCAGGATTTTTTAGCTATCCTGTTTTTAATATTTTTTTATTTTTTGTCTGTATGAAGTTAAGTATTGTTCTTTCAAGATCTGTAAAGTATTGTGTTGGAACTTTGATAGGGGTTTTGTTGAAACTGGGACAGCACTGAGGTGGGGAGGGCAGTGTCTTTGGGAGCCAAGGCTAGAGGGTGGGGCAGGTCAGCTGGCAGCTGCGTCACTCTCACCTCTTCTCCTTCCTGGTGTGCCTTGCACTTGAACCCAGGATAATTTTTTTCTTTTCTTTTCTTTTTTAACCACAGCAACAGAAAGGAAATGAGAGCAGCTCCAGATGTTGAACACTTTACAATTGTTTATTAGCTAATTGCATTTTATCTGCTCAGATTTAGGACATACATTGTGGTTATTATGATAATGATTTTCATAAGGCTTAGTGGTTTTACTCATTCTTATGTAATCTAGGTATTAATCCTCTGTCAGATGTACATCTGGCAAAGATGGTCTCCCATGCTGTAGGCTACATTTTAATTCAATTGATAATTTCCTTTGATGAAGCCTTTTAATTTCATGAAGTCCCATTTGTCAATTGTTTGTCTTATTTCCTATGCAACTTAAGTCCTATTAGAAAGTTCTTCACTTTTGAAAAGTACTAAACAAAACTTTATTGAATAGAACTTGCAAACACAAACCATCACACACTAAAATTACCAGATCCAAGTCTATGCATCTGCCGTATTATTTCTATTAATGTGAAGAGATACCATGACCACAACAACTCTTAATAAAGGAAAACATTTATTTGGGACTGGCTTACAATTCAGAGGTTTATCATCATGGCAGGAGGCATGGCAGTGTGTAGGCAGACATGGTGCTGAAAAGGTAGCTGAGAGTTCTACATGTGGATCTGCAGGCTGCAGGAAGTGACTGTCAGCCACTGCACCTAGGTTTGAACTTCTGAGATCTCATCCTAGTGACATGTCTCTACCAACAAAGCCACACCTACTCCAAGGTCACACCTCCTGATAGTGCCATTTCCTAAGGACCTATGAAGAACACTTTCTTTTAGAGCACCACAGCTTCTTAATGAACTTCTATACAGTTAGAACAGTCATTCTGAAGCTACCATACACATGAAAGTGAATAAATACAATATTTGTATTTTGGAGGTTTGGGATACTTCATGATTTTTTTCTCGCTCCATCCATTTGCCTGTGAATTTCATGATTTTGATTTTTTTTGTTTGTTTGTTTTGTTTTGTTTTTAAACAGCTGAATAATGTTTCATTGTGTAAGCCTATCATATTTTCTTTATCAGTTCATCCACTGATGGACATCTAGTTTCTAGTTTCTGGCTATTGTAAATAAAGCATCAATGACCATGGTTGAGCAAGTAACTCTGTAGTTTGATGGATATTTTGGGTATTTGCCCAAAAGTAGTATAGCTGGATCTTTAGGTAGATCTATTTCTAGCTCCCTGAGAAACTGCCACACTTATTTCCATGGAGGCTGTATAAGTTTGCATTTCCACCAGCAGTGGATGAGTGTTTCCTTCACCCCACATCCTCACTAGCATGAACTGTCATTTGTTTTATGTATCTTAGCCATTCTGACAGGTGTGAAATGGAACTCAAAGTAGTTTAGGTTTTTATTCTCTTGATGACTGAGGATGTTGGATGTGTGTTTAAGTGTTTCTCAGACATTTGTGATTCATCATTTGAGAACTCTGTTTAGATCTGTAAGCCATTTTAATTGAGTTATTGTACTCTTGGTGTCCAGGTATTTTTTATTAGTTCTTTATATAGTTTAGATATTACACATCCATCAGATGTGTAGTTGATAAAAATGTTTTCTACTCTGTAGCCTTTCACTTTACCTGAGTGACAGCACCCTATGCCATACAAAAGCCATTCAGTTTCATGAGGTTCAATTTGTTAATTGGTGTTCTAAGTGCCTGCGTGGTGTTCTGTTTAGAAAGTCTTTTCCTTTGCCAATGCATTTAATATTATTCTTCATTTTCTCCTCTAGTTGGTTTAGTGTATCTGGCTTTATGTTGAGGGATCCTTATTCCATTTGAGTTGAGTTTCATGCAGAGTGATATGTATGAATCTATTCAGATTCTTCTACATGCAGCCATCCAGTTTGGCCAGTACCTTTTGTTGCAGATGCTGTCTTTTTTATGGTGTGTATTTCTGGCTTCTTTATTTAAAAATATATAGAGAGAGGGATGAGAATTTATGTTTGGGTCTTCCATCCAATTCCATTGATTAATATGTCTGTTTTTGTGCCAATACTGTACTGTTTTTATTGCTATTGTTCTATAGTACAATTTGAGATCAGAGTTTATGATACTTCTAGCAGATTTTTTACTATGCATATTTTTAGCTATCTGGTCTTTTTGTGTTTTCATATGAAGCTGAAACTTGTCCTTTCGATTTCTATGAAAAATTGCATTGGATTTTTGATGAGGATTGCATTGATTTTCTAGATTACTTTTGGTAGATTGGCCATTTTCACTATTAATTCTAGTAATCCATGAGCATGGGAGATCTTCCTATATTCTGATATCTTCTTCAATTTCTTGCTTTAATGCTTTAAAATTTTATTACACAAGTATTTTCATTTGCTTGTGTAGAGTTACCCCAAGATTTTATGTTTGACTTTTTTTTTTTGAGGCTATTATGAGAGGCATTGTCTCCTTGATTTCTTTCTCAGTCTGTTTGGCATTTATATATAAGAGGACTATATATAAGAGGACTCTATATATAAGAGGCATTTATATATAAGAGGATTTTTGTGAGATAATTTTGTATCCAACTACTTTTCAGAAAGTATTAATCAGCTGTAGGAGTTTCCTGGCAAAATGTTTAGGGTCACTTATGTATACTGTCATAACATTTGCAAATGAAGATACTTTGACGTCTTCCTTTCCTGTTTGTATACTCCTGACCTCCTCCAGTTGTCTTATTGCTTTGGCTGAAACTTTTAGTACTGTAGTGAATAGGTATGGGGAGAGTGGGCAGCCTTGTCTTGTCCCTTATTTTAGTGGGACTCCTTTAAGTGTCTATCCATTTAGGTTGATGTTTGCAGTGGCCTTGGTGAAAATCCCCTTTGTTCTGTTGAGATATGACCCTTGTGTCCCTAATCTCTCTACGACTCTTATCATAAAGGGGTATTGCATTTTCTCAAAGGCCTCAAATTATTTTTACATAATAATTTGAGGCGTTTTGGAATTCATTCTTTTTTGAAAGTCAGCAGACGTCTGTACTGAATCCATCTGATCCTGAGCTTTTAGTTTTGATTGAGGGACTTTTAATTACTGCTTCTAACTTACTACGGATTGTAGGTTTGTTTAATTTGTTCATCTGATCTTGATTTAAATTTTGTAAGTAGTATATATTCAGAAATTTATCCATTTATTTTAGGATTTTCAATTTGATGGACTACAAGTTTTTCAAGTATGTCTTTATGATTCTCTGGATTTCTTTGGTGTTTCTTGTTATGTCTCCATTTTGTCTCTAATTTTATTAATTTGTATCTTCTCTTTCCATCTTTTAGTTAATTTAGCTAAGATTTTGTCAATTATATTCATTTTCTCAAATAACCAGCTCTTTGTTTCATTCATTCTTTGGCTTTATTCCATTTTATTGATTTTGCCCCTGGGTTTGATTATTTCTTAATGTCTATTCATTTTGGGTATTACATCTTTTTGTTCTAGAGCTTTCAGCAGGTGTGCTGTTAAGCTATGAATATGAAATCTATCTCCTCTCCTTTTTCTTTACATAGGCACTTAGTGTTAGAAATTATTTACCACTTAGAACTAACTTCATTGTGTACCATAGGTTTGGGTATGTTGTGTTTTCATTTTCATTCAATTCTTTAAAGGTTTGGATTTCTTTCCTGATAAATGTTTGACCCAGATTTTGTTCAGTAGTGATTTATTCAGTTTCTATTAATCTGTTAACTTTCCATTGTTTCTGTTATTGTTGATATCCAGTTTTAATCCATGGTGGTCAGATAGGATAAAGGGTGTTATTTCAATTTTATTGAATCTGTTGAGGCTTGCTTTGTGTCTGAGTATGTGATCAATTTTAGAGAATGTTCTATGAGCTTCTGAGAAGAAGAAATACCTTTTGTGTTTGGGTGAAATGTTCTGTAAACATCACCTAGGTCCATTTGGTTTTCAACAGTTAGCTCCACCATTTCCCTGTTTAGTTTTTATCTGGATGACTCATTTGTTGGCAAGATGTGAATACTGAAGTCACCCACTACCAGTGTGGGAGGGTCAATATGTGACTTAAGCTGTAGTAGTGTTTCTTTTATGAACTTGGATGCCCTTGTGTTTAGTGTTAGAATGTTAAGAGTTACAGTGTCTTTTTGTAGATTTTACTTTTGATGATGAAAGACCCCTGTGGGGAGACCCCCCCCTCAAATCTGGAGAGGATGTGCACCCAAGGAATCACAAGAGACCATCTTGATGTAAATACAAGAGGTAGTTTTATTTTTGGAGCGCTCCGGGCCAACACCACACCTATCTCACGAAGGAGATAGTGGGATCGACCACGAGGCTCAGGGGTTAGGGGTTTATATAGGAAAAAGGTCTGGGGGAACAAAGGAATCAGTGTGGCTATACATGATTGGCTAGTTCAAATATTAACTATTACGTGCAGAACAGAGTGGAAAATTTCTAAGGTTGGTGTTAATCTGAGTCAACAGAGCATCTGACCTTAAACCATATCTAAGAGGACCAGATGGCTCACTACTCAGTGTCTGCCCAGACATGTCCTTGTATGTTTTTTATAGTTTATGTCTTTTTGACCTGCTAGTTCTCAGGATGTCTAACAGATTGCTTATTTTTGCCCAGGCTTATTTGGACATATTCGACCTTGGTCCACTGTGTTTTTCTGTAATTTTCTCATTAGCCAGCACAAGTCTTTAATTTTAACTCTTTCAATGAATATGTAGGGTCCTTCCCTATCTCTTCTGATTAGTTTTAATTTAAAGTTCATTTTGTCAGATATACTTTAATGTCTGACATTTTGGCTACACAAGCTTCTTGCATCCATTTGCTTGGAATATCTTCTTCCATTCTCTTACCCTAAGACAATGTCTATCCTTGGTGTTAAGATGTGTTTGGTTTTGTTGTTGGTGGTGATGGTGTTGTAGTAGTAGTGTTTTTGGATGCAGCAGAAGTATGAATCCTGTTTGTTTGTTTTTTAACTCTATTATCAGTATGTGTCTTTTTATTGTGAAACTTATATCATTGATACTGAGCAGCCTTTGTTGATTTTTGTTATTTTATTGTGATAGTGTGGGGATTCCACCTCCCACTCTTGATTTTCTGATCTGGCATTATTTGTTTCTTGTGTTTTCCTGGGTGTGGTTAACCTCTCCATGTTGAAGTTTTCTTTTGAGCACCTTTTGTAGAGCAGAATTTGTAGATAGATACTGCTTAGATTTCATTTTATTGTGGTATGCTTTTCTTCCTCCATCAACTGTAATTGAAAGTTTTGCTCAGTCTAGTAGTCTGGGCTGGCATCTGTGGTCTCTTAGAGTTTGTATAATATCCATCCAGACCCATTGAAAAGTCAGGTATTATTCTATAGGTTTGCCTTTAGATGTTACTTATTTTTTCCCTTTGTGGCTTTTAATATTGTTGTTGTTCTGTTTGTTTAGTATTTTGTTCTGAGAGGAATTTATTTCTTGTTCACTCTACTTAGGTTCTGTATGCTTCATGTACTTTGATAGGCATGTCTTTCATTAGTTTAGGGAAATTTTCTTCTATGACTGTGTTAAAAATATTTTCCGTGCCTTTGACCTGAGTTTTTGCTCCTTCCTCTATTCCTATTATTTATAATTAGATTTGTTTTTTTCATAGTGTTTCAGATTTTCTGGTTATCTTATGCCTGCACTTTTTAAAACACAGCATTTTCTTTGATCAAAGTATCCATTTCTTCTATCTTTCTTTAAAGGCAGTGGTTCCCTTTTCTGTCTCTTGTTCTTGGTTGGTGAGGCTCACTTCTGAGATGTTTGCCTGACTTTCTAAATTTTCATTTTCGGTTTTCCCTCAGTTTAGGAAATAATAATCTATTTTCATGTTTTGAGCTGTTTTCATAATTTCACTCCACTCTTTCTTTGTTTTCACAGACTTTATTGGGGGATTTATTCACATTATCTTTAGCATCCTTGAACATATTCATAATGCTATTTTGAAAGTCCGTGTCTTGTGCTTCAGCTCTATTGCATTTCCCACTATTACTGTAATACGGTTGCTGGATTCTGGTGGGGTCTTATTGTCATGGGTGCTCATGATTGTGTCTTTGAGCTAGTGTCTAGACATCTGGGTTTAGGGTGGTTGTGATTATAGGTGTGACAGCTGGCCTTGTGTGTGTTAGGTGAGTGTTTTATTCCTTGGTTTCTGTTGCTATCTGTGGGTCTTAGGAAAGTGTAGTGGTATGGGGCATTGTCTGGTAGAGGGTGGATTTTAGTCCCTGCCCTGTGTGGTCACAGGGGTAGGGGGCAAGGTAGAATGTGTTTCTAGGTATTGGGGGATGACACAAAGACATGGGCATGGGATAGAGGGGAACAGTAAGGGTCCATGGGAAGGAGGAAAACTGTCTTCCATGAAGTTCAGTGGGGTCTCCAAAGAATGGAGACAGAGGGAGGACATGTTTCTGCAGGGCTGGGGACGAGAGTGGGACTTTGCGATGGAAGACAGGAAGGAGAGTAAAAAATCATCTACTTGATTCCCAGGTTGGTGTGAGCAGCTGATTCCCATGGGGGAGGGAGGGAGGGAGGGAGGGAGGGAGGGAGGGAGGGAGGCAAAGAGAATCTCAGGATACTGTGCATGCATCTTCCTTTACTGAAGTGTTTGTTGCCATGACTTCACATCTGCAGGCGATCAGCACCCTATATGTTGTTGTTAATTTCACTTTAACCTCTGTGCCACTCTGGACACTTCATCCTTGCCTATAGGAGCTTATACCTGCTCTCACCTTCTGTGATCTTACTCTTCTGGTAACATTTTCTGCAGTCACTCTGACTCCTGCCTCCAGCTGCAATCAGACCACACCTGTCACCACTTTCCTTAACCACAAAACAGTCCCATGCCTCCTTAGAGAGAGAGGCCTAGAGAGATAGCTCAGTGGTTAAGAACTCATGCTTCTCTTGCAGAGGACCCAGGTTCACTTCCCATCATCTATATGGCAGCTCATAATCATTTGTAATTCTAGGCCCAGGGAATCTAGCATCCTCTTCTGGTCTCTTCAGACATGCTGATGCACTTGGTACACATACAAATATGTAGGTAAACACTCAGACACATAAGGCAAAAAGTTAAATATTAATTTGCTTTAATATTGAAAATTAACAAATTTTCTTTCAGTACTTAAAAATGTCATTTCATTGTCTTTAAGCTAGCCTGCTGAAGGTCTACAATAATATTTATCTGCATTTTCCTGTATGTAATATACATTTGCTGCTTTGAAGATATTCTCTTTACTGAATTCTCATTACTTTTATCGTAAAATACTTTGTGTGTGTGTGTGTGTGTTTTTCTGTTCTATTCCTAGAATGTCTCAGATGAACAGATTATAGATTTTTTTTTCAAAATTTGGATAATTTCAGTCTTTTTTTTCATGATGAAACGCAGGACTAAATGTGGACGTGTCCATGTCCCTTTTCAGCAAGCTAGTTAAGCCTCAAATTGCTCACTTTTCATGAGCTTTACCAAAGTTAATCATTTATAATTTTATGCTAGAAACTGCTGGAATGATAAATTATGAAAACATCTAGTCTATGCTATCAGGCTGTAAAATGTTCATTTTTCACTCTGAGGTTAAATTTCCTGGCTGAAGTTTGTATAGCTTTGTGACAGGGCTGCTTAGGTGTTTGCAACTCACAAGCACGGTTCTTGCTTCTAGGTCATGGTTTTGCTGAAGCGTAATTGAGAGCCTCGTCACCAAAATCTTTCCATTCTGGATGGGTTTGAACTCCAGAATCTCTCAGTACCTCACTGCCTTGGACATGGTCCCTATCCTCCAACTCCCAGGGACACTCTCTGCTAGCACCTCAGAGTCTCCCATGCACAAGAACAACTAAAGAGTCAGGCCACCACCTGAGAGGAATTTTAAAGCAGAGATTTAGACACCTCTCTCTGTTGCAGTCTGTTTTCAGACTTAAGCTCCTTGGGCATACCTGTTCTCCCTGCCTAGGGAGTCGCATCAGAGGTCCATTGCTAAAAAGTCTTGTAAGCTCTGGGGAGCGGGGTGGGGTCGGGAAATAACACGTCACTCACACAAAAGAGTAACTTTGTGTCACTCACACAAAAGAGTAACTTTGTGCCCTGCCTTAGAATTTTCATCACAAAGCATGGAGATCAAAAAGCAGTGGAAGGAAATCCTTAAAGAGTTAAAGAGAAGAAAGAAAAACAGAGATGTAATGTTTATTGAGCCAAGTAATTAGGTTTATGCTTTCCAAGCGAGACTTCCATCTCTTTAATATATTCCAAATCAACTACAGATTACATTCAGAATTTTTATTGGAGGGAGGCACCGGGTATTGAACATAGAGTCTTGTGTGCATACTAAGTATCTTCTTCACACTGGGCACTGCAGCCTCTGAAATGTTTTCAAAACTATATTGTCTAGAAAATCATCAGAGCTCATCTTAAATATTAGGGTAAGTCTTATTGACAAAACCTTTACTTAAAAATTCATGTATGTGTGTAGGGAGTCCTAATGTAAAGTGCTTTTTTTCCCGTAGGTTGTAAATTTTCAAAATCTTTACTGCGTTTATCACAGTAAAGATTCTGTAAGGCAGGAATTCTTTCTGTCTCACAAAGAAAGACAAGGTTAAGTTAAAAAAAAATTGTCTTTGGGCATGTATCAAAAATCTTACCTGCAGGTACAAGAGACCAAGTGCCAATCAGTGACCTGCGCCAACTACTGCAGTTCTAGCAACTGGTGTGCTGCAGCCTTCTTTGTTGTTAATATGTAAGATCATAGACCCTTGGCAGCATTTTGGCAAGCACTGATTCAAGGTGGCTCAGCTTTCTCCTCCTCCTCATATTGGCTGGAATAAACTCTCATTCTCATGTGCAAAGAGCTTCCACTTGCCTTTTGGATATCTCTCCAAATTAAGTTCTTCAAAATACACATAGGTTTTGTGGTACTTAGCCTGTGTGAAGAACAGCCTGCTCAGGGGAGGCTGTCACAGTTCAGGAGAAGGGATCACGTTTCATTCCCCACAGAAGAGCACAGGGGTGATTTCAGCTGAAAGCCTGCAGTAGCTGCATCCCGGTCAGACACTGGGGACAGCATGCTTTTAAAAATCCCCATGAAGCCCGGCAGTGGTGGCGAACACCTTTGATCTCATAACTCCGGAGGCAGAGGCAGGCAGATCTCTGAGTTTGACGCCAACCTGGTCTACAGAGTTCCAGGACAGCCAGAGCTACTCAGAGGAACCCTGTGTCAAGCCCTGTGGTTCCAAACCCCTACATGGACACTGACAGCATAGGATCTTGGTGTGATTAAAGACCAGTTGAATGTGATTACATAGCTGGAAGACATGGCTTTCAGTTAGGAATTGAATTATTGCTAGTCCTTCTACCTCATCTTTCCCACACAGCATCTCTCATAACATCCACCTTAACAGGCACTGCCAATGTGCTTGTTCCTTGTGTCAAAGGTGTAACTTATCAAAACTTTGTAAACAGGGTCCTATCTCTAAATGCTTGGCAACTTTTGGGAGGAAGGATATTCTCATCTGTACTATTTGTGTGATTGTGTAATCAATACATTCTCTAAAGACGTCAGAAATATATATCAGAAAAGTAAGAAAAGTTTTAAAGAAAGTGAGGTCATAGACCAAATGTTCAGGGATGCATGGGGCTCCTTAGTAACGGAAGTTTTGTTCCACACATGAGCTCACTCCTCGTAACACATGGTCAAGCAGCCATATAACAGAGGGTGTGTGATCCAGGTGACGTCAAGACTAATTCTAAAGGTCTGAAAGCAAATGAGCATTTAATGCAAATCAGTGTGGCCAAGAGAGAAACGAGTTATATACAACATGGAGCAATAAAAAAGGAGAGCATTGTTGTGGGGTTCTGCTCTTGCTGGGACTGTCTCGTGCGATAACAGATTAAAAGCTTGCTTGCTTTCTCCATCCACAAGCACATGCTTCGTGTACTGTTTGTTTCAG
>NW_022196914.1:52294156-52305465 GCF_008632895.1 Mastomys coucha
GAGAAAGGAAACATTGATATATGTATCTAATCTCTTTTTTATTTTTTATTGGATATTTTACATATTTACATTTCAAATGTTATCTCCCTTTCCCGGTTTCCCCTCCAAAACCTCTTCTCCTGTCCCCCCTCCCCTTGCTTCTATGAGGGTGCTCTCTCTCCCACCCACCCTCTCCCACCTCACTGCCCTGGCATTCCCCTACACTGGGGAATTGAGCCTTCACAGGACCAAGGGCCTCTCCTCTCATTGATATCCCACAAGGCCACCCTCTGCTACATATGCAGCTGAAGCCTTGAGTCCCTCCTTGTATACTCTTTGGTTGGTGGTTTAGTCCCTGGGAGCTCTGGGAGTCTGGTTGGTTGATATTGTTGTTCTTCCTATGGGGCTGCAAACCCCTTCAGCTCCTTCAGCCCTTTCTCTAACTCCTCCATTGGGGTCCCTGTGCTCAGTCCAATGGTTGGCTGCAAGTCCAGGGCCTGTATTTGTCAGGCACTGGCAGAGCCTCTCAGGAGACAGCTATAACAAGTTCCTGTCAGCAAGCACTTCTTGGCATCCGCAGTAGTGTCTGGGTTTAGTGTCTGTATGTGGGATGGATCCCCAGGTGGGGCAATCTCTGGATTGCCTTTCCTTCAGTCTCTGCTCCACATTTTGTCTCTGTATTTCCTTTAGACAGGAGCCCTTTCTGGGTTAAAATTTTGGAGATGAGTGGGTGGCCCCATCCCATAACCAGGGACCTTGCCTAACCTCTGGATATTGTCCCTTCAGGTTCTCCCTCCTCTTTGCTGGGTATTTCAGCTAATGTCATCCCTATTGGATCCTGGGAGCCTCTTGCTTTCCTGGCATCTGGGACTTGCTGGTGGCTACTCCCAGTTCCTCATCCCCCATTGTCACACACCTCCTTAGATCCTTCGTGCTTATATAGTTTTAGCTATATGATTTTTGCCTTCCTTTATAATTTATCTCATAAAACCTTTCAGAAGAGGGTACATCGTTGTGGCTGAATTGGCCTAACGATGATGATAAGGGAATATTCAGAGAAGATGATATGATGATGATGATGATGATGATGATATGATGATGATGATGATAAGTTTCTTTACTTCTATATTTATGTAGCAAATATGTAAATTATGAATTGAGTACTTTTGAGTAAAATTTTCAAATACTAGTTTTTTTTTAAATCTCCCTGAAGACTCAGCGAAATAGCTACTAGCGAATAATAATAGCGAATAGCTCTTATTATTTACAGAAGAAACTGGAGATTAAATTTTCACTGTTCTGAGTGGAGAAATCAGAAGTTGTACCCTGCCATATGGGTGTGCAGCTAATGAGCTTACCAGACCTTTATTCCTTACTTTTTATTTCTCTGCACCCAGAGAACACCAGCCATCGCCTGAGGTTCGGCTCCTCTTCATTCTTCACCCGTCAGTTCAAACCAACTGCCTGCCACATCTCATTCAGGGCACTTAGCACGATGTCTCAAATTTCATCAGTGTGTGTTTGCCCTTAGGAATTTCTACCACATGATAATTTCTCACTCCAAAGTTAGAGTCGTGCCTACTAGCACCAGGACCACTGTCTCTTTCTGCACTTGTCCTCAAGGAGCATAAGCAGAGACAGATTATATGACAGCACTGGTGTTTTAATTGCAGTGCCCACAATGGTGACTTAATATAAAATGCAACTTGATCCTGATCCTGTGGTTCAAGCTAACATTTGTCTTGTGTGGAGCAATGTGATTGACAGCTCCCTCCTTCTCCATCCTCCTTCAGGTTGCAGGCCTTGCAGCAGGGAAGGGAAAGAATAATAATACCCAAGAGAAGGATATACAAGCTGAGGGAACACAGGATCAGACTGGCTGCCAATCATAGTCAACCCAGTAAGAAGCCTTATGGGTGATTTGAGTATATGTTGTGTGACTTTCAAATCATCCTAAAAATACTAAAAACATTTTCAGGATTTTAGATGTCAAATTTTGAATTGTTTTGAGAGTATTAGTGTATAAATAGACAAAGGCCAGGCCACATCTGACAAAAGAATTCTCACCTACAATCTCTAAAGCAAGCAGTCTGCTCTGGGAATCCAATTTGCAGACCCTGGAGCAATCAGTTCAGAATGGTCTATGATTGACAGATCCTTTGCTCAAACTCAGCGCCACTGGGTAAAGCTAAATATTCGTCACAGACTTAGGCTCTAGGTGCCCGCCTCGTTAGCCTGTTTCCCAGCCTGCAGCTGAAATCAGAGCACAGCTGTCACTACTTTTTGTAACCACAAAGCTTCTCCACACCTCTGCTTGCTCGAGTTTATAGCAGACACAACTGACAGGACTGTCTTGCAGCAACGTGTAGGAACTGACGCACAGCCTCTGCTTGTTCTTAAGTGTATAGTCTTTTGTGAAGTTCCCCTTTTCAAAAGAAGTTTCCCCGGAACTTCTGGAAAATTAATTATTATATCTGCTCCTCATCTCCAGTGATGTCCATAAGTCCATTTGTACAGGGCTACTCATAGTTAACATCTAGATAGTTGAACGTTTATCCAGATGTATCCCTGTGACCTTTCCTTCTTGCTGTCTATAACTGGCAATCAGAGACACAGCCCAAGGATATTAAGGAGAGTTTTATTGTAAAGATAACAGTACCTACAATTTTACATGTTTTCAAGTCTACAAAAACTCTCAGAGCAGAGACTTCCTGTGTCTGTCATACCAGCAGACACATTACCCATAAACTTGGAGGAATAAATTCACTTCCTGCCAAACTGAGGCAGAGGAGGGGGCACCTTGATGTCTTGGCCTCTCTCCAGCTTCTTTTCACAATCCACCAGGTAGTTGACTCCGTCAATAACAATCTGAACAAGCTCGACCTTGATTAGTGAGAGAGAGACGGCCACGAGGAGAAGACATGATGGAGAAGGAAAAGGAGGAGGAATTAGTTCAAGTGGAAGCTGCTTGCCAGTCCTCCTGGACAGAGCAGTGTTGGTGTAGGTGTGAACCGTCCACTAAGCCGAACTTTACTACAATAGGGGCATTCATGTGAAAGGGAGGCATCCCGAGGCTGGGGTCAGGTGTGGAAGTGGAGGGGTAGCATAGGGCTTTCTCTCAAGCTTTCTTTAGGATGGGGTTGCTGTGAGAACTTGTTTATACTTGAAGACCACTAGCTTTCATCACCTGCAATTTTCCTTTCCTTAAAAAGTACTGTGTGTGTGTGTGTGTGTGTGTGTGTGTGTGTGTGTGTGTGTGTGTGAGAGAGAGAGAGAGAGAGAGAGAGAGAGAGAGAGAGAGCGAGCAGGCCTGTGTGATATCAGTGGACAAGGTGGGCAGTTAGTTGAACCTGGGTCATCAGGTTTGTGTGGAAAGCACTTTCATCCACTTAGCTATCTCTCCTGCCCACACACTTGCTCTTCTTTTAGAGATTTATTTACTATTGTTTTATTTGCTATGTGTATATGTATGTGCCTCTATAAGAGTTTATGTGTACTGCATTCATGTGAGTGTTCACAGAGGCCTAAGGACATCAGAGTTTCTGGAATGGGACTTATAGAAGGGTGTACCACCATGTAGGCACTGGGAACTGAACTTGGGTCCACTGCAGGAGTAGCGATTACTCTCACTAGCAATTACTCCATGTACTTTTTCTTTGTCAGCCTCCTGTACAGAAGACTATACGTGACATCTGTCTGTCATGTTTAGATACAAATTCTGACCAGCTTTTCAATGCTCTGAGCACTGAATATGTTCATGATACGGACAGCCTTATTTACATAGCTGGTGGAGCAGGCCTTGCGTTGGATGGAGCTCGGTTCCCTTTCAAGTAATTTTCAAGAAGGAAACTAGGGCCTTGAGGGAAGGTTGGGCCAGAAAGCCAGTTACATCTAGTTGAGTCCATGGTCCCCTCTCTAATAGATCTGTCCTGTGTTGGACAGGGTGTGGTGAGGTGGGGCCCTTATTTACTTTTGGGGGGGGAGCTGTTTTAACTTTCCAGGAAGGAACTTGGTCATAGATAGCTTTCCCAATTCCCTTCATAGGAATATATTCTGCCTATAGCTGTGATTCAAGTAGGTTAAAATACTGATCAGAAAATGTTAAACATATAATGGAATGTCTTTACCATATAATCATCAAGAATCATGTTTTTGGATATTAAAGTATTTTTCTTGTTTTGAATTCTTGTTTGTTTATTTTGAAACACAGGGATCAGATCTAGGGTCTCACACCTGCTAAGTAAGTGCCTTACCATTAAGATATACCTTATCAGTGCTGGAGATGGAGCTCGCCAGGGAGGAGCATTTGTTGCATATTTTTTTTTCCAGGAAAATCACAAAATACATAAAAGAAATAAATCTTTTTAAAAAACTGACACAATTATTTTGAAAAGGTATTTCTCTATTCCCAGTCATGTTATTTAATAATATTTATTGTCATGGTAAAGTATCCATGAATTGTAGAATAATACAAAACTTGTGTTATAATAATATCTCTTAAAGTTTTCTGAAAAATTATTAAAAATAGTTTAAAGAAACTTAAGATAATATTCAAGATGGTAATGAGGGTTTCTGGATTAAATATATGGTTTTAAAAATACTTTTAGACATCTTACTAGCTTTTATAAAAATCCCCTAGAAATTTACAATAAAACACTAAGTTCTGTTTGAGTTACTCTGCAAATTAGGAGAACAACTTTATACAGTGGCCCTTCATATTTAGTCTCGTGACTAGAGGCTGCGTCCTGGGTTGAAATAACTCCCTGTGCTAACTATCAATGTGTATTTAGTACTCGGCTGCATGTTCCTACCGAGTTCCCGTAACTCATCTCACTTGTGGTTCCCATGTATCAATGAACCTATTGTTCCTTTATCATAGGAGTCCCTTGGCCTTTTGGCCTACACTAAAGCCTTGGAAATTATTCAGTATCTAAGATGGCAAGAGGAAGATGATAGATAGCATGTGATCTTCAACACTGGACACTCAGAGTCGAGAGAGGTTTTCCCACGTTCCCGCCCTCGGATGGACAGCACACCTGTTCTCTGAGTCCACGGGGGTAAAATACTGTTGTCCTTTAGCATACGGAGCTTCTGTTGCTGGAGATGGCTGAAATAGCTCTCAGGGGGCTGCTGCTCTTTTAACAACAGTCCCGTTGTGATTCCTAAACTTCCTTACAAGGGCTCAGAAGGGACTGTGTTTCTTTCTTGCATTATTTTTTATGCAAGAGAAACACAAGAATGAATGGTTAGTCGGACTCAGTGGGGGAAATGGGAGTGTGTGAGTGTAGTCCAGCAGCTGGGGCTGCTTTCCCATGTCCTCTCGCTGTCAGGCTGACCTCCTTAGTACATACATATCAGGGTGAGAGAGACTTTACCTCTGATCTGCCGATCCGATCTATGTTGGAAATATCGTACACATCCGCCACTGCAGCCGTGTCCACACCACCCGTGCCACGCTTCTGGAGCCGCAGGTTCTCCAAGATCTTAGAAAAGCGTGGATCCTAGGAGAAGGGATACTGTTGAAGTCATTGAGCAGAGATGCTAAAGGGAACAGTAACAGCCGATAACGTATTTACAACGCACTTGGGCACTGCGCTTAAAGTCTCCTAACATCTAATGAAGTGGATATTATTTTCATTCCATCAAAGTCCACTTTCTGATGCTGGAAAGAAAGAAAGAGAGAGAGAGAGAGAGAGAGAGAGAGAGAGAGAGAGAGAGAGAGAGAGAGAGAGAGAGAGAGAAGAAAAGAAAAGTACAGTATCCAGAGGATGATGGGGCAGGCCTTTAATCTCAGTATTTCAGAGGCAGAGGCAAGTGGATCTCTGTGATACTAAGGTCAGCCTTGTTTACATAAAGGAGTTCCAGGCCAGCTAAAGCTACACATTGTCTTGAAAGGGGAAAAAAAAGTCCCTGTCACTGGGTCACTTATAAATAATATAAGCACTTTTGCTTCACAGTTAGGGTGGGAAGTTCAAGAACATGGCGCTGGCACCTGTTTGGCATCTGGTGAGGATGATTTTGTTGCATCGTGATGTGACTGGGTCACACGTGGTAAGACAGAGCATGCATGCTCGCTTGGATCTTCTTGTACAATCACTGATGCTATCATGGAGGCCAAGGCTACAACCTCAGCAATCCTCATTACCCCCCCCCCCAAGGTTACACCTGCCATTGGCATATGAATTTGGTGATTACATCTCTAACCTATAAACTTGTAGGGGACAATTGAAGCTTTACTAACCCCTAAACTTCAGATGCACAAACAGCTCCAGGGAAATTAACATGCCCAAAGTCAGACAGATAGAAGTCAGCAGGGTTGCAGGTGAACTTGTCAGCGTTTGACTCCCAGTTTATCTTCCTATAAATACACACATTTATTTGCATATGGATGCCAGCTTTTGTATGATTGTTATACACCTGTACTCTGGTTTCATTGTTATAATTAAAATCATAAAGTTAAATCACTTCAAACCATTTTCTTTTTCTTTCTTTTTTCTTTTTCTTTTTCCCTGAGACAGGGCTTCACTGTATAGCCCTGGCTGTCCTGGAACTCACTCTGTAGACCAGGCTGGCCTCGAACTCAGAGATCTGCCTGCCTCTGCCTCCCAAGTGCTAGGATTAAAGGTGTATGCCACTACTACCCAGCAAATCATTTTCTTAACATTGGAATTTTGAATAACAAAAAAAAAATATCACATTCCTTCTTCTCGATAGGCTGCACATTTTTCTAAAATTGCTTAAGCTTCCTTGACTTACGTGGAGCGCTGTGGCAGAAATGACTAGCTGTCGATCAGGACTGCTTCACCTCTCTCCCCAGCACTGAAGCTGAGGATGCAGCCGCCGGCTAGCTAAGCCCTTGCCACCAGAATGAGCAGAAGTGAAGTGTACCACTTCCCTTCTTACACCCTCAGTCTTTTGGACACACCTACAGGTTCTTTCCTTTTCTCGGGGCTAGAACACAGGACGGATTGTGATTGAAACGGAGAAAAATGCCCTAAGCATTCCTCCACACGACGCCCCCTACTGGCAGCCTTGGTGAACTAAAGGAGCTTGCTGCCAAGCAGGATGGTCTGACTTGAATCCTTAGAATCTGCAAGTTGTCCAATGGCATCCGCACAACGTTCCCCCCAAACTGCACAAAATACAAACAAGAAATGAAAAAACAAAACAAACAAACAAAAACAAAAACAAAAACAAAATCAAACAAGTGTGGCCTAACAACCTGTGCTGCCTAAGTCCTCCCTCCAGGTCATTCTCTTCTCGAGCATGCTCAGATTTGTAAAAACAAGGTGACAGGAACCCAGGGAGCAGAACAGGGCAGCCCCCACGTTAAGTGATGGAGACTCAAAAGCCTTATTTTTGAAGTACCATTCTCTCGTTCTGGCCTGGATCCTTTTATTCTAACTAACGCAAATGACTTTAAGCCGATTCTAATCCCTTCCAGCACTGCTCTGTTGCAAGTGCCAAAGGTCAGAGTTAAGGAATGAAAGCTGACATTTTCTCCTGAAAAGAAGCCGCATGTAAGCGGATCCTGAAGGGACTCGACCAGGTTCCTGGCCACATACCATTACCTTGCTGAGCTTTGGGATTCTAACGTGGACACCAGCTCGCAATCCAGTCCCGAGGTTCGAGGGACAAGTCAAAATGTATCCTAGACGCTCATTCCACATGAACTCCCAGCCTCGTTCCTGGATTAATCGTTCCACCTGCAGATGGAGTGGCAATGAGTAAATGACAGACTTCTCAAATATCTGTTCCTTTAGGTCATCCCAAACACCAGGGAGAGAGGCCAGTATAGCACATGAATGAAACTGTGGTGGATCTATGGGACTTGTGCTTGATACTTCTTTTATTACAGTATAAATAGGAATTCCTTACATCAGATGGCTATATAAATCATTTAACATAGTCCCTAGAAGATTTTAAGCTCTTGATAAATGTCAGTTGATACTGTTTCTTATGCAAAGACTGTAGGACAGCATAGGAATTCTCTGCTGAAAAGCCTGTGAGAATCTATTCTGTTTCATACCATCCAGTCCCATGTCCCAGCCTCCCCCGTTCCCCCATTCTACCTATTCCATTTCATTTACCCCATCCACTCCTTCTATCCTTCTATCATATTTAGAGTAGAAGGAGAAAATAGCCAGTGAACCACAGACTTCGCCCCTTTTGGAAGCACTACTCTGAAGATTTGATTCTTAGGAGAAAGAAGTAGTTCCACTTTGGAAGTTAGCAAGGTTCCTTTTTAAAATAGAAAGGCTAAAGAGATGGTCCTTCCCAAAGAGCTTTGGAGCTCTTCCAGGGCATCTCTTTTGAATCCCAATACTCATGGTAGCTCATATCTGCTTGCTACAGTTCCAAGGTATCCGAAGACACCCTCTTCTGGCCTCCAAGGGTACTGCATGCATGTGGTACACAGACATTACTGTGGGCAAAACACTCATACACGTAAAATAAAATAATAATAATAAAAATCTAAAACACATACACAGATATGGAAACTAGAGAGGTTTTATTCTGATGACTATCTAGAAACCCCTGATGGAATCTTACTTCCTTTAGTCCACGACAGAATCTCTCAAATACGCGTTTCATATTGCCTCCCTTTTCCATTGAGATCACCCTGGTGTGGTCTTCCTCATTTATCCAGATGAGAAATGTCTTGTCATAATTATGCCTAGCGAAGACAGAAATGTGGTGCTGACTGTTAATTGGGTTTATCTGAACACATGGAAAGTCTCATTACCTGATTGCTTCCTTTCACCTTCCGCATTCCCTGGATGGCCCTTATCTCTTAATTGTGCCTGAGCAAGTACCATGGAATAATGATAGTTCGCAGAATGGAGAATAAGACTAAACCCAGCCATTAACTATGCCAGGAGTAGTTTTACCCCCACAAGAATACAATCCTTCCCTTCGTTCCTCCAACAAGAAGACAACTGTTCAACTGCAATAGCATTAAGCCCTGATGCCAGGGCAGGGCAGGGGTGTTCTGATGCTTAAGAAACTCAGCCAAAAGCTTGTGGCTCTTGAAAAGCACGAGAGGCAAGGGTGGAGGAACTCTACGCGCACCCCAAGGGTTCATAGCTGTTACTACCTAAACCCTGGCTATCTGCCCTCTGCGGGTCTTCCTCCCCAGATCCTTTTAGGTAGTTGGGATAACCTATTACAGGAGCCAAGGCAGGCTGAGGACTGTTCAAGATTCAGGTATACTGGGCAGCCATTCCTCCTTTCAGGGTTTGTCTTAAATTATCAATAATGATTTTTCATTTTGTGTTCAATTGTCTTACGTTCACAAACAGATTCTCTGAGGTATCTTCTCTTGAATAGTCTGCCCCCATGCATGATTCATGCAGACCAGCTCACAGTCCTATACCTCTTTAAAAAATCTCACAACACACACACACTCACATACACCATACATACACACATACACACACACTCTCACATATACTATACACACACACTCACATATACCACACACACACATACTCCACACACTAACATACACCATACACACACAGTTACATACACCATACATACACTCACACATTGACACACACTCACATACACTCACACACAAACACATATACTCACACACACACACCCACATGCCAACACACTCACACATATACACACTCATACATGAACACTTACTTGTAAACATAGACACACTCATACACACTCACAGAAACACACACATATTACATGCACACACAAACACACACTCACACACAAACACATATACTCACACACACACACTCCCCTACAAGCAAACACACACACACATACACACTCACACATGAACACTTACTCATGCACACAGACACACTCACACACACTCATAGATACACACACATACACTTGTATACTCACACACACACACTCCCCCACATGCAAGCACACACATACACACACTCACACATGAACACTTACTCAGACACACAGATACACACACACACATGCACATAAGCACACACATGCTCTCACACACCGTTTTCAATTATACTTGGCATCCCCCTTTCGCTCAAGCCCTCAAGCCTGGCATGCTGTCAACTGCAGTTCACAGCAACCTTGGGTTAGGAGAAGCAGATGATCTGAGATCCTCAACACACAGGGAAAATGTAAAAACCATACCAGATTCCCCTGGCATCAGGCCAGTCACGGGCCATCCCAGCACATGTTAGTAAAGGGGACACTGGCTTATCAAACAGAAAGTGGTCCTGTGGGCCAAAAGGGACAAAGCAGAGAGATGAGCCTGTGAGACTAGGTATGGGCCAGGTGATCAAGTTTCAACTTACAGATAAAGAGGCCTCTCAGAAGTGTGTCTCGGATTCATTGTGTGCTAGAACACCTTGGGAGCTTTTAAAAATAAAAACACCAATGCCCCAAGCTCACACTGAGACAAGATACCAAGTAGAAGTCAGGGGCCCATCTAGATAGAATCTCTAACAAGTGGGAGCTCCTGGAGACTGGAGACAGGAGAGGCTGGAGAAAGCCACTGTCCAGGAGGAAGCTCATCCATAAATGAGAAGCCAGGGTGGCTGCTTAAGAGAGATGCAGGCTTGCTCTACAGTGGCAGACAGGAGGGTGGTGGAGTCTACACAGACCAGGAGATAGTACCAACTAGATAGCTGCCCTGTGTGGCTTGGAAAGGGGATGCTCCAAGTACTTTATATCTTCTAAGATAATCGAATCTTGTTTCTTTTCTTGGAGTTTATGTCAACATTACTTTTGAAAATAACTGCTCCTTTAAAATTTGTAATAACGAGGAAATAAAAGGACCTGAGTCCAGCACTAGAGAGGCTGAGTCAAGAGCAGTCCTGTGAGTTTGAGGCCAGCATAGGCTACATACTTAAACCTTGTTTCACAAAACCCAGGAGGGCTGCATTTTTGTCTATCCTAGAGCCAGTGAGAAGCCCACAGGCGCTCTGAGGCAGCAAGGAGGAGTGCCTGCAGGCAGCTCCAGCTGGCTGTGAACCAGTTACGGAAAAATCTTAATTTCCTGCCTAGATCCTCTCAGCCTCCAGAGTTTACTTAGGTTGCGGCACTGGAATCACCCTGGAATCAGCACGAATAAGATTTTCATACCTGGTTGGTTTCACTTACTCCTAAGTAACAGGAGACAGATTCCCCCATTCACCCCTACCCTCCTATGCCAAGTCCAGCACTTATACTGGAGTTTCCTCTTCCAACTTTAGCCATGGCTTGACAAGATTTAAAGCTTCACATGGACTGGATCTAGGCGCTCCCGAACATATGTAACAGATGTGCAGCTTGGTCTTCTTGCAGATTCCTCAACAACTGTGTGTCGGGGGGGGGGTTAGGGG
>NW_022196914.1:52305480-52363708 GCF_008632895.1 Mastomys coucha
GGGGGCTGTCACGTCACTTAATCTGCTGCCTGCCTGTGGATCCTCTTCCCCTAACTCGGCTGCCTTGTCTCGCCTCAGTGGGAGAGGGTGCACCTAGTCCTACAGTGACTTGATGGGCCAGGATGGGGTGATACGGGGGCTCCCCCTTGAGAAGCCCCAGGCCAGTTTCAGCCCTGAAGGACTAACTCTACGTGGGTAGAGGCCTAGTCAGAGCTGGGGGGGTCCAGCCTCTTTCCAGGTAGCCTCTGGGTGATTTATATCACCTACTCACATCGATGAGACGTTGCTGATCCTGCTCCGTCATCTCAGACAGCTTGTAGTAGCGGCCAGCCAGATCCCCCTTGAGGCCCTCGAGGGCAGTAATGGCCACATTCTCCACCTCCCTTCTCTCTGCCCGGGAGCAGGCTGGAGGCAGGCTCAGTCCACGGATGCTGCGGCCAGTGCGAACCCGAGAGGACAACACATAGCGCTCATCAAACTGCCCGTGAGTGATCTGCCAGGTGGAGCAGAGTAGAGGGTCACCATGGCAGCCACAAAGCACAGTCCCCTGACCTGCAACTAGCCTGGAAACCTTTCGCGGGGACAGATTGAACTCCCACTCTGGGGTTTAATCTTAATTAAGTAAGGTGGGGTCTGGAGTAGGTGGTTTGGGTTGGGGTAAAATTTTGTAGGAAAGTTTAAAGTTCCCATCAATTAATTGACCCCTAGAGGTGTCATAGAGGAGCTTATTAACCTCCCCTATGCTGCTAGGGGAGATGATGAAGTTGGCCATCTTGGACTTTCTTGGTCCATCTCACCAAGGGAGCAGTTTTTAGGTTCCCACTTCTGCCTGTGGATTCAGGAAATACTGCACCATGGGGAAAAGAAATGGAGCCTGGAGCCTACCTTAGATGCATCCAGGTCCGTAGGATGCTTCATCACCCTAGGGTCGTAGCCGTTGTGCCTCAGTTTGATGACAGGATCAAAAAGGTCAGCAAACACCTGTAAGCAAGAATATTCTGTACCTGGTTCGCCTGTTAGCAAAGGACTTTTGCTTTCACCTGTCTCCTTTTCTCCTCGAGGGCCCGAGGGCCAGGTTTGATGGCTTCCTGTGGATTTCTCCATGCCACCATGCACAACATGCATAGAAGAGAAGACTAGTAGATGAGAATGAAAAGAATAAATGTACACCAGAAAAACAAACAAACAAACGTTCAGCAGCAACTCGTTCTTGAGAGAGAGCTGGGTTGCTGGATTCTGTGAAATCTCTTCCATAAGGATTCTGCCAAGCCCACTGGATGAGAATTGTGGTTAAGAACTCAATGGCTTTCTGCATAGTGAGCTAAAAGGAGCCACCAGCTCAGCGGCTAAGCACATATTGTGATCATAAGAGAAAGTCAGATTGTAAGACTCAAAGCACAACACAAAGTCTATGGGGAAACCCCGCTGTGCAAAGCAAGGGTCCCTTAACTTACCCTGTGGGGACCTGTCCAGACCCAAACCAAGATGAACCACATAGGCATGGGTAGTCTTTAGCTCAAGTTATGTATAATAACAAGAGAAGTTATGTATAATAACAGACGACCCTATAGCCTTAGACATTATAGGAAGTGCGAAGAAGGGCATTGGGACCAAAGAGACAGCTTTAGTCTAAGTCTCTGTTATAAGCTAACGAACCACCATTTTGCTTATTTGGGATGGCCCCTTCTTGGTCCTTGATAGCTGCTTTTCTGAGAAACTGCCTTTAGTTCTATGACAGAAGGGTGAAAAGAAAGAGGGTGAGGGAGTCAGGCTGCAGGATTCTGTTACAATGAAGAGCCTGCTCTGTGGAGATGGGTCCGGAACTGAGTTCTGCTACCAGCAGACACTGTTCCTTGGCACCAAGGAGCCAAGAAACTTGGTGAACCCAGGAGTTTGTGCCACAGTAATAGAAAGGTAAGTCTCCAAACTATAGATACACAACCCAACCCAATAATCCCAGAAACAAACACTTCATTGTATTTCTGATGAATACATACCATTCAATTTTATTTATTTTTCTGCACCAACACAGCCTTTTGACAAACTACAAGAGCTGACATGCAACTAACCTCTCTTTGAGAGGACATTGGCATGGTAGCAAAGAAAGCACCATTCCTAGGAAGCTATACACCTCATAATCTCAGAAAGGATTCCTGATGGCTCTAAGGGAGTTGACTTCCTTTTATTGGAACCCTTCCAGAGAATTTGAAAGCTGACTCTAAAGAAAGATGAAGATCCCATGATAGTACACCTCACCTACATGCAAGGTAGTTCTCAACTCTGGAATCAGCAGCCCATAGTCTTACCTCATACGACTCCTCATCACCAGCCACCATGCCCACAGTCTTGATGAAGGGGTGGCCGGGGTTGTCCACTCCAGTTTGGATGCACTGGTCCAGGGTATAGCCACTGGGTGTCATCTTGTTTCGGAGTTTGGCATAGATGGTAGGGGTGAGGCACTCGGCCATGCAGTTGTTATGCTTTCGCAGGTCAGGGTAGTCTGCACTGTGGGAGGAGAGAGGCTGTGGGCCAGTATTCCCTAGGTAGGTGCTATCAAACACTCAGTTACTCTGTGACCTTCAACCAGGCTCTCTTGGCCCAGCAAACACAGGGAAAATTAGAAAGAGATGCCTATAAGTCCTGGCTTGAGTAAGCCAGGCTTAAGAAAAACCTATGGTGATGATTTCTAGGGACATGGTTGGTCCTGACTAGTAGGAAATCTGTGATGCTTGCTACAGAGTGAAAAGAGGAAAGGGAGTCGAAAAACGAATTGAAAACATATACAATATTCTCTTCCACCCAGTAATACTGATGAGATTCAGTGACAGCCATAATTGGGTCTCTTAGGTCTGTGATGGCGGGGGGGGGGAGGGGGATTACATACAATGTTGCTCACTCCTCTGTCCTTTGCTACAGAGAGAACTCTATGATAACAGAGACCTGGACTGTTTTCAGAATAGTGCCTACCTATAGACACAAGCATTTGATAAGTATTTGTCAGAATAACACACAGAAGGCCACCGCATTGTACGCTGTCCTATCCTGGCCATGTACTGTTTGAAGAATATGAACTGGGGAGTACCATAGATTCAAACACAGGTGATCCCCTCAACGATTTCTGGGGTGCATGGTTGCTCTGATTCCCTCAGAAATGACAATTCTATCAGAGTCTCCAAGGGACATCTTGGGTTTTTTTTTACCTTCTACCCCTATCTAGATGGAATCCTAGGACATCATCACACTGTTCAAACTACTCGATGCACTGGTGACTTGGACACAGTGAGGTTCTGGAATAGCAGACCTTATCTTCTGCATGACACTCCTCCACATCCTGTCTACAATGTCCTTTAATGGTCACACTTAAAATCAACGCTGTGATCACATTTCCTGGAACACAGTAAAGCAATGAGTGAAGCATGGGTCTCATCCCAAGGGGCCTGGGTTTGCATGTGGCTACACTAAGTACATGGATTTGGACTTATTAATTCTAAGTCCTGGTTTTATTACTAAATGATGATAAAATGAATCATGACCCATATGAAAGGACCTAACAGACATGTTACCAGATAGTCTCATAATGCAAGTGTTCAATGACTGCAAACTATCACTGTTACTCCTATTTAACTGGAGAGCACGCTTCCGTCGGGTATGATGATTTATTTCTTTGTGTTTGTCAAAGGTACTTAGGCTTAATGAGTTTTAAAACAAGATTTTTAAGTTTGACTTAGCCATTTAGAAAGACAAGAAAGGATTCACAGAGTCTGGAGAGATAGTTCAGTAGTTTAGAGCATTGTTTACTCATCCAAAGACTCAAGTTCAGTTCCCAGAACTCACATGGCAGCTCACAGCTGTCTATGACTTCAGTTCCAGGTGATTTGACAATCTTCTGGCCTCTGTAAGCATTGCATACACATGGTCCATAGACATGCTCTCAGGCAAAATACCCATACAAATGAGATTAAATAAAATAAACAAAGAAAGAAGGATTTTCACTGACTGTTTCCAGCAGAAGAGATCACGTTTCTGGTTGACATTCTGTGTCACTTTAAAGCCAGGAGGACTCACCTTGGGGGAAAGAGCTTGTGCTGCTCCCGGGCATCAGCAGACACCTTCTGCCTATTCAGCAGGTAGCCAGTGGTCAGGGCACTGGTTCCCAGTGTAGTAAACAGCAGAGAAGCATTTCGGCCAGTTAGCAACTTTGAGAAGGCACTGGCCATCCTTCTTCTTGGTTGAGTGTCTGTAAGGAAAGAAGCCATATCAGATAGCACTATAAGACAGTTCTGAACCCAGCATGGAGAGCTCCAGGTGAGAAAACAATGTATTTATGTTATTTATCTATTTCAGATTTTGTGAATGCTCATTCCATTTTCTCCAGTGATTATAGCAAAAAGTCAACAAAAGTCATATATTTCTAAATATTAGGCAAACTGAGTATACTTTAGACTTTACAACTATACAACCAGACTCTGAATAGGATGGGTTTCTGGACTTCTGATAGATGTTGAAATTCTCTGAGGACCATTGTCCTACTTTACATACCCCATACAAACTTGTGACAGAGCTCAAAGTAACAGGCAAATGCATTTGGGTTATCTTAAGAGCAAATGTTGAGGTGCTAACAGTATGTGTGGGGTGGGGTGGGGGTTGGGGAGAGATGTCTAGAACTTCTGCTCTGGTTTAGGACTCTCAAAAGGGGATCAAGTTGTTCAAAGTTAACAAAAATTTATCCTTTGGCTCCTAGCAGAAGCAGACTCAAAATCTTTCTTAAAAATATCCATATATAGCTTAGGTTTTGGATTCTTGCAGATTAAGATTAAACAACCAACTCCTAACCAAGACTACCAATCATACAAAAAGATATAAATAATAAAACAAAAGAGAAAAGCTAACAGCAGACTTAGGCCTGCTATGATTGAAGATTGTATGGTTGCCAGACAAGAGCATAGACTGGCTCTAGATAGAGGTTTAAGTAACAAAGTTATAAATTATTACATTTTTGAAAATTTATTATGAGAATCTTACTTATGACCAAGCAACAAAAGACTATTAGTAATGGCCAAGCTACCCAAGCATGTTGGTCCGTATGTACGATGCTAGCACTTAGGAGTAGGAGGCAGGAGAATTGCTTTATGTTTGAGGCCAACCTGCTCTGAATAGTGAATTTTAGGTTATCCAGGACAAAATGGTGAAATCCTATCTAAACAAACAAAGCAAAGAATAAGAAAGAAAGAAACTTGAAAGAGAATAAAATTATAAAATCAAACTATTTGATATGACACAGTTGAAGAAAGAATAAATGAACTAGAAGGCATGCCTCAGGAAATTACCCAGAATGCAGCACAGAGAAGCAGAAAAAAATGGAAAATTTGATACATAGGTTAGGAAATATGATTGATAATTAGAATGGGAGAGTTAGATACAAACTAGAGTAAAGTCACAGGAAGAGACACGAGAGGAAACAGAAGTGAAGTCTCAAAGGAAATGGCTAAGCATTATCCAGAATAAAGCAAATGAGGCATAATATAATACAACCAAACACCAAAGAAACTGATCCCCAAGCAAATGCTTTCAATCAGACACAAAGATACAAGAAGCAGAAAGAAGACAGTTCACTTACAGGAAAGTTACAAATATCAGCTAATTTTGCAGTAATGCACCCAGGGAGATAATTTATTTAGAGACAAAGAGGCAATGAATTTTTTTCACATGAGAATGAAAAATAATACAGATAAAGAGCAAATCAATAAAAAAGGAACTACTAAAAAAACACTTAAAGGAAGAACATACCAATGAATGGCAGGTTGAAATGCAGGTAAAGAAGAAAATATATATAGATCTTAATCTGTTCTTATATGGTTCTCAACAAACCAGGAAGGCCAGTATTAAATATGCACAGAAGAATCCTGGTGCACATAATGCTGCTCAGAAGTCTCAAGGACCACTCAGCCTTGCAGTATCCCCTGTCAAGAGTCTCTTAGCATGAATCTCTGAATGGACAACAGTGAAAGGCATTTCTCAGTACTTTGCCACTTTGTGGTATCCATGATGTCCAAATAAGGAAAGCATGGCTTCTTTTAGGCTTGGGTGTGTTCCTGGGTCTTTACCTCAAGATGTTCCAAGTTTAGGTGGGCTGGTTGTTTCAAAGAGTTTGTTGGTGTGTATCACTATGGCTGAAAGCCTGAGCCACCCAGAGAAGGTTAAACTTCATGTTGGGTGTGGCGGCAGTACACATAATTCTGTATGTATCTATCCTTCTGACATCATCGCCTTTCTTACATGATTGAATTTTGGGAACTGATGAGCTTCCAGCTGCCAGGCTTCTCCAAGAAAATTTCTACTAAGCATCAAAGGTTTTAAATATTTATGAAGTTATTTTTCTACATTGGCCTAAGAAATCAGCTTATCTTCTATGCTAATGTCTATATACAATTCTCTGCATTTTAGTGATGACATAGATATCTAAAATTGTCGTGACAAATAAGTCATTTCTCGAAGTTGTCCAAGAGACCTGAAATGGCCAGACACTGACCTTATCGTGCATACTTCCCTGCCTTCTACAGGTCTCCAGTGCTGCCAGGATTTCTTCACAAACTTCAAGAATGTGGAGATGTGCTAAGGCATCCTGACCTCTAGGTACAACAGGCAATGCTAACACTGTGCCGTCCCATTCTCAATTCTGCTTTCTAACAGAGAGACAAATGTTGTCACTCTGAGATTTCTTGTAAATTCATCAAAGGGAAAAAAAGTTCTAATCAAATTCCTTCTAAGGCATAGATGTTCAAGAGAAAGGTAGAGCATGTTGTCCCTAAGCTAATAGGAAATATGTTCATATCTGAAGGTGTGGCAAATTTCTTTACCCCTGGGTTTCTTCCAGCCCTTTCTGGGACCCCTGATGGCCTAGCTCTGGGTTCCAAGCCCAGCAGAAATCATGCAATTCATTCAGGGACTGGCTCCTGACTAAGGGACTTCTATGTGTCAGGCATCATGGTAGATAGCAGAGGCAAGAGAAGACAGTGATAAATGCTGTGTTCTTCAGGGACTCCTAAGTTTTCTAGGAACAATGGTTAAGAAACACAGCAAATGAAATAATATATGTGGGGATTGATGCTGGAGAGAAAAACAAGCAAGATATTCTTCAGGGGATCTTGCATGATGCCTACTTTCAGTAAAGCTGTTCAGGTAAAGAGAACAGACGGCACAAGGCCTTGATGCTACACAGACCTGATTGCGAAAGAAAGATAAGTGGCATTGCACCCAGGTAGAGGCACTTAGAACCATCAAAGCATCTGTGCCTGCTCCAACCAGGCCAGGCAAGCAAGAGGCTGACGTGTTCATTATTCTCAAGGTCATGGAAGCCCACACCAGGGAACCCTGGGGCTTAGTGGGAAGAGCAGGTGATGTACGTTATATGTGACAATTACTTATGATTTCCTTGGCACGTTACATCCGGGTAACTTCACCTCCTTTTGTTTTTGATTTCTGTGTAAAATGGCCTGGCAGACTGTGCTGAGGAGGAGAAGATGCAGAGATCCACATTAGCACCAAGAGAGGCTCATGCCCAGGGTCGCAGATTCATTCAGATCACGAAACAAAACAAAAGGTTGGCAGAAAGACCTAAATATCAACCAAACACGATGGCTTTCATAATTTCATAAAATCACACCCACTTCATGCATACGCCACTCAGGACCTGCCATGGAGACTGTTGCTAAGGACACAGTTGTCATTCAGATTGGCTCTAGAGCATTTGTGATCTTAAAATTTGTATATTACTTCTAAATGTTGGCTTTTAATCTTGGGCCTATGCAGGAAATTAGACCAAGCTTTTTTAGGAAAGTATTGCCATTTTGGGGCTTCTTGCTGTTCTTCCAATTAGGACTTTCATGTCTCTATTCCCTGCCCCACTGGGCCACAACCTGGCATCTCAGCCCACATAAACAATGTTTCCTTCTACCCCAATGGGTTGTTTTGCTTTTTTGTTTTGCTCTCTTAGTCCCCAGAACACTTACAGGCTGGTTTGGGTTTCACAGTTTTTTTCATCTTGCCAGTGAACTCAGCTCTCAAGAGTCTCCCCTAACATTAGGGAATCCCTGCTTGTTGTGTGGTTCTGATGATGAGTATATTCTTCAAGGCCAAGGAGTTCCATCTATTGGCAGCCATTCCTGATCATGGTTAGCTGGTCAATAAGCATCCCTTCCTTACTTTATAGAATTCCAGTCATACCTCCCATAAAAATGCTGTAGTCCACACTGGTTGAAAAGGATGATGGCAGACCATTAAAATTATAGCCAAACTATCCCAATTGTCTAGAGATGTGGTATTCCTCATAAGGTCATAACGTTGTGTGACATATCATAGACATATTTGTGGTGATCCTATTATAAAAAACTTGGGCTTCCACAAATATAAAAGCATTGCATGCACAATGATTGACAAGATGGAATACTTGGATAAGTGACTATGTTACTATTTTTTATTTAATATGATATATTTTATCAATATTTTGACTATAAAGTAACCTGCAATACTATCAGGTGGCAGTTTCACTTAATCTTGTGTTTCCTGGTCTTTTGATCACATCAAGAAGCCATGCGGTCATCAACTTCTATCCCAGTGGTTCTCAACCTTCCTAACACTGCAACCCTTTAATACCTCAGGTTGTGGTGACCCTCCACCATAAAATTATTATCATTGCTACCTCATAACTGTAATTTTGCTACTGTTATGGACCATAATGTAAATATCTGTGTTTTCTGATGGTCTTAGGCGACACCTCTGAAAATGTCTTTTGACGCACAAAGGACCATGACCCCACAGGCTGAGAATCACTACTTTAGCATCTAGTCTTGTGGAAGTATTGTATGTACAAGTATTGATGTTTGCGCAATGAGAAACTATCTAGGGATGCAGACAGAAGGTAATCTTGCCAGTTAGAGACCCATGGCTGTGCTTGTATTCAGTAGTCTGCCCAATCTCAAAAAGCAGATGCTTCCTGTCTCCTGAGCGTCTCCTGCTTGGTGGCACTCATGGTGGACATGATAGGACCTTTGCCACATCCATTCCCAAGGGTGCTTCCGTATCTGCCCAACCTCCTTTGCTTTGAGAATTTCTCTCTTCTCTTCTCTTCTCTTCTCTTCTCTTCTCTTCTCTTCTCTTCTCTTCTCTTCTCTTCTCTTCTCTTTCTCTCTTCTCATCTCCCTTTCTTTCTTTCTTTCTTTCTTTCTTTCTTTCTTTCTTTCTTTCTTTCTTTCTTTCTTTCTCCCTCCCTCCCTCCCTCCCTCCCTCCCTTTCTTTCTTTCTTTCTTTCTTTCTTTCTTCCTTCCTTTCTTTCTTTCTTTCTTTCTTTTTGAGAATTTCTCAGTTTTAAATCTGTTACCTTGCAAGACCAGGTCCTGCTTCCAAACTAATTTGCATCTCTTTCACCATAGATTCTGAAATCCTACACATAACAATAAACAGGTAAGGCTTGTTTTTCAGTGTCTCCATGCTCAGGTTCCCATGTCTAGGAGCTGCTAACCAGCTGCTCACCAGGCTAGATTTTTAATTATCAGCCACAATAGTTTGTCATCTTCCTAGGCACCACCACAGCTCCTCAGCAATTTCTGTGCTGATTCTACAGAGGCTACCCCATAGAAAATGAGCCTTCCAGGATAGCACCAAGCATAAATGGTTTTCTTTTCCCATTCTTCTTTCCCTTCCCCTCCTCCTCCTCCTCCTCCTCCTCTTCCTCCTCCTCCTTCTCCTCCTCCTCCTCCTCCTCTTCCTCCTCCTCCTTCTTTGTCATCATCATCACCTCATAGTATATTTGGATGAAGATGGCCTCCTCGACTTCCCAGGACTGCTGGATGCCTAACTGCTTTCTGTCATCACTGGTTCCTTAGGAACACCAAATGGTTTTTCTCAAGCAGGGTTTTCACAGCAGAGTAACAGGGAGGATAAAAATGGGACCAAAAGCCCACTAGTACCTCATCATGGTTCTGGGAAGTTCAGAGAGTAAATGGAGCCAGAAGGTATCCCCTGATGTTCTATCCAAAGGAAAACTATTGACCACAGACTGAAATAGTGTCAGCAGATTGTGGGGTTTATGGTCAAGCAGAGCAAATGACAATGACATATTTCACTGATGGTGATACAGTTTGTAAAAACAAAGAGAGAGGGAAGGAGGCCAGTGAGGACAGGAAACATAGCTTTTTAAAAAATTTACTCAGGACTGGAGAGATGGCTCAGCGGTTAAGAGCACTGACTGCTCTTCCGAAGGTCCTGAGTTCAAATCCCAGCAACCACATGGTGGCGCACAACCATCCATAATGAGATCTGATGCCCTCTTCTGGGGTGTCTGAAGATAGCTACAGTGTACTTACATATAGTGATAAATACATCTTTAAAAACACTTACTCATTTGAAAATTTTAACAAATCTATGATATGGCAGTTTCTTCAAAGTTCTTAAATTGGAGGAACAGTAAAAATAAAGCCCCCAAACTGGCTAATGGAACAGGAAAGGCTTTCAGAAGGAGGTGAGAATCTTTGTCTCTTTGTTGAAGAGGGGGAAAGCTTTGGAAACAAAGGGAATAGAATGCACAAAGGTGGGTCCAGGAGAGGCAGCAAGCAGAAGGGGTGGGAGGCAGGGTGGAGACTGCACACACAGAAGGCCCACAGAAGGACAGTACTGCAGACATAGAGGAAAGAACAGTGAGACTCAGGACTGGTTCTGCACATGGTGGGAGAATGACAGCATTTGGGATAGAGGAGATACTTTAGTGGATTTACAGAGTTGACACCAGACCAGGATTATCTATGGACTGTCATCAGTTATTTATGATGGGAATACAGAAAGTCTGTAGAGTGTTGATAATACTTTGATAGAGTGCTTTTAATTTCAGCTGACACTTCATATGTGTTTATTTTCTTTTCCTAGTAGTTATCCTTAATTATATCTTACAAATGAGCGGAACTGGTATCGATAACAAATGATCAATAGATGGTGTGAGAAACACTGCCCAGTTTCCAGAGACTTAAAATGGGACCAAAAATCTGGGCTTCTCTACCTCCTAGCAGTTGTGAGGATTGAATAAGCCCTTGGCACAAATCTTGGCCCTTAAAGTTTGGGTGGTAAATTGGAACTTCTATGGTGAACTTGATAAAATTGGTTCCAAAAGGAAAAAAAAAAATCTGTAGACAGAGAAACCAGGCTGTGGGTTCTAGAGCAATGGGTTCTAGAGAAATCTAGTCAAGAAACTCTCCAAACTAGAGCCAGAGGGAAGGCTTCCTGGGGAGAGATGGAAGAACCTCTGCTGCGGTGCTCAGGGCCCTTGTGACAGTGAGATAGGAACATGAAGGGTGTGCATGAGTCTTGGAGGTAGACTGGTTTCTGACCTGAGTGATTCAGTCCACATGGAGACACACCTTACAGCTGGGACTCTTGCTGGAGAGCAGCTTGGCAGGGGGCGGGGTGTGAGGGTGTGTGAGGGGTGTGGGGGACACAATGAGCAGATCGAATTCAAGAGATCTGTGAGGTATTCCAGAGGGAATGTGCTCTTGCAAATGTCCTGTGATAAACGTATAAGCATCCCTCACTTGAAAGGCCACAGGACTCCCCTGTGAGGAATGGTAGTTATCTACTTACTAAGTTGTTTCAAACTTTCTGCCAGTCAGCCTTCCTGACTCATCATCTGTAGAGACAGAGACCATGAGCTGACAAGGGTGAGGCATGTGAACAAAGGCCTTGGAGCAACAGACCCTGAGTTTGAGCTCAGTTTTGTAATAGTTATTACCTGTTGTCTCCAGAAAGACCCTTAAAGGCTACATTTTGCATATCTTCGTTTTTTTCAAGTATTAGTGATAAATAGAAACACTGAAGCTGAAGAATGAGCCACATCATCAAGTCTTCAGAATAGTGCCTGGGACTCACTCGAGACTAAGCAAGGGTTAGCACGTGACACTTCCCCATTGCACTGTTTCAGAAAGGCCACTTCTAGATGCTTTCTGGAGAGTGTTTGGGAAACACACACACACACACACACACACACACACACACACACACACACACACCTGTACGAACACCCCAGCTTCAGAAAATGAGCTTTGTTTTAGGTTAAGAGTCCTTCACTTAAAACAGGTGCAAGTTGCTGACCCAGACTTCCTGGAGCTTGGGCAAGGTCATGGCTGGGCAACTGTAGCACCTTGCTAGAGTCATACCTAGTTCTTCCTAGGGATCTTTAGTCTGATGTCCTGCTTTTTATGTGGTCATCTAGCCCTTTCCCGGTTCTGCTTAGGAAGATAAATCCTTGGGATGTGGTACCTCTCTATCCTGAGTTCACAGGCTTCCTGGGTCCTGGGTGTGACAGTGGGCCAGGCAGGAGCATTTGTCCTCCATGGACACCCACCCAGACTCTGACACTTTCATGCTCACTCAGCCCACAAAGAGGGTTCTGGTCTGTTCCCTGCTGTAGGGCTTCCCAGAGCAGGACAGGGAGCCTTCTGCAGGCCAGGGCATACATAGCTGACCCCTTTTACCCCTGTAGAAAGGCAGCTGAGTAGAATATAAGGCAGATGGCAAGGTGTGGCCTTCCTCTGGTACTGGAAGGACCCTTCGAGTTCAGATGAGGTGCACGAAGAAGGCCAGAGGTTGGGAGTGAATGCTGCTGCCCTTACATGGACCCTTATCTGCCACTGACTGAGGGACCTTGGTACATGATTGGCTGGATTTAGAATCACCTAGATAGCTCTGTGAAGTGCCATGACCAACCTGGAAGAGGAAACGAGAACCAACCAGCAGGACAAAAGCATTTAGGCTGATTGTCCCAGCATTATGCTTGAGAGGAGAAACGAGCCCCCAGGACAAGGACAGAGGTAGAAGAACCCCAGGACAACTCTAGTGACAAAGGAGCCAGGAACATGTAGCCCATAGGGAAAGGAGTCCTAGTAAGAATGCTGTGTGTTAGACTCTGGAGATGCTGCAGTTGTTTCCTCTGCCTTCCTAGACACATGTCCTCTGACTCATTCCTAGATAACGAAGAAAAAGAGAACCTCACGGGATTGAGCACACATAATTACAGTCTTGTTACAGCCATGCATCACACACACACACACACACACACACACACACACACACACACACACACGCATATGTGTTTGTTTGTGTGAGCATCAAGAATGTCATGGAGGATTATTCACGAAGCACTAAAGGGTTAGTCCACAGCTATGTATTTGGAGGAATCACGTCATTTGTTTTTTTCCCTGTGGAACCGGGAAAGCATCACCTAAGCACATCTACAGTCATGATGTAGGAGGAGCATGATAAGCATAACAGAGTTTGTGTGAAAATACCCAGGCATCTATTTGCACATCTGCAAGAGCGATCCCACCCTAGGTGTGTCTTGACTCGGCTGCCCAGGCCCAGGCCCAGGCAGCTGCCAGGCCACTGATGTTGCCCAGGGAGGCTCAGCAGCTCCCTTTTTGAGATGGAAGAAATAATGGGGATCTTTCCCTGCCATCTTAGGGTTGATCTTCTTCACTCCCTCCCCAAGACTACTATCTCAATGATACCAAATATTTATCTAGCCAGCCTTGGATGCCTCTTTTGAAAGCCTATTCATTTCAGCTTTTTCAAATATCATCTTAAGTGTTTGATTTAATTGTCTTATTTTATGCATCTTTCTGAGGACAAGATGACATCCCAGAATATACCTACCACATACTAAGATTTGCTGATCATCCTTTGAGTACCGACATAACACTCAGAAAAGGAGTTTAACCACATGGGCTCATTCATCCACATCTCTGTCCTGGCAGTGTCTACAATAGCTTCCTGCTGTGGCCATCTTTCTGACCTTTGACCTACTGCTGGGATTCTTCACTTCTATCAAGAAATACCTTCTCAGCCCTGCCCATGTAGCCAAATGTCCTCCTTTCTTTTTCTTTTTTTTTTTAAATTGAGCTCCTACTTGAGCCCAATGGTGCAAGAGGTTTGACAAGCATCATTAGACTTTGCAAGAATCCTGCCATGTAAGCGGTAAGCTTTATTTGGCTGAATGGAAGTCAAGTGGCCTTTTGAGGTCCAAGAGCCACAACCTGAAGCCAGATTCGTCACCAGTTCGGACCCAGGTTCATGTGACCCCAGTACCTTACCTACAGTCCACCCTTGGCCAGCAATCAGAAGAGCATTGCTCTTGTAAGTTCGGGACTTAGGTGTGACCCATGTCACTCCAAGAGCCCAGAAACACTTTTACCACAATCATGCCAAGGCACAGGATTGTCACCTTGGAGCACATGACTCCTCACTGACTCCCAGAACATTTGAAGCTTGTTCTCTTTCCTTCAGGCTTCTACAGAAGTGCCTAGGATTCCAGACACTTCTGTGTACACTAGGTACTCAGTATGCCTGCCAAAAAGCCGAGCTAGGGACACTGCACTGACCCTGACTTTTTTTTTTTTTTTTGAGACAGGGTTTCTCTGTATAGCCCTGGCTGTCCTGGAACTCACACTGTAAACCAGGCTAGTTTCAAACTCAGAAATACTCCTGTCTCTGCCTCCCAAGTGCTGGGATTAAAGGCATGCACCACCACTGATCGGCATTGGTCCTTTCTTAGAGGGTCCAAGGACTTGCTTTCGTTCTCTTCCCATCCTCTCTCCCTCCATATGGGGCTAGGTATAAAAGTGGGGAGGGGAGGGATTGTCTATAGATCTTACCATGAGAGGCTGAGTATCTGTTTCCTTAATGTGGAACAGCTTTATTACTTTTGGTTTGAAAAGCATGCTTTTTATAGCATTTGGGTAAAATTTTGTAGAATTTTGGAACTCTAAGTCAGGAAAAATTTATGTGGGGAGCAATGTATAAGAACATAGCCTGACTAAGCCCAAGGCACTGGGCTCATGTTCATGCCTATGCTTGCTCTCTACAGCAAAGAAGGAAAGCCACAGTGAGCAGTTTAGGCAGAGTGCTAAGGAGCTGTGATTTTTCTGTTCCAGTTGGTGGACTGGGTCCCAGATTCCTGACTTTCTCTCTGGCTTTGTAACAGCATAAACTACCCCACTCCTGAAACTTCTGCTCCCTTTAAGTGCCCTGGAGATGGGGTGGCGTGTGCCTTTCTGCTGAATCAGAGTTATTTCTGCTCCATCCATCTGCCTGAGCTTCTCTAGGCTAGAAGATAGATGAAAGGCAGGAGTCGTGGGGAACCACATATCAGCTGCCAGCAGAGTCACCCCCAAACAGAGGATATACTCACTGTTTTCCAGCACCAGAGGATTTCCTGAGCAAATTCATGATGCCAGTCTTGTTGGCAAGCAGAAATGGCTATGGCTTCCTAGTTGTAAGATGGCAAAGGGGTCCAATTACCTCATGTGACAGGATGCAAGATCAACCTTAATAGGCACCCCTGGCCTTCTCTGTCTGACTCAGCAAGTAGGAAGTCATAAGCCAAAGGCATAGGGTTCTTTCCCAAGGGACAGGCCTTTCCCAATCCCATTTGGGATGCCATGGTGTCCTTTCAGAATTATCTCTCAAGAGAAAACCTTTCCAAGAGAATGGGGAACTGAAGGCCACCCTGTTCTCTGCACAGCTGTAACAGAGTGGGATGCCATCCTCTCTGATGACTCAGGGGTTCATATGACCTCCAACAGTCACCTTCAGGGTTGGCTCTGTGTGGGGGACCTGGCTCAACAGACAAGAACTCCCAGAATGCCAGACACAGATTCCACATGTGACCTGAAGGAAGACTAATGGATCTTCCTCTGCTCTATGACAGATATGGGACCTTAGGGCCTCCGGAGTTGGACTGAATCAGTCCCAGGCTCGGCCCCATTCTACCTCTGACCTCACCATGCCTCCTCATTCCAAACCCCAACTCCTGCTTCCTGGCTTTGGTTCTGCTGCTTTTTTTTTTTTTAGAGAGAGTGCCCAGGTCCCCTATCCATGCTCTGACACTGTGATTTTACCATGAAGCTGTGCATACTGAAGCATCCCACAGACATGACTGGCTCCATGCACAGGGACTTTGAAAAGGGTGCCTCCCAGTGTGAGTAGCAGTCAAGGACTCAGCAGTCAACAATGGCTGGTCTTCCTGCCACCTCTGATGCCGTGTTCTCCATGAAAGAACAGAATAGAAGGGCACAGATGGGACACGAAGTGAGAGATGACCACTGGGAAAGTAGCCTCCTGGGAAGAATACATTAATCTAACAGCATGTCGTCCTGAGTGTACTGACTGCCCAGATGGCACTGTGTTGGTCATAGAACCTGGCCATGCTTTTGGGAGATTCAGAGGACAACACTGAGGATAAAGGGTGCTTTGGTTTGTCGAGCAAGCGGCACTTTTCATACATTCACAGCAGAGCTTCCAAAGGCATGGACTTCACATACAAGGACAGGCTGACAATGACCGTCCTCCAAGAGCCAAGCACCACTCAGACATATGAAGCTTATTTTTCATTTTTCTTCTAAAGATGGAGCTTTACGTAGTTCATTTTCAGTGTATCAACCCTCTCAGGAGTGAATCTCTGGCAGTAACATTAACCAGTTAAATGGAATCCAGCCCATTAGTAACCGATTTTGCTCTTTTGAAGAGCCTCAAAACAACTTAAATTTTCTAGCTAGTTCATGCCAACTCATTAGGCAACTCTTCTGATGCAACTGAGGAAAAATACTACCAGACGTTGAGTGGATTGGTCTCTGCAAATTTTTAGAGAATGAAATATAACATCTAAACGTATCCCAAGTTTAGGGTCAAAATCCCACATTTAGATTTTTTTTTCTCCACAGAACTTCTTGATTCACTATGAAACAAAAGCACTGCAAACTAAGGTTCTGAGTTCTCTGGTTGAGAGCTGCCAGTGCTCACGCCCAGGGAAGAATGTGATTCCAGGCAAGGGCAACCCTCTTGCCACATCACGTTGCCATTTCTATCTGGCCCACTGTTTCTTAGTGAGTGTTTCCTACATGGTTAGGGGTCCCACACGCTAAGGCTCACCATGATTGGTTCTAGTACTGTCTTTTAGAGAAATCAAGCATTTTGAGCATCCTACTGACCTTGAAGCTGGAGGAGTCTGTCGTATCCAGATCCTGCTGTGTGCACACAGCCAAGAAGTGTAACAGGAGCCTGTGGGGCTCAGCCTAGAAAAGGCTACTTTGCTGGGCGGGGCTGAAGAGTCCTTCTCCACCAATCCCACATAAGACCTCCACCCATCCTGGCTCTCCCGGCTGTGTCCTTGAAGGCCAGCCTCTGACTCTTCTGCTATTGGGCCAGGTGTCCTTTCTAGAACCTGCCATTTCTATGAAACCTTTACCTCTCCCTGAATAGGCAGACCTTCCACTTGGCTTGCCAGCCCAGTCTGCAGACAGTTCTTGCTCTGAGAGGGAGTTCCTCCCTGCAGCTCACCTTGTTGGGGGCAGCCCTTGCTTGGGGTACAAGGTCAGCAAAGGAAACAACCTGCTTGGAAAACACTTCTCTTGGCGGGGAGAGCCTAGGCCTGGAGAATAAAGGTTGAGAGGAAGTCTCAGGGGATCTAGTTCCAGCTGTTAGAGAGAGACCCAGAGACAATCAAGAAGTCCTCCTTACAACTTGTTGTCTGGGACGTGGGTTCAGGGACAATCAATGATCGTCACTGTCACGTTCGAGATCAGGGTATCTGAAGCAGAGACTAGACTCTCTCACTTTCTATTCACACCAGCTTACATGACCAGCACACAGCCTAGCAGATTATATCCCTGCTAAAAATAGCTTCCTAGGGCATCTGCCAAGTAAAGGTACCTATGAATAGCAGCAAACCACCCGGGTTTTGGACAGCAGCCCCGTCATTTCAAAGGAGCTTGCCTCGGCTTCTTCTGCCTATCTATCACGTACTCAGCTTCTGCAGTCATATCAGTGTCACCAGCTTACTCCTTTCCTCTCCCTTCTTAGGGCACAGACAGACTCAGAGAGTTGTTGGATAGAGGGGTAAGGGAGAAGAATTGTGGTCCCTTAAGTAGGTCAGTGCCCTTCTTAACCAAGGTGTCCTTAAACTTGACCCACAGCAAAGGTAATTTGTTCAGTCTTTGCATGCAGTGCAGATTGGGAGAAGACAGGAGTGGGGCTCCTGGGAACTGAGAAGAGCCTTGATCTGACGAGGTATGTGTGAGCAGTCCCTCATCTAATTTTCTCCAATGTGTGCTTAAGATTTAACCACTATGTATTTGTTACAGCCTAGTTAACTCATGCACTTGCTGTCTGCTAAGAGATGGCTTGTACTGATCAAAAATTTTGTTACCAATGTACTCCCTTTCAATGTGTGATATACTCCAATATTTTCTAGACTTTTCAGTTGTTTCATTAGAGCAATCTAATTGGAGCCAGCCACAATGACTTCATGATCCTCCAGAATCTCAGACCCAATTGGCATCCTCTAACATCTTGGATCACAGTTCCTGGGCCCCAGTGGCCTTCTCTGGAACCACAAGCATCAAGCTGTGGGGATGTGGGACCTGAAGGCCTGAACTCTGTAGCTGGGACGGGTTAGTGGGGAAGTGGGAGCTTAGTTCCTCTCAAAATAGCTCCTGTGCACACACACATATTTGTTTCAAAGTCAGTTACAGTGACCTGATACAGCCTGGCTCCCAGATCCAGAGTTTTAAAGAATGGCAGTTACAAAAAACAAATTCCTACATTTATCTCCCCTTAATTTTCTGATAATCAACATTTAGGGATCCCTCTATACTCCTACCTCCACAGCTTACATTTTACAAATTACATTTATATTTTAGTGAGTTGGGTCAGAAGTTGGGGGAGTTGCTGAGAAAATAAGTTTCTGTTCCAGTCTAAGCTTGTGAAGAAGCTGTAACAGGGATAAAAAACCTCTACAAGTGACACACAGAGGTCATTACAAGCTTCTGAAAACCTATTGCATATAGTTCCTGTTGAATTCTTTCTATCTCATTCTCATCAAAGCTGGCTTCTTCAAGCTCTTGTCAGTGTGGGTATGTGACTAAAGAAGAGAAGAACGCATTCAACTGCGGTGTCACTTACTTTAGGGGAATTCTGCTCGGGCCTTTCTTCCTTTACTGTTCCTGATTCTATCTGGCTTATGGGTAGAGAAGGTACCAGATGGAGTCATGCAGATTAGAACATTGGCTTGTGAGGTGGCCAAGCAGGAAGATGTGAGAAGCCTGTGTGTCCTTGTGTCCCTTCAGTCTTCGTGGTCCACATGACAACTGGAAGAGAGAGTTAAGGGACCCCCTTCTGTAAGTGTGTCCTTGTGCTCAACTGCTGTACCCTGACTCAGCTCTAGATGTCAGGAGAACTTCTTCTATATATTTTCATAATATGTATTAGCCAATGTAAGTACTGTTGTCATTCTAGAAATAGACATGAGTCTTAATTTGGGGGAGGGAGTGGGTGGGAATGGGTGAAAGTCTGCTAGCTTATAGAGGCAGAGAAAGCACCCAATTGACCTTCCTCCTCACCCAATGTCCAAGAATGAATGCCCCTCTCTCACCACCTCATAAAACCTCCTTCAAACCAGATGTCCCTCCCTTCTACTTCCCTATCTGTCCTTCTGACTCCCTCTTACTCTCTGTTTTTTCTTTCTTTCTTAATAATCCAGCGTCCACTTCCTGTCAACTGGTTACTTGCTTCATGTTCTATAGTCAACCTATAGCTGACTTTATTTAATCCTGTTTACAATATTCAAGTAGAAAGTTCTTGGATTAAAGGTGTGTGTTTAGGCTGAACCACACCACAACTAAAAAGTTTTGATTGAATATCCTGCAACAGTAAACAGTATGATAATATTTTCATGAATAAAATTTTAAAGAAGATGAAACATGAGATGGCTCAGGAAGTTCCTGAGTGTCAGAGCTGGTAGTAACTGGACATCTTTGAGGCCTTGGGAGCTTGAGGTCATCTTTACACGACATGAGCTGCCTGGGCAGGGTGGGTTCTCTGTGTCTGGCAGCTGCAGTCAGACATCGACTTGGCATGTGACAGGAACAGATTTAAGAATCAGAAACTGACCGGACAAGCTGATCCTTTACATATTTTTGGAGAATCCTATCCTCCAATTCTCTGCTTAGTAATTTAGTCTGCAAAATGAGTTCTTCTAGATGTTCTTTGTACTTGAACTGTAGAAGTAAAAGAATGTATATGTAAAGGAGCGATGGACGTGAAGGACATTGTCAACAGTGGGAAAGGATATAAATGAAGAAACCATGAGACTTTTGAGTACTGAAGAAAGACGAAGTTTAATTTGCATGTTGGCATAACCTACACCTCACTTGGCAAGTGCTTAGCCACAACACAAATCCCTCCTTAGAGTGACAAATGACAGCAGATGCACAAAGTAGCCAGACACAAACAATGTGTTTCACTGACTATCACGTGTTCACACATACAAGCACACACATACATACAAATAAAAAGTACATCTAATTCCTCTGCAAAAGAGAGCTGAGAATGGTAATCAGTTACCTCACAACTGTACAGCACTTTAAAGTTTACATTCTGACCCCTTTGGTCCTCAGAACAGCCTAGTGAGGTAGACAGCACAGGAATTATGATTAATCCTATTTTGCAGATGAGAAAAGCGAGACTAGGAGGTGTAAACACTGGCCTATGCTTTTCGGTGGACAGTGCAGAGCTGGACTGAGACTCATGTCCGGTCCAGTGCTGCTTCACCACCAACTTTCCGGTTCAAACTGAAATGTGCAGAGACAGCAGTACAACACTGTGAAATAGGATGAGTGTTTATGTCGAGCAGACCGGATCAAGGACAGTCAATCAATAGCCATCTTAACGTCAGTGGAAATAGAAACCCTGCTAGATTGCTCACATGTCTGCACCTACAACAAAAGGCCCCTCTCTATGTCTGTTCTGTCCTGCTTTAGGATAGCAGTGGCCCCTGAAAGGGTGACTGTTACCTTCCACCGACTAGAGTCTTATTTCCAGGAATCATGCAGTGGTCACTAGACTTACAGTCTTATTTCTCACAGAAATGGAAATAAATTCTGTTCATGAATCTCCTCCAGCTGTGGACATGAGCCTGGCTAAAAACATTTTATAGTATATTATCTCGTATGCCATTTCAACCATAGTAAGAATGATAACACTTGCAGTTTAAATTTCAAAGAAACATACTTAAAACAAGAGACGTTTTCATGGGGGATGAATTTAAAGTTGAAAAGAAAAGCCAAGTAAAATCTTTTTTTTGTTGTTTTAATGTGAAAGCTGACAGATTTAGGAATGAGCGATGAGTTGCATTATTCTTTAGGTAAGATGCAACATCTGCTGGCCCACCATTTCGTCTCACCTAACATGAAAGAAAGGGGAAGGTCCATTGTCACATTAAATGGCTCACAGTGGAGTTTTCTCTTTCAGATGATCCAGGCATTCATGAGTTTCATGTTTATATGCAGTACTTTGAGATGCACAAACAGACAGCAAAGGAGACTTTGTGTTAGGGACACTCTAATATCTCCACAGCAGTTTAAAATCCCCTCTTTAAATTCCTCTGTTAAATTGATAAAGAAAACTGACAGCATTATACTTCAAGCCTGAGACTGTCACATATGATAGCAGACTTCAGTAAGAGATTAGTTTCTGTAGCAAGAGGAGAGATGTCTTAGGCATCCCATCCCCAAGGTCCTCATAGCCACGCCAATGACTAGCAAGGTGATGTGTTGTTTGAAAGCATGAAAACAGGTTGATTTCCTGTTAATTTTGCGGTCCACGGTGTTCACTCCTTTATCTTTAGAAGCTGGTCTCCCAGGTGCTCTTAAAGTGCATCTCCTAAAGGAGGGTGTTGACAGACACGGACTGGAGTGCATGCATTGCATCCCACACATACACAGAAAGCTTCAAAGGACAAGGACTTCCAACAATCACAAGAGAAACCACAAATTGCTCTGGTGAATTTTAAACGTGAGCAAGCTGAGGTGTTTTGTTTCTAAATGTGCATTCCTGCCCTGGCTAACCCACATATGATATGGGTCTCTTTAGCTCTAACAAGATGAAAACAGAGTAAAGCAATGGCAGTACCCACAAATGACCACTGGGGGAGCTCCCAACATTCTTCTGGGAACGAGCCCCATAGAAAAGCTGCATTTCTTTCTTCTTCTTTTTTTTCTTTTTTCTTTTTGGTTTCTTTGGGACAGGGTTTCTCTGTGTACCCCAGCTGTCCTGGAACTCATTCTGTAGACCAGGCTGGCCTCTAACTCAGAAATCTGCCTGGCTCTGCCTCCCAAGTGCTGGGATTAAAGGTGTGTGCCACCCACTGCCCAGCGAAAAGCTGCATTTCAACAGGTGCATTAGAAATTACTTTTTTACCTGTTTTTTTCCCCCTAAGAATGGTTGTATTGGCCTCTGAATACAACATTGAAGAAATAGAAGCCCAAACTCCCAAGCAAAGTGCACACAGAGCCATCCTCTGAAGGTCAGGGATGGGGTGGAGGAAGGGCAGGGTAGGGTTGGAGTCTATGCAGGTACTCCTTTCCTAGTAGTGTTTTTCGTGAAATTGGTATGCTGTGGTCCTTGCAAGAATGCTAACCTTTACTCTTTCTCTGTAAGCTCTTGTTTGGTCTCTGAACACCAAGAAACAAGTCACAAGGTATGCACATCCAACATCCCGTGTTTTCATCATGCATCACGATGCAACAATATCTTATTTGAAACTGAAGAGAACAAACAAGCAACTCAGGAAATAAATAAACAAAACGGAGAAAGCATCCATACGTGTCCCTGTGGGACTTAGTGCTACACTGTTGGCTAATATGAGCCAGCGAAAAGACTTGGAGTGGAATTCATAGAATATAAATATTTTTTCTCAGTTAATATTTCTCTATGCTGTTATATACAAGGATGACCATTACTATGCAGGAAATGTACCTTTGCTAGTTCTATGGTACATTATCAATGCTAGCTCTGGAGCCAGCGAGTGGAAAGCACTAGCTACTTGTTTGCTCTATCACATAATCAGAATGCAAGGGAAGAGGGGACATAGCCAGGCAGGTCAATCTTCATTGTCAGCCTCAATGAGCATCATGCCTCTAAGAGAAAATGCCAGGCATGCTAGGCCCAGATAATAATACCCCCTTTGCCATTGCTGCCTTCTTTTAAAGCAGTGGTCTCCCTGAAGCTAGGAGATGGGGGTAATCAAGGAGAGCCCCATCCCTTTAACAACAGACCATTGCGAGGAGACCGAGGCCACTTTTCCAGGCTTGGGGTGCAAGGCAACCCCCGAATTTGGCTTTCTGCCTTAAGAGCTGTGGTGTACTCAGGCCATTATCCATGCACTTACAGTATTCTTATGCAGAATGATCTCCAAACCATTTTTAACAAAGATGGCTGAGACAGGAGAAAGGACTGTCTACCAAAGCCTATGCAAGTGTGGGCTCTCCAGAGAAAGCTCCCCCAAAATGCTCACAATGAGCCCAAATAGGTTTGTGTGCATCAGAAAAGGTTTCTAGAGAAACAGTGAAACCAGCAAAGATGACTTTTAGGCCTACGTTTCCCCTTAGTAAAAATCATTTCTCCTCACAGCACATTCCACAGTTTGGTCAGGTGACTGACACGGGCATACACCTTACTGAAACCTCCACACTTGGTTCTCTAAGGGGGCAGCCAATCTCACAATGTAGCCCCCCACTGAGTGTATGGGACACTGGATACTTATAATTAAGGAAATGCTACCCACAAATACACTTGGTTTTTAATATTTCATTTCCTGTCTCATTGCCTAAAGGCTAAAATAGGCCGCTTTCAGAGCACACCACTCCTCCCAGGCTTCGGAAACACACTGAGAACAATGCACATGCTGTGCACTGAAACTGCTTTTGTGCTGGGCCTAGAAATGAAGCTTCAGCCTGGCCATGATGCTTGGCATAAAGGAACTGTAACAGATGAGATTACATCCTAGAGGACTGGTAGAGGTGTGCCCAGTCTAGCAGAGTGACAAAGACACATTTCAGGTCTTCTCTGTGGGACCTTGTCCCTGAGTTCTAACAGAATGCGGGACAGGGGAGGTTTACCTTCATTCCACTTCATTACAATTGTTACCAGCATCTCTATAGTATATCCCATATTCAAATTGTTTCATCAGCTTCCCTAAGCTTCAAAGTTTACATTTTCCCACCCAAGCCTGGAGTATCTGTTTTTGGTCTATGGAGCTGGGTTTCACTCTTGCTGGAGACTGATTTACAGTCCAGTTCCATCTTTGATGGTGAAAGAAGGCAGGTGTTGTCCCTCTGGATCCCCCTGTGCCATGTGTGACCCACTTTCTATGGACTTCCAATGGTTTCGGGGACAAGGCCGGATCTTCAAGCAGGGAGTCGAGGTTCAATTTTGAGTGACAGCTCGTAGAGTGTATCTTCATCTATGACAAGGGCTTTGTCAAGCAGGTATTGTATGACCTGAAGAAAGGAGAAAGAGAGAGACAGAGACCTTAGTTGATGCTTCTACCAGAAGATCAATTTTCTGAATCCATCTGACACAACTCAACATTTTTCCTGAGACATTTCTGTAAAACAAAAATCAATGAACATATTATTATTATAAAAGTAGTCCTTTCCTAACCTCTGGTCCCAGTCAGTATCCTTGAGAGCATATATGATCTCAGATGTGTTACCGTGCATTTATATACATTATACATACTTAGAGTATTAATTTTACTTAACAAGGTGAAATCCTGTTAGCTTACTTCCTGCTGTTCATGTGTGCATGGGACAGATACCAGGGATAAGGAAATGAAATGGCACTGGAAATGAAGACGTAAGGATGAGAAGTATTTCTATGAAAACATTTCTTCTTGTTGAAGTATAATGTTCACAACCCATGTAAGTATAGTTCTGACAAAAACATAATTAACTGTTCTATGCTGATTTCTGTTGCTATGGAAACACCATGACCAAAAGCAACGTTGAGAAGAGAGGGTTTATTTCACCTTATACTGTATAGTCCATCATTGAGAGGAGCCAAGGCACCAGTTTCAAGGAAGAAACTGAAGCAAGCTGCTATTTAATTTTTATTTTATTTTATAAAACTCTGTCTATTTATAAAATGAATTTTATAATCCAGAGAGGCTGAAATTGGATGGAAGTACCAGCAACATAAGGAAGAGGGTCAGATCCCAAGAAATATACATAGGCTTGATGAATTAAAGTGGATGAGTTGATGCTTTTTCTCAGTCAGACTTGCTGGTCATTCCTGCTTTAGGTCCTTACCACAAAGCAGCTTTTGCTATTTTGCTCATCTGTGTAGTTTTATCGTCCACTGATTTCTATGTCTGTCTTTGTAAGTTTTCACTCACACACAGTGTTACCTTTGGCTGCTGGTCTATGCGGTAAGCGGTCTGCTGGAACTGGCGTATCTCTCGAATGATGTGTGATATCTAATGGCAAAAATATGAGAAAGCAATTCAGAAGTACCCCTCTGTCTCAGAGTACCTTCTCCCAGGATGGTATCCCCAAGTCCTGTCGTCTATGGGGTAGGAGGAACCTTGCTTGATCACTTCCTTTCCCTTCAAGGAGCCAAGGGAAAAGCAAACAAGAAGATATTCTTGAACTCATAATCACCAGGTTGGCTGATGCTGGGTGGCCTCAGAATGGCCTTCAGCTGGGGGCAGGGAGAAGCTCTAGGTGCTGCTTCTCATGGATTTCTAGCCTCTAGCTTGGTGTTTAGAACATGGGTGTCTAGCAAGGAGACTCATACTTGCCATCTATATACTGGTCAGTGTTATAGAACCATCTCTGTACCTTTATTCCTAACAGGCTGGACCCAGATGGCAAGCAGAAGTGGCTACCAAAAAAAAAATCTCTTTAACTGGTTAACAAAAGTTGTGTCCACCCTTACTCCTACCTTAAGATGTAGAAGCTAACACTGCCTTATTACCTAGCTTCTTCTCACTAAGCCAAGAAATCACTGACACAGGCCAATCACAAAATGGCCACCTACCATTCGCATTTTGGAGAAATTGACAAGGCCTTCTTCAGTAAAGTTTGGTGTTCCTTCTTCAATGAATGCCAGGTCTGTCAAGTACATCCCAAGGTAAGGGACGGCTGGGGGGTTACAGCTGCAAGACAAGGAAGAGTGGCTTTTATTTTCCCCCCACCTACACACAGTTAGAACTGTTCACTACAGTGAAACAGATTTTCTGTTTAGCTAGTACGGAAATGTTTTAGAAGATGCGGACTTAATATCCATCATAGCTACACACTGAAGCGATGAAGGGAGACTCCTGTTTGGGCAAAGTGGATCTACTTGGTTTTTCCAGTGAGGCCCAAGCCTAAGGATATGGCTTCTGGTGCAGAGGGAACAGAATCTGAATTCCACTTGACCAGTTGCTCAGGGATACTGAGCAGGACACTCCTGGTCTATACTTTTCTCACCTGTAATAAAGACAGAAAAACTAGTCTCCGAAGTTTGCTGTGAAGCTAAAGAAAGGCATGTGGAGACCTAACATGCAGCATGTAGACATTTAACAAGTACTTGCGAGGCTCTCATTGCTGTTTCTGATGTAATAGCAATGGATCTACGATTATCATTCATCTTCAGTAGTGGGGCACAAGACTAATGCTCTCCCAGAGGAAGCCAAGCTCACGTCTTAAACCACAAGAACACCATTTGCAAGCAAATAGAGACCTTACTATCTCCCTCCTCGTGTGTGTGTGTGTGTGTGTGTGTGTGTGTGTGTGTGTGTGTGTGCATGTGTATGTCTGTGCATGTGCATATAGAGAATGATCTACATATAAAAGGCCAAAAATAAATAATAGTAACTAACTGCTTTTTGACTATTTAGATAAAAAACATCCTAGTAGATTATTATGTTTAGATTAAGAAATACTAAATTAACAAATTTATATTAAGAGAGATTTGAGCTATGGTCATATTTTCCTATCTGAATATACTCCATACATTTCTAATATACTTACTATATTCTCAGTATTGTAAGATGCTCACTATATATACAGTACCCTTACACACCATGGTATTTCCAAAAGATTCTTACTATATCCATGATATCCTTACACACTGGGACAGGTGGGACACCTGTAATATGCTCACTAGGCATACAGTATCCATACACACCATGTTACTTCCATAGATGTTTGTTATATGCACAGAATTCCAAGTGAAAAGCAAAAATCTCCAAACACAACAACGATGGGTGCTGCTTCCTCCTTCTCCCAGAAATGAAGGGAGCCGGTCAATATTTGAATGACATATGAATTACGTGATCATATTCTTGGATTGTGAATCATGATTAAGATAGACATACTTTTTGAGAGTCTCTCTGAGGTTTTTAAATCTTCCTTCAGATGAGACAGTCTTCTGAAGTTTGTCCATTAGAGCTTTTGTCTAGAAAGGAAAGAAAATATTCAGTCTGTCAAGAAAACACTGTAATTTGATGAAAGCGAGCTGTTACAGGGCACCCTGTTGGCTCCTTTCTTCAGTGACAGGTGGTGATGCCATCTAATGCTTAAAAGAAGATGGAAAGGGACACACAGAAGTGCCTATATCCATGCTTTTGGCACAGAATGAGGAAAACTGTAAAGAAGGGGAATATTACAATGCAAAGAAAACTTAAGAACTTAAGCACATGGTGAATGAATATATTGAAGGGGAGTTTTCCTAAGAGGAATTTCAGGATCAATTTCATTCATCTATTGAAGTGCTGAGCATCTGATCCAGGACCTTGCATATTCTGGACAGATACTCTACCTCTGAGCTACATGCCTAGGCCATAGTGAATCTTTTCAGTATGAATCTCCAAACCATGAAAAACTTTATTTGCCTGCTTTGATGTAGACTAAACACTATCTTCCATTCTAAATCTTTTCTTTAGTGATCATGCTCATCAATTTGCGAGGGAAGTTTATTTCTATGCTTTATGAAGACCTAACATGGCTGTTGGAGTTTCTTCCATAGACACGAGAGAATGGCAGTGTGGTGCTGAGGGATAGGGTGAGGACTTACTGCCGGTGGGCCATACACACAGGAATCTTCGTGGGCTCTGATCCTCCATAGTTAACTATGAGAAGCACTTGGCATGCCTGGGTTGAAGATTGTGTAACCTTGTCTTGGGGTAGATCAACTTCTAGAACAATCCAAGACATGGTCATCCCCATCCAAATTTCTGAGGTATCAGAAGTGCCTCTTTCCTGATCTGAAACTGGCTGTGGTCCAGTGAAGCTTCAGAAGTATAACCTCCCCCTCAATCACAGATCTAGAGAGTTCCACAGGCCTTCCAGGCATCTTGCAGACTGATCTCAGACTTGAAGTGCGGAAGACGGTGTTACCAAATTTTTTGTAGGCAGGCACCTCTGTGACCAAACCCTACTGACTGTGACTGGAGTAAGGTACAATGCTGTGGACACTACCACTCCAGTGAACAATCCAACAATCACAGCCAGTGACTCACACACTGACTGAAATTTGGTATCATTTCAGTCATCACCACAAAACTTGCAACAATAATTTTGACATGAGCTAAGAGCATCTCTCTTCCATAGTTATCATTACATTGCATGTTTCCTCTCAAAATCAAGACTGCCACTGAAGTCAGTTATAGAGAGGGCCCAGAATTTCCTTAATGGTTGAAGAAGACCTTGGCACAACACACCAATTTCAACCAGTTCATCAAAACAATTGCTCATTTATTTCCTGATTGGGATACTGTGTACATTCATGTGTCAAGCTTCTGTGGAGAGAAGAGGTCTGTATTATGAGAGGAGTCTGTACATCATTCGCATGACTGTTGTTGCTTAAATGTTGGCTTAAATGAAGTTTTTACTCTTCTTTATATACACATACACAGAGGGAAGGAGGGAGGGATAGGGGAGAGAGAGAGAAAGAGACAGAGAGAGGGGAGAGATATAGGGGAGAGAGAGACAGAGAGAGAGACAGAGAGACAGAGAAAGGGGAGAGAGAGGGGGAGAGAGACAGAGAGAGGGGAGAGAGAGGGGGAGAGAGACAGAGACAGAGAGAGAGAGAGAAGAGAGAGAGGGGGAGAGAAAGGGAGAGGGGAGAGAGAGGGGGAGAGAGAGAGAAAACACTATTTTTTAAAATATATGGTTTCATCTGTTGTTTCAGGCTTTGTTGGCCATAGATGTCTAAGGATCTAAGTTCAGATTCTCCACATTGCCTTCTCACAAAGGAGTAAAGTGGATGGAGCCTGTGAGGGCCTAGTTTCTTGCAACCTGGAGAACTTTAAAACAACTACTACTCTAGAGAGAAGAAATCAGTGAGATAAGTGAAGATAGGAGCTCGTCTAAAAGGGCCTTATGCCCTCAAGGGGTAATAGTACCAAAGCCTGGAAGAAACAGCAGCAGCAGAATACATTCATGGTCATTTGGTCTAGCCCTAAGACACAAGCATTGTGGGATACCACTCTCCAATTCCAGGGGGTGCATCAATGGGTATAGCAACGTGCTGCCAAAGGTCAGGGTAAGAGTGCATGATGATATCCTCCCAACAGGCATTGGAGCAGTATGGAGGAGCCTGGGAGATTCTTCAAAGACTCTTTGTGGGGACCGATGTAGTAATTCAATAATGAAGAGTTCACACGACACACAGGATCACCAAGGGCAGAGTAGCTCATAGTAGAGGTGAGATATACCCGAAGCTTAAAACATTAGCAGAGCCAATAGGAGTGGACAAGACAAGGCTAGCCCAACTCCCATGGAACAGTCATGGACTTTGCATATCACAGAACAAGCAATTCATGACAGACTGCACCTGATGAACAACCTGTGAAGGACTAGGGCCAGAGGTGGAGACTGTCTTCTAGAAGTCCAGATCAAGTCTTCCAGATAGCCAACTAGAAGCCCTCTCCAAGCCTTACCAGTACCCAGGGAAAAGGCTAGAGGGGAAGAGATTAGTATGGCTTGATTGTTAAAATGGTCTGAGTCAATAACAGAGGTAAGCAAAATCTAATTGAAGAAAGGCAGCAGTCATATGTCTGTACGCTTAAGTCACCAAGGCAAAAATTTAAAGCTGTTCCCAGAATGACAGAGGAAAGGTTGAACATCCAGGTCTCTGGGGATGAAGGCTTTGGAGGAGTCTTGGGATGGCAGAATTCACTGGGCACTTCTGGGCTTGCTTTTGCTCCAGAAAAATTTCAGGAAACAAGCTGTGACTGACAACCATATTGTTTGAGATTGTCCCCCAAATGTTTTAATGAGTGTTTTGGAGACACACCGGAGGGGGATTAATTAAGCAGTGAGAGCAGGTTAATTATCCATTGGCACCTTCCTTTGGCAACTGCACTGCTCATTTCGCTAATGATTTCCTAATTAGCACTATTCATCGAGGCTTTCTCCCTCTCTCCCCTCCTGTCAGCAGCAAGGTGTGTCATCACACACTGATGCTCACCTGCTTGGACACCTTGGCCCAGGTTTTCTTCAGCCTGTAGATGGCACTTCTGTTCAAGGCCGAGGTGATCTCCAGCACACCATTGTAGTTGTGTAGACATCGGCAAATGTCTGCCACTGCTACCCACTTCTCAATGGCGTTGGCACGGGAGCTGACGTCAGCGTAATTCATTATCTGGGAGGCCACCAGGTTACTCATCTAAGACAATCAAACAGACCAGATAGGCTGTCTAAGAGCCAAAATAATACATTTACGTAAGTGGCCAAGTGGCCTGTGAACACACAAGGAAAGCGGGCTGTTAAATGGTACAAAGCCCTCAGTCCATCTTTAGATACCATCTTTCCAGAGAGACCGGAATCTACCGTGACAACAATAACAGCAAACCACTCACACCTGTTCTTCCTGAGAACAAAGGCAGGGACCCTTGGAAATCCAGCTTGTTGGAGGGAAGTTGGAGGGAATATCTCATTTTATGAGTAATTGTATCTTAGGAGTCTTTGTTAAGAAGGGAATAAAGTGCAATGAGCCAAGTACTGAGGAAAGGACATATTGCAGACCACAGTGCCACTCTTTGAGGAACCATATTCCCTTGCCCCGAACTGTGCCTAGATGACATATTCCAGGAAACCTCAGTTATCACAGAAAATGAAAAAACCACGAGTTCCCATGAGTCTGAATTCTAAACAGGTCAGCTCTCAAACTAGACCATCGCTTCGTGTAGAGAAAGAAAGCACACTTTCTGCTTGTGAAATTTCACTGGCAAGAACCAGACAGACTCCAAAGTTAAGAGCTCTAATTCTATTAACCAACGCCACTTGGAGTAGCTCAATGTTGGCAGAATGGAAAGGGCAGAGTATAATCATTACGAAAGGGGGCACAGCATGGGTGTGTGTGTTTGTGTGTGTGTGAGCTTGTACTCACACACTAAATCTGATGGGCTCCCCAACTGTTTGAAGATACATATGTTCTTACAGTGCCTCTGAGTGTTGTGTAGAAAGTCATTAAAGCACCTATTAGGGCTAATCACTTGTTCAGATTTAATGTGGAGAATGACACAGAATCCAGTTTATTGGCAGAAGGTGATGTTGTTAATCAATAATTTGTTAATTGTTATTAACATTTTTATAACAAATTATTAATTTGTAAATCAGTTTTTGTTATAAATCAGTAATTTCATAATAAAGGATTCTATTCTAATAATTATTCAGGAAGTGGGCTAGGACACATTTGTCTTATGTGCTAGGAACAGGAAGATAAAGAAACCCATGTTTCTGACTCGTAATGTTTGGATGTTGAATGTCTCTTATCAACCATGTGTCAATGGATTGGTCCCTAGGTGGCCACTATTGGAAGGTGCAGTGTCAGACCTAACAAGGAGCCACGTGGTGAAAGGGGATTGTGGCAACTATGACCCTTCCTGTTCTCTTTTGCTTTCAGTCTGACCTGAGTGGTTTTCTCTGCCAATAACCATTTCTCTTTATAAGGCCATCATCTTAGGTATTTCATTCTAATAACAGAAAACTGACTAATACAATATAGTAACAGAAAGCTGGCTTTAAGATGCTCTGAGTCCAGCTATGAGGGATGAGAGTAGAGGGAAATATGTGAGCAAATAAATAGCATACAGTGAAATGCCAAGCTAGGTCTGTTCTGAGGCTGGGGAGTGGGCTCAGTGGATAAAACACCTGCTGTGCAAGTGTGGGGGCTGAGTTTGCATCCTTGTAAGCAGCTGGGCATGACAGTATGTACCTGCAACTAACTGCACCTGCCCCAGCACCTGCACCTGCAACTAAGTGCACCTGCACCTGTACCTGCACCTGCACCCGCACCTGCAACTAACTGCACCTGCACCTGCAACTAACTTCACCTGCACTTGTATCTGCACCTGCACCTGAACCTGCACCTGCTGGAGGAGGGAGTTCACTGGACAGCCAGTCAAACCATCTTACCACCTTGACACCCCGCTGCATGAAGTGTCATAGGCGTGACCGCTCTGGAGTGACGATCTAATTACGACACTCCCTGACAAAAATCTCTCTGTGGTTTCCTCTCACCCTTAGGATACAGCCTCAGCTGTTGAGCTGTTTAGCTGTTCAATGGAGCACCTAGGAGCCCTGCTGATCTGTCATCCTTGTCTCCAGAGGCCCCTGTTTCTTCATCTGCTATCAGGTCCTCTGCTCTGTCGCTTCTCCCTTTGCACCTTTGTTTTCCTGCTGAGACAGTGGTGAGCAAGGACAGGAAGGAGGCACAGGCAACTTGTAGATTCCATGTCTGGATGAAGGCATGGCGATGCCACCACTCACATAAGAAGCCCCAGAACCAGGCTCAACAGGATTACTGGGTCTAGAGCACAGGACTGTGGCTGTCCTAGAATGGGAGATGTCTGGGTCTGGAGGCTGGAGATGAATCTTCAGTAAGAGTGCTCTATGTGTATTCTGAGTGGACCCTGTGCGGGGCTTTGTCTTGGGAATCTATACTGCTGTTTTGGGTACCTTAGTTTTAGATGACCTGCTAACTTACCGATGCAGTTCCTTTGATCATATACATACTATACTGCACTGAAACTAGACAGGAAGCTTCCCTTTGCCTGGATAGCCCAACGCCGCATCCTCCGCTGTTACTTATTCTCTCACAAGACAAAGTCTGCTTCAACAGAACCAATGAAGAACTAGGTATGAAATAGACTCCTCATCTTATGGCTGGAGATGGGCGTGGCTACCAGTGCATTAGTGAGTTTATGCGTGGTAGCCCTCCCAAGGTCAGCCTTAACTTGGGAAGTTACACTGATGCAATCTCATTGCCACCACCAGGGGTCAGTACACTACTCATTCAGTTAGTCAGTGTATGAGTTTGTAGTGATTGTGATAAAAATAATAACAACATCTTACACACGAATGAATTTTCACCAGACCTGGGAACCATCAAAACCAGGCCTCTCATGACTGGAAATTATTCCATCCCTTTGAGAATGTGAGGATATTTAAGCTTGTCATTACTATTCAATCAGCTCTGTTTAAACAGTGTGACAGAGTTGATTTATTTCTGTTTCTGGGGATCAAATCCAGGGTTTTGCGTATGCTTAGACAAGTGCCCCTCCACTGAGCTACACTCACTCTCCTAGAGTTTCCTACACCCGCAGCACTCACTCTCCTGTTACTCACCTCATTGAAGTGCTGGCTGGTTTTCATGATGTAAGGCGTCCTTTCGTTCTTGTCCAGCTTCATCCAGCCCTGCCCAAGGAACTCTCTGAAAGTTCAGAACAATACACAAAACCAGTGAGGTTTGTAAGAAATGTTGGCTGGACCTTGAATAGTTGTGCAGATTAGATGGCACATTTAAGTTAATGTTCATGGACTATTATTTCTCTCCCCATTTTCACTGGCCATCTCCAAATAATTTGTACATGTCTAGCAGTCCACCCACTTAGTACCAAAATAAAAAAGGGTTTTTCAATCTCCAGTGTTTGGAACTTTGTCTCAATTAAAGGCTTCCCTGAAGTTAGAGAATGTAGCCAACATAAGAGAAATACAGTTAAATGCTAACTCAGCAGTCAAGGAGGCTGTTTCCTCTGGGTTAATTTTCTAAATGCATCTGCCAAGATTCCCAAAGATCTATTGTGACCAAAAAGATTAATCAGAACAGAATCCTTCCCTCCACTGTGCTCTGGTTTCCTCTGAAAGAGAGCAGTTTCCAAGATTGGGGAGCTGATCTTGATAGGGGCTAGGCTTCTGATGGCCTCCATGTGCAGTCTTTCATTCATGAACAGGTCACTAGATCTTACTACTCATGGGACAATGGAGATAGGGCACGAGGGAATTATCTTGTGTTGGCGTTTAGAAAGCAATGTGGAAGGAAACCACTTTACTACATTTCTAATGTAGAAATGTTGACTGGGTCCTCATAAAAGTTTCATTGTTTCTTACTGCTGTTGATTCTGCTCTTGGAACCTGTGTTGCAGGTATACATAGAAATGTGGACACTATTCTACAGCTGGAAATAACTGGTAGATGTTTCAGGCATACACAGAGCACAGGGGGAAATGGGAGTCCTAGGAAGAGACCAGAGCTAGAGCCACCATCAAGTTCTCTCTTAGCTTGTTCTCCTCTCGTAGAGAAGACAAGAGCCCTCCTTCAAAGCTCTGGGGTGAGGTGAGAGTGGTGCTGAGAGTGGAGAGTGGTGAAAGGGATATTGTGTTTCCTAACCTAAGCCTTCAGGATGTCACTGGGTTCATTTCAATGGTCAATGGGCCAGATTCCTATCTCAACTCTGCTCCCATGTTCAGGAGTAGGTCTACAGATGCTGGGAAGCCAGAAGAAGAGAAGACAAAATGCATGAGTATTCTTAGTCTCTTCCCTCATGCTTTTCTGACATTACTATACATCTGTCTCTCCCATCAGCTCTGACATCATCCTTCCATCATCAGGGTTGTCCTATGTATAACAAGGAGCCCATTCCTGGGTCTTCCCCAGCCAGTTCATTATCTTACATGTAGTTACCAGTTATCATGGATAATGTGTGTTAATAGTTGTCATTTGTCTAAACAAAGATCTATTTATTGGTCTTTCAAGTCAGTGTGATTGCTGGAGGCTTAAAGAACCCCCCCCCACACACACACAAACACACATTTTGTGTACAGTAGAAAATGAAGAGGCAGGGCAGCCATGGAGCAGAACATACTAATTTACTGAGGTAGGTGAAGACCTGTAGTAGACATTACAGCATCACCTTGGGTCGCTGCTTCTCGGAGTGAAGCTTTGGAACCCTCCAAACTGTTTGGGGTTCTCATGAAAAGACAATTTTCTGAACCATAACCAAACCACTAAATTCAGAATTTCACAGGAAAAGTTTGTCTGAGAATATATTCCCTATAAGATTCCCATGTGGATGTAGCCATATTCAGTGTTAAGAACTGCCTTTGAAAGTGTTGTGATGTTTCTGTAATTCGAAAACAGAAAAGTACAGAGAAATTCACATTCTATGGTAAGCTTATTACATACAGAAGAAACAGAAAGAAGGACCATCTCAAGTGTCTCTAAGTCAACACACCCAATGTGAACTGAGACCAAGAGAATCCATGTGTGCTAAAGCGCATTGAGATGGAGACTCCCACCTCTGAGCATGGCTGAGTGCTCGTGTATACCTGTCTGCCTTAGAGAGAATGGCAGCTTTCTGGCCAGCTACTTTCTGCTAGGAGACAGGGCACTTACTCATAGGGGATGCTTCTGAAAACAATGTGGTCCAGGAGAGTGATCTGCTCAGCCAGCTCCATGGCTGACAACGTCTCAAAGCACTCAGCCTTTGGACAGTCTGTCTGCAAGAGATGATGAAGCAGTGAATCACAGGACATCTACGGATCATAAAGACCTTCCCTACAGTCTATCCCTGAAGGAAGAAAGGCAGAAAACTCGAAACTATGAAAGCCAATATTAATATTTCCAAACAACTGCTGGGTTCAGGTTTGACTTAGGATGTACTTACACAGCTTCATAGACAGACACATGAACAGCTATGAAGTTAGTTACATGAGTTTGCTCACTTCAAGGATACTGTGGTTAAACTTACCATTTGAATTATATCCTCTAATTTTAGGTGGATGTCATCTTGATCATCTTGTGAAAGAGCCCTGTAAGGAAATATATAAAACATTCTCTATGAATAAGAGAAAATGGATATGCCAGAAAGCCATAGCTCTATTGGGAAACCCTGCTATTAAGGTTGCAAGCATGGCCAAAAATGGAGTGCTCCCTATCTCAGCAGGGCTTTTCTGCCTGTCTTTGTCTGGAGAGTGACTTTGTCTGGAGAGTGTCCCTGAACACTGGAGGCTGGCCTTGTCTGAGAAGTGACCTTCTACAGAGCTCCCTAAAGACAGCATAACTCAGTATATAAGTCTTTCTCTGACTTCCAGACCACAGGATAATTAGATGCTATATTATAACCAATAACCCCACCCTTCCCTTTCCACCCTCGGGATGTTATGGACAATAAGCCCTTCCCACCTATACCCCTTAATAAAGTCCTTGTAGCCCCTATCCCTGGGATATAAGTAGATTTGTCTTACTGTAGCAGTCTCTGGAAGTCTTTCTGCTACACCCACGGCAGTCTAAACCCTGTTTCTTCCCTGCCCCCTTTGTTCTCTAGCTAGTGGCCAACAGCTTCTGAGGAGAAGGGAGGGCCACACAACACAAGGCTCTTCTTTCCTTGGCTAAAAATGATGAGGGTTTAGGTATCTGGAGCTGTGAGGAACAATCGATTGCTGTGCTACTCACAAGCTGACCAGAAAATCACACGTGACATGCGGGACTGATGGTTTAGAAGGAAGGGACCAGCTCATTATATGGAATCCAAAGTTGTCACTAAAACAACCACTGTTACAGTGAACCTGAGGATTGCTAGGGTGCTGCTCCCAGGAGATCCATCTGGGGCAGGGCTCATTCTCTGGTAATATCCCATCTGTAAGCATCCACTCATGTTCCTCTAGCCCATTCCTACATGGCTCCTCTAGCCTCCTCAGTACACCCTCTTCCCAGATTGTGGGCAAAATCTGGAAGAGCATAGAGCAGGTGCAGGCAGGCAATCATTTTCCTTTTCGAGGGTGTATCTCAAACCCAGTGTTCCTCAGCTTTCGAAAGGTTATCTTTTAGTTTTTAATGAATGATATAAGAGTTTATTAATACCCAAGACACCATTTTCAAAGAAGGAAGATGTTTTATATTCTACAGAAATTCTGAGTCCAAGTGAATTAAAGTGAGAGGAAATTTCATTTCAAACTTTGTTATCTGGGCCGACCATTCTAAGTTTTTGAAAATGAAGCACACACTAAGCATTAAAATATTTAATCAGTTCCAAAACATGTAACTAGTCATGAGGGTGGGGTTAGGGGAAGAGGAGCTAAAGTTGGCTTTTTTTGTTTGCTTACTTCTGGGCAGGAGAATTAAAACTGTAGAAATTGTTAATGACTCTAGCCAGGGAAGCAGGTAGGTTTAACTGGAGATCTTCACCTATTGCACCCTTCCAAACCCACCCTAGGCCTACTCTCAGCTCTGCAGCAGAGCACCTACTGCAGCCTCCCTTCCTTCTCTGCCCCATCTCCAGTGGATCACACAGTTCTCCCCCTCTAACCTTCCCCCATCACTTCACCCATCACCCATCCTGTTATCCTACCCACTTCCTGCCCCAGTCCAGCAGGCATTCCCTGGGAACCCACTAGCAAAGCCTGCCAGAGAAACAAGTAGGCCAGCAAAGCAGGTGGGTGAGTTTCAGATCCTCACACTCACCGCTCCCATATCCCATATCCCATATTCCCCAATTTCACCATCAGCTCTGTAGCAGACAACCTGCTGTGGTCTCTTCTCACTCTGCCTGCATTCCCAGGGGACTAAGCAGATCCTGGTGGAGGACCCTGCTTCTCTCCACCATGTGAACCACCTCGGGCTCTCTACCTAGCCCCATCACATTCCCAAGTATCAGCTGCCAATACTTAGAATCACCTTTTACCTGGAAATTCCAGTGCCCACACCTATCAGAATCACAAAACAATTCCCTACACACAGCTACTACACCCTCCTAAGAACCAGAGAGGACAACAGAAACCAAGCAACATAATACCCATCCAACAAAGACAAGTCTAGGTATCAGAACCTAGAATTATAATTTTCCCAAACCCAGATGCCCAGATGCCAGGGTAAAAACATAATCAATAACAGTCAGGACAATATGTCTCCACTAGAGTCCAGCAACCCTACCACAGTAAGTCATGAGTATTTCATCACGGATGAAACACAAAACAAAGAACTCAGAATAGCCTCTCTGAATATGACTGAGGGCCTTAAAGAGGAACTGAATAAATCCCTTAAATAAAACTATGAAAATACAAACCAACAGTAGAAGAAAATAATTAAAACAGTCCAAGACATGAAAGTAAAATAGAATCAATAAAGAAAATCCAAACTGAGAGCAATATGGAAATAAAAAAGAAAACAAAAACATAGGAAAGTAAGCAAGAGCCTTAGAGGCAAGCCTCACTAACAGAATACAAGAGATGTAGAAAGAATATTAGCCATTGAAGACACTATAGAAGGAATGGATTCTTCAGTCAAAGAAAAGTCATAAGGTCTTGAACAGATGTTCTATAAACTCTAAGAGGCCAGAGATGTCGGCTCAGACTACTATACCCAGCAAAACTTTCAATCATGATAGATAAAGACATCCATAGTAAAAATCAAAAACAGCATTTATCTACAAATCCAGCCCTACAGAAAGCACTAGGGCAGTGGTTGTCAACCTGTGGGCCAAAACCCTTTTGGGGATCAAACAGCCTTTCCACAGGTATTCTACTGATCACATATTTGCATTACAATTCACAACAGTACAAAATTGCAGCTTTGACATAACAACAACACTAGTTTTGTGGTTGGGGATCACCACAATAAGAGGAACTAATTTAAAGGGTCACAGCATTAAGGAAGGTTGAGAACCACTGTACTAGAAGGAAAACTCCAACCTAAAAAGATTAACCACATCCAAGAAACCATAAGGATTAAATAATGCCAAACAAGCAAATCAAAAGAAGGGAGGCAGACACACATGTGCATGCACCCCACCCCCCCACACACACACATACACCACCACCACCACCACCACCACCACCACCACCACCACCACCACCAAAACAGCAACAACCATAAAACAAAAAGCATCAACACACACTTGTCATTGATATCTCTTAATATCAGTCATCTCAATTCCCCAATAAAAAGACACATAGTAACAGAATGGATGTGAAAACAGAATTCAGAATTTATCCTTTTGCTGCATCAAAAGCAAACAAACAGACAAACAAAAACCCCACACCTTCACAGTAAGGATAGACATGCCATAACTAGAAAAAGATATTCCAAGAAAATGGATCCAAGAAGCAAGTCAGTATAATTATTTTAATAACTGACAAAATAGACCTCAAACCAAAACTAGTCAAAAGAAATAGGAGTGGGCAGTACATACTCATCAAAGGAAACACCCACCAAGAAGACACTGCAGTCCTTGACTGCAACAAACATGTGTGAGCCCTAAGTTTGTAAAAGAAATACCTCTAAAGTTTAAATAACATATTGCCTCTCACACAATGATAGTGGATGACTACTCAATACCTGATGCTTGCCAATAGACAAGTCATCCACACAAAAACTAAACAGAGAAATGCAGAGCTAAATGATGTTTGCCAAATGGACCTAATAGCTATTTACATAACATGTCACCCAAACATAAAATAATATACCTTCTTCAGTAGCTCATGGAACTTTCTCCAAAATTGACCACATACTTAGACAGAAAACAAGGGTCAACAGATACAAGGAAACTGAAATAACACCCTGCATCCTATCTGATTAAAACTGGGTATCAACAACAGAAAAAACAGACTTATGAAAACTGATCAGCTCAGTATTGAATGAAAAATAGGTAAAGACAGAAGTTAAGAAAGAAATGAAAGACTTTCTAGAAGTGAATGAAGATTAGTACACATCAAATCCAAGCTTATGGGACACAATGAAGGCATTTCTAAGGGGCAACTTAATAACAATAAGTAAGTGCTTATATTTTTGAAAAAGGAGAGATCTCATACTAGTAACTTAACAGCACACCTAAAAGCTCTTGAACAAAAAGAAATAATGCCTATGATTAATAATTCCAATCTTGTAGATGCTGAAAAAGCCTTTGAAAAAAATATAACACCCCATTGTGTTAAAAGTCTTGGAGAGAACAGGAATTCAAGGCAGATATCTAAATGCGATAAAAGCAATGTATAGTAAACCAGCAGCCTACATGGAATTACATGGAGAGAAACTTGAAGCAATCCTACTAAAATTAGGGACAAGAAGGGCTGCCCACTCTTTCCCTATTTAATTAATATAGTACTTGAAGTTCTAGCCAGAGCAATTAGGCAACAAAAGCAGGTCAAAGGGATACAAATTGGAAAGGAAGAAATCAAGACATCACTATTTGCAGGTTATATGATAGTATACATAAGCAACCCCAAAAATTCTACCGGAGAACTCTACACCTGATAAACAACTTCAGCAGAGTATCTGGATATAAAATTAACTAAACCAAATCAGTAGCCATCCTCTACTCAAAGGATAAATGGGCTGAGAAAGAAATTAGAGAAACAACACCTTTCACAATAGTCACAAATAATATAAACTATCTTGGTGTAATTCTAACCATGCAAGTGAAAAAATCTTTATGACAAGAACTTCAAGTCCTTCAAGAAAGAAATTGAGGAAGACCTCAAAAGACAGAAAGGTCTCCCATGCTCACAGATTGGTAGGATTAACATAGTAAAAATAGCCATCTAGCAAAACAACCTACAGATTCAATGCAATCTCCATCAAAATTCCAACACAATTCTTCACAGAGATAGAAAAGCAATTCTCAACTTCATGTGGAATAACAACAGCAACAATAACAAAAACCCCAGGACACAATGAAGCAAAAACAATCAGCAACAATAAAAAAACTTCTGGGGAATCATCATCCCTGACCTCAAGCTGTACTACAGAGCAATAGTGATAGAAAATGTATGGTATTGGTACAGAGACAGACAGGTCGATCAATGGAATAGAATTGAAGACCCAGAAATAAAACTATACACCTATGGTCACTTGATCTTTGGTAAAGAAGCCAAAACCATACAGTGGAAAAAGAAAGCATCTTCAATAAATGGTGCTGGTCTAACTGGCAGCCTGCATGTAGAAGAATGCAAATTGACCCATTCTTATTTCCTTATACAAAGCTCAAGTCCAAGTGGCTCAAGGACCTCCACATAAAACCAGATATACTGAATCTAATAGAAAAGAAAGTGGGAAATAGCCTAAAACACGTTGGCACAGGGGCAAATTTCCTGAACAGATCATTAATGGCTCAAGGCTCTAAAATAAACAATTGACAAATGGGGCCTCATGAAACTGAAGGCAAAGGACACTGTCAATAGGATAAAATGGCAACCTATAGATTGGAAAAAGGTCTTTACTAATCCTATTTCTGATAGAGGGCTAATATCCAAAATATACAAAGAATGCAAGAAGTTAAGATGCCAGAAAACCAAATAACCCAATTAAAAAGTGGGGAACAGAGCTAAACAGATAATTCTCAACTGAGGAATATCGAATGGCTGAGAAGCTCCTAAAGAAATGTTCAACATCCTTAGTCATGAGGTAAACGCAAATCAAAATAACCCTGAGATTCCATCTCACACCAATCAGAATGGCTAGGATCAAAAACTTAAGCAATAGCAGATGCTGGTGAAGATGTAGAAAAAGAGGAACCCTCCTCCATTGCTGGTGGGATAGCAAGCTGGTACAACCACTTTGGAAATCAATCTGACCTGGCGGTTCCTCAAAAAACTGGGAATAGTTCTACCTGTAGACCCAACTATACCACTCTTGGGCATATACCCAAAAGGTGCTCTACCATATCACAAGTACACATGCTCCACTATGTTCATAGCAGCCTTATTTATAATAGCCAGAAATTGGAAACAACCCAGATAACCCTTAACAGAAGAATGGATACAGAAAATGTGGTACATTCACACCACAGACTATTATTCAGCTATTAAAGATGAGGACTTCACGAATTTTGCAGGCAAATGGATGGAAATAGAAAATATCATCCTGAGTGAGGTAACTCAGACCCAAAAGGACATACATGGTATGTACTCAGTAATAAATGGATATTAGCCCAAAAGCTCAGAATACACATGATACAACTTATATGAAGCTTAACAAGAAGGAAGGCCAAAATGTGGATGCTTCATTTTCCCTTAGAGTGGGCAACAAAATAATCATGGGAGGCAGAGGGAGTGGGGATCTGGATGGAAAAGGGGAGAGGAGAGATAAAAAGGGGAAGCAGGAATAGGTATGGGGGAGGCAGGAGAGAAGCCTAGAGGGCCAGGAGAGAGATAGAAATATGCAGCATGTGTGTGGGGGGGTGGCTAGAGAGTAGGGGCATCACTACAAAGTCTCAGATACCAGGGATGCAAGAGGCTCCCAGGACCCAGTGGGGGTGATAGTAGCTGAAATAACCAACAACAGAGAGATAGAACCTGAAGAGACCACCTCCAGTAGATAGACATGGCCCCCAGTTGAGGGATGAGATCACCCACCTATTTCAAAATTTTAACCCATAATTGTTCCTGTCTAAAAAATACATGCAGGAACAAAAATTGGAGCAGAGATAGAAGGAAAAGCCACCCAGAGACCGCCCCACCTAGGGATCCATCCACAGACTCCAAACCCCAACACTATTGCTGATGCCAAGATGTGCTTGCAGACAAGAGCCTGGCATGGCTGTCCTCTGAAGCTCTATCAGCACCTGACTAAGACAGATGCAGATACTCACAGCCAACTATTGGACTGAGCTTGGGGACCCCAATGAAAGAGTTAGGGGAAGGACTGAAGGAGGTGAAGCAGATTGCAACCCCATAGGAAGAATGGCAGTATCAACTAACCAGGCACCTCAGAACTTCCAGGAACTAAACCACCAACCAAAGAGGATACATGGGCTGGTCTGTGGCTCCTGCTACAGATGTAGCAGAGGATTGTTTTATCCGATATCAGTGGGAGGGGATGCACTTGTTCCTGTGGAGGCTTGACGCCCCAGAGAAGGGGGATGCTAGAGGGGTGAGGTGGAAGTGGGTGGTTGGGGGAGCATCCTCTTAGAGGCAAAGGGAGGATGGGGCGAGGGGTTTGTAGAAGGGAGACCTGGAAGGGGGACAACATTTAAAATGCAAATAAATAAAATAATTAATAAAAAAGAAACAATTAATGCTTTACAGTTATGTTGTTTTAAGAATTGATGGCAACATCAAAGTCGTTAAAAATACCAAATCAACCAGGATGACTTACTATGTGCCTGTCATGAGTCAGGCACCAGCTAAAGAAAGCACTAGGCATCTAAAACAGTTTCTTCTAGCTCACCATGATTTTTTCCAGTATATGGATGAGGAAAAGAAGGTGAAAGAAACAAACTTGCTTGGGATTACACACCAGCTGTGCTCTCTCCATGCATGGCACCAGGAAAAGTGTCTACACAGGCTGGAAGACCAATCTTCAAGGTTCCCCATAATCAATAAATCCCAACTCCTTTCTCTGTACCTTCTTCCCCTCTTGTAGATTACACCAGTGACACCCCTCCTGTCAGCAGTGAAGCAGGAAGAAAGATGCATTGTACGGTATGCAGCCTAAGGTGAGCAAACTATAACCTCAAGATGACTTTCTCAGTGGTTGGAATGAGAATGGCCCCAAGCTCATATGCTTAAATACTTGTTCACCAGTGGGTGGTTGTCTGAGAAGGACTAGGAGGAGTGGCCTTGTGGAGATGTGTCATTGGGAATAGGCTTCAAGGTTTCAAATAATTTCCTAGTGTGTCTTCTCTGCCTCCTGCCTGCAGATCAAGATGTAAATTCTCAGCCATTCCTGCTGCCTTTGCTCGACCATCAGGGACTCTATCTAACTCTCTGAAGTTGTAAGCTGAATCATATGTCTTCTTCCATTAGGTGTCTTGGTTATGGTGTTTTGTCACAGTGACAGAAAATACATTTTCCAAAGACAATTCAGTCACAATTAAATGCATCTTCCAATGTGTGGATTACTCTTTACCCTAGAGTTTGGGTTTCTGGAAGATGTCTGAGACAGAAGAAAAGACTATTTCATAAACCTAGGAACTCTTTCCCTTAGAAAGAAATGCTCAACAAATGGGTTAGCTTCTATTCAATGATCTTCACACTGATCTTTAACATTCCAGTAAGTACTCTGGTTTTCTTATCAACATTGGTGACTACTTGTTTAAGCTAGTGGGGACTTTCAGGTTGGAGGGTCACTGTTTTTGTGACGTGAGTCCATCAATTAGTCTTCTAGGAATCTATTTACACTTATTTTTATTTTTGTGGCATTTTGGGTGGCTTCAAAAATCTCTATATTGAATGGGCAATTGGTCGGAAATGTCTTTTTAGTCTTTTAAAAACAGGGTCTCAAGTGATGACCCAGGCTAACATGGAACTCACAATGTAGCTCATGTTGGCCTTGAACTCATGGCATCTTGCTTTGTATTCCCAAGTCATGAGTTACAGGCATGAATCACCATGTTAGACATTTAAGTAAATCTTGGGCTAAGGTTTTCTTCACAAACAGGGCAGCAGATAATGGATCATAATTATGAATTTTTGTCAGTAAAACACAGCATGCTTTGCCATAGGAAACTTGGCTTTCCTAAATTTGTTTCTATTTTTAATGATGTCTATATTTGTTTTGGGGTGTATGTGTGTGTGTGTGTGTGTGTGTGTGTGCGCGCGCGCGCGCAGAAAAGCCTATTGGGTACCTGGATCTAGAATAGCGGGTATTTGTGGGCCACCTAAAAAATAATTGGAACTCACACTTGGGTCTTAACTGCTGAGCCATCTCTTCAGCCACAACTTTTTTTGCTTTAGTATCATAATGCAATTGTTGTGGTTTGAATATGCTTGGCACTATTAGGAGGTGTGGTCTTATTAGAATAGGTGTGGCCTTGTTGGAGAAAGAGTGTCACTGTGGGGGTAAGATTTAAGGCTCTTATGCCCAGGCTTTGCCCAATGTAGAATGAGACTCTCCTTCTGGCTGCCTTTAGATCAAGATGTAGAACTCTCAGTTCCTTCTCTGTACCATGTCTGCTTAGATGCTGCCATGCTTCCTTCCATGACAATAATGGACTGAACCTCTGAACCTGTAAGCTAGCCCCAAATAAATGCTGTCTCTTATATGAGTTGCCTTGGTAATGGTGTCTATTCACAGCAATAAAATGCTAAGACAGCAATATGGGCATAAATGTATGTCTTGTGTTAATATTTTACTAGAATACGCATACATTTCTAATGTCTGAGCTATTTATAACAAGAATAGGGCAAGTTTTTACCCCCCACCATATTAGCTGTTTCTCTCCAGATATAGAGGTCTCTGGCCTAGTCCCCACTGAAGCAAGGCTTGCTTTTCACCTATTAACTTCTGACTTTGGGTTTTGATGAATATACAAGGATCCTTCCCACCAGGTCAATCAGCAGTATAACTAATTGAATGATTGTGTATTTAATATGAAACACCAATGAGCATAGAAGGAATGAATGAGGCTACAGTCTGTGAGTGGAAAGTTCTTACTTCAACAATAGAAATAACAAATAGTTTAAACATTGAGCTAGGAGAAATTGTATTCTGCCCTGACATTGACTCCATATGTGAGAGAGGTAATGATAAAGCTCCGCAAAAGTGGAAAATGACACATGGCCAGCAGGTTTCACTTAAGCCATGTCACTCAGATAGTGGGGACCATTTTCCCCAAGAGTTCTCAGAGCATCCGATAAAAACAGTGGTTGCTATCCTATGAGGAACCACAGTGCAGGCGTTACTGCTGCTAACCTCTTTCCACCATGTTAAATCATGAAGTCCTCACAGCAGCCTGATGGATAAAAGAAGAAACTGGAGTTCAGATTGGTTTAGAAACTTGGAGGTTCTATTGGGTTAAAGACACGACTGAACTCAGGGGCAACCTACAAAGGCAAGATTAGGTCTCTGTTCAGTGGTATTTCCCAAGCTGTTTACCAACGTGCCCATTCCTCATTGACTTTCTGATTTTGCTGAGTCATCATTACTCAACATAAGGCCTCAACATGTGAGGCCTGATAAATAATAAAGACCTGGAATGATAAATATGATTCCTTGTGCATACTGACTCCGCTTAACTGGTTTCTCAGGTCACTTCTTGGAACAGACAGAAACCTCTACCTGTCAGGCGGTCTTGAGGAATCTGCAACTGAAAGGCTTCCTATTGGCCAATCCTGAACGGTTTTCCTAATGTGAACAACAGGATTTCTCTGGCAGTTATTTTGCCAAATATCCCCAGAATACAGCTTTAAAATGTCAGTGGTTTTAAATATGAAGAGCATGACTAACTATTGACCCGATTGAAAAAATGGGTAACAATCATCAATCCTGGGCATGAGCACTCATCCAATGAAACTGGGCTCTACCTAAACGCATAATTATAATCCTGAAATCAGGAAATATATCAGGTAATGGAATACCCCAGCTTACCTAGATGCTTTTTATGGAATAGAAAATATAGGAAAGGCTCTTAAGAGTTTTCTAGGCTGCAAAGTAGGCAACTGAGAAAACAGAGACGTGCAGAATTCTGGAACAGAAGTTTGAGGTCAAAATGCCAGCAGGGATGCGTATCTTTAAGGAGATACTTCCTTGCATGTTTCTAGCTTTTCACGCTCTGCTACAGTCTTTAGTGTTGTTGGCTTGTGGCTGTACAGTTGCAATTCCTGTCCCCGTCTCCACATGATAGTCTCTGTATCTCTTTGTCTTCCCTGGCCATCTTCCAATAATGACACCAGCCACAGTAGATTAGAGCTTCACCTCACAGGATGTTCTCAGCTTAGCTGACTGTATCTGTGCTGATGCTATTCACAAACAGGGTCATATTCTGAGGTAGGAGATGTCAGAACTTGAACATGTCAGTTTTCCGTTGGGGAACACAATTAAACTTCTTTTTTTTAAAATTAGATATTTTCTTTATTTACATTTCAAATGATATCCCCTTTTCCGGTTTCCCCTCCAGAAAAAAACCCCTATTCCCTCCCCCACTCCTCCTGCTCTCACAATTAAACTTCTAACAGCTTCTAGATCACCATGGCCTGGCTTTGGGAACTTAATGAGGAGTAAGACTGACTTGTGGTCCAATTGTTAAAATACCTGGATCTCAAGTTTGGCACTGTTGCATTGGGGAGGGATTTCCAACGACATAGTTAACTGAACTGAATGGATTCTTCTCCACACATACTTTTTGATATAATCTATTACACTAAGATGTGGTACAGACGAGCTTGGGAGAAACAAAGGTCACTTCCAAGTCTATAAATGAAGGAAGAACTGAAAACCAGAATGGTGGGGGGCATTAATAGGCTCTGGCAGATAGATACCAGATTTCCCACTCTCAAGTAGGGGCACCCATAGAAGAGCTGAGAACCCATAACTGGAATGGCCATGTACAACTATTGACAAACTCTTCATGGGGAGTGAACTAGAAAGATATATCCTCCCACATCAGTTCATCTGTGTGAGTGTTGGATGTTACAACTATGGACAAACACACGTTTCTAGTAAGGTCCACCAAATCCAAGCCTTCGCCACATAGACATGTTGGGTTCACATTGTACCCAATCCTGTCCGAGTGTGGGACCTACTTGACATGGAAAGCTTAAGATAAGAAATTCGAGGCCAGCCTGGTCTACAGAGTGAGTTCCAGGACAGCCAGGGCTACACATAGAAACCCTGTCTTGAAAAACTGGAAAAAAAAAAAAAAAAGAAGTGACTGGAAACGCTGGCTATGACAAATGCAGCCAACCAAGGATCATGGGTTACTGCTTTACAGGTGGTGCAACCCTCACAGAAATACACGTCCTGTGATAGGAGGGCAAGCTGGCGATCCGTGATTAGTACTCATGAGAAGATAAAAAGTTTACCCACACAGCAAGAATCCCCAGGGGCTCCCTCTTTTACCACATGGTTCTACAGAAACCTCCACCATGCAAATTACAACTACAGTTCAAAGTCTTCCCTGCAGAGCAGCCTACAAACTGCCCCCACCAAAACCAGACAAACATAGATAACACTTTGCTGCCAAGCACACAGCCTCTGATGCTCAGGAAAGTCTAAAATGTGTCCTTTTGATCTGACAGAACCTATTTGCAATGAGCACCGCCCAGTCACATAACTCCACCAGCAGCAGCACTGGCCTTTACCTTAAGATGTTCGCCGTGGCTTTCCTTTCTTGAGGAAGAAGGTCTGGGTCTCGTAGAACTTCTTCTAGCAAGTTTAGAACATTCATTTTGAGTTCATTATTGAGTTCAAAATCCTACAAAATAAAATGAATCCTTTATTTCAGGGGTTAGCTCTGTGCCCTATAACACTAATTTTCATGATGGTTTCCCCAAAAGCCAGGTATGTAAATGAAATTTATGGTCTGAGAGCTCCACATGGCATGCTCCTAGTGGTCTTGACTTGAATAGTCTGTGCTGGGTCTGTGTTGTTATATTTCTGACAGTCCCCCCAGGAGAAGAGGCAGGGTTAAATAATGTTGCTCGTGGGTCACTAGTTAGGCCTGCTCTCCAGCAGCCATTACAAACCCACCCCACTTCTTGTCTCCAACTCCTCTGCCCCACAATATCTGACTTTCAACACACACTAGATCATGCTGCCTGGAATTAACACACTTGTTCAGTTCCATAGAGGGGCATGCATCTCCTTAGCCTGGAACAATGTGCTCCCTCCCCAGGTGGATTCTCATTTACCTCTCTGGCATTGATTACATTCTTTTGGGGAGCCCTTAATTGCCACAGTGGGTTGAATGCTTTTCTGTTGTGCTCCATGGAGCATATAACTCACTATTATTATAATATAGTGCGGCATATTTTAAAGATCAGTACTGTTCCCTGGTTTTCTACTGGATCATGAGTTATATCAGAAATAAGCACATAGTAACTTAAAAAAATATTTGTTGTATGAGTAAAATGTGTTTATTCATGTGAATAAAGATATGCTAAGGCTATTAATATCAGTGTACTTTTGTGTGAATCTACATACCTATGCTAAAGGATTAAAAAAAATGATACTCAGAAAGTCATGTGGCTATGCCAGAGACATGAGTAACCCTGATGGAACAGATAATGAACAGAATTAGGTAGATTGGAGCATAGAGATGAATAACGGGAGTCATGAACAAGAATCACTAGGAAGAATTTGTGAGACATCATTGATACAGACAGGGAGGTATGGATAGACAGATGGATGGATGGACAGATGGATGGATGGTGTGGAGGTTTGAATATGTTTAGTCCAGGGAGTGGCACTATTAGGAGGTGTGACCTTGTTTCATTATTGGGGTGGGCTTTGAGAAACTCTTCCTAGCTACCTGGAAGATAGTAGTCTTTTCCTGTTTGTCTTCAGAACAAGTTGCAGAACTCTTGGCTCCTTTATCGCTATGCTTGCCTGGATGATGTTGTGCTTCTGGCCATGATGACAATGGACTGAACCTCAGAACCAGTAAGCCAGCTCCAACTAAATGTCCTTTATAAGGGTTACCTTGCTGGGCAGTGGTAGTGTAGGCCTTTAATCCCAGCACTTGGGAGGCAGAGGCAGGCGGATTTCTGAGTTCGAGGCCAGCCTGACCTACAGAGTGAGTTCCAGGACTGCCAGAGCTATACAGAGAAACCCTGTCTCGAAAATCCAAAAAAAAAAAAAAAAAAAAAAAAAAAAAAAAGAGTTGCCTTGGTCATGGTGTCTTTACAGCGATGGAAACCCTAAGTAAGACAGATGGTAAATGGATGGATAAGTGGGTAGATGGACGGTTGACTGGATGGATGGATGGATGGATGGGTGGGTGAGAAGGTGGATGGATAGATGGTGGATGGATAGGTGGGAGGATGGGTGGCTGGCTGGCTGGGTAAGTAGGTGGGTGGGTGAGTAGGTGGATGGATAGATGGTAGATGGATAGGTGGGAGGATGGGTGGCTGGCTATCTGGGTAAGTAGGTGGATGGGTGGAGGAATAGTTGAGTGGGTGGGTAGATGGATGGTGGATGGATAGATAAGTAGGTACTCAATAATAGACGAATGCATATATAAGTGAGTTGAAATCTGGACTTTCTGTTATAGAACAACAGGAACTTGGAAGTTGGAGGAACAATTCAATCACCATTTTCAACCAAATCAGTCCTAATTGCCTCAGCTAAGAATCATGAACAGATGCTGAAGTGGTGGAATGTGAGGTGAATGGTATTGAGTCTCTTAGTGACCGTAGGGGGAGAGGAAGAGTCTAGTCCTATAGCAACCTGATGTTGGGGGACAGTGGGGGTGATACCTAGACGGGGTCTTGTCAAAAGATAAAGGGAGGGAGGAATGGGGGGAGGTTCTGCATGGAGGGGTGATACGAGGGAAGGGGGTTAATATTGGTATGTAAAGTGTAAAGTGAATAAAAAAAAGAATGGATTAAACATTAATTTTCTTAAAATGTAAATGCCATGAAAGACAAGACAGAACAAAACAGTGAATGTTTCCAGTATAAAGGAAACCAAATGAACAACAGCCCGGGACCTGGATTAGAGCCGGGGAGTAGGGGGCAAGGACGATTCACTGTGGCTACTGACTAGAAGACTTGTGGACTGCCGGACTCCACACTAGATGGAGCACTATACTAGTCATAAACTCTCCTGGGAGAGCAAAGCAGCTCAGGGTAGAGGTGACTGCCATCAATCCCAGAGAACTGGGTTGGTTCCCTGGGCCTTACACAGTAGAAAGAGAGAAACAAATGGCTCTCCGGCTTCCACACAAGTGTGTACACACATGTATACACCCCCCCACATACACACTCAAACACACACACACATACACACACACACACACACACACACACACACACACACACACACACACCCCAAAGGTTTTTCTTAGATGTGATCATGTTGCTATTGGCTTGTTCTTAGATTACAAGGGGTGGGGAAGTTGTGAGAATCCACTGACAGAGGATTCCAGGTGTGGACTACTCTATTCTAGTAATTTTTTCATTGATTTGAAGATTTTCAAGGTAAAATACTGGGGAGGGTGGGGAACAGAATAAAGATGTGAATCTGTGGGTTTGCATCCTTTTTGAAGTAAATTTTGGCACACTATCTCCTGGCAGCATGCTCGGACTGTCAGGTCTTCAGAATGAGCTAGTGCTGCCAGGTCTACCCAGGAGGCCCTCACTCTCCTAGACTACTAGTCAGTGTGTACAGGCAGGAGTGGTTACCTACAAGAATCTGTTACAGTTAATACAGCACATTCCATTATAACACTTATATTACATCATTAGCTGTGCTATCCATTCTAATAATTACATTTTAACATTAAACAAAATGATTTCTAGGAATTAACCTTCTGAATAATTTTAAATGGTTGGAGACCAACATCGATAATGGCAATTAGTTAGATAGGAAGAAAAGTGTGAAATTTTACGTCATATAGCAAATTAGGGTGAAAATGTCCCCAATTTTATCAGCTCTAGACAGTTTAAAAATCTAACTTACTTTGAACTGAGTGTTAGAGCATCTCTGTTCCGTGTTCACTTTGACGGTTTGCTAGCAGTGTTATCTCTTGGAAAACACAAGCTACTGGGGCCTGAGGGCAGCACAGATAGAACCTGTTCTACCTAGTTTTTATGTCAACCTGACATAAGCTGGAGTCACCTAAGAAGCCCTCAACGGAGATACTGCATTTATAAAATCAGGCTGTAGGTAACCCTGTAGGGCATTTTTACAATTAGTGATTGATGCAAAAAGTCCAGTAAACAGGGTGGTGCCATCCCTCCACTGGTGGTCCTGGGCTCTGTAAGAAAGCAGGCTAAGCAAGCCCCGAGGAGCAAGCCAGTAAGCAGCACTCCTCCATGACCTCTGCATCAGGGTGGTGCCATCCTTCTGCTGGTCCTGTGTTCTGTAAGAAAGTAGGCTAAGCAAGCCTTGAGCAGCAACCCAGTAAGCAGCACCCCTCCATGGCCTCCGCATCAGCTCCTGCCTCCAGGTTCCTGCCCTGCTTGAGTTCCTGGCCTGACCACCTTTGATGATGGACTGTGGTGTGGAAGTGTAAGCCTTTCCTTGCTTTTGGCCATGGTATTTCATCACAGCAATGGTAACCTTAAGCTTAGACAATATCTGTCTTATTAATATTAAATCATGTTTCCATAAAATGTCACCTGTTTGTCATCCAACAGCTCCTCATTAAACTGTGCGCATAGGTAGCCTAGTTATCTTGCTGCTGTCTTGTCTTCATCCACTCCCCACCCCCATCTCACGGTAGAGGTGTTTATATTTTGAAACAACTAACGATCTTGTCTGCTTCAGTCTCTGTGCACTACCAAAGGAGCTCGCAAGCGTCAGGAGTCTATTTCCTTAATGAATATTTGATATATATTAGTGAGTCTTCATGTAGCTGTGTTGAGACTCTAATGATGCAAATAATCTGATTACCATAAGCAGCACGATCCCTGTGAAGGACAGCAGCCTTCTGCTTGGACCTGGCTGAGAGCTAATTAGTGATTAGCTGGCATCCTTGAGCAGCTGCTGGGCTACATCCTGGGTTCAACAGGGGCTGTTCTGAGGCCCCAGGGTGGCAAATGTGAAAGGTCTCCTAGACTCATGGCTTTGTAAGATGCTGAGAATAAGTGAGGGGTGAGGGTTCAGTCCTTTAATAAGTCATTGGTGGGGGTTCAGTCGTAAATAAGTCATTGATACAGCTCACAGTGCACTGCAGAGAAGGGGCTAGAAAGAATGTAAGAGCTGGAAACGAGAGAGAAGGGCAGTGAAGCCCCAGCCTCTAGACAACAATACACAGTATAATCACAAACTCAGCAGCTGCAATGACTTGCCCTGGGCCCGCATAAGACACGCTGTTTCAACAGAGTTGTGGATGGGCAGGGACTGTGATTAACTCACAGACCCCATCCTTTATTGCTGAACTACAGGTAGTATGAGCGCAAGGACAAGGACGAGGGACTACTGTCTTTAGTTACATACCCTCTGATGAGACTGCTAGACTCCAATGGATAGTTTCAATACTAAGGCCTCACAGAACACCCTAGTAGAGCGCAGAGGAACACAAAACAGAACAAATGAACAAGAGCATAGGAAAGAGATTTGATAGGGAACAGGACATGGGAAGAGAAGGGAGGCAGATGAGAGAATTCTAAATACCTTACATCCATTCATGAAACTGTCAAAGAACAAAATGAATGAACATATTTCATCCAAGAACAACTCATTTAAAAATTTTAGTAGTTAGCCAAAAATCATCATATAAACAAATGAATAATTATTGAGCTATTGGTAAGAGGTAAAAATAAATCTAACACTTCAATAAAAACATTTTTAAATGTAAATTAACTCTTCTGAACTTCGGGGAGGCTGGCCTGAGCACACCTTTAAAAGATGATGTGAAAATTTTGCTGATGGCTGTCTGAAGCATGGTGTACGGTTGTAGCTGAATATTTGTTCTCATGCAGAGTGGTTGACATTATCAGATTCTCTGATCCTTTACACAAATAGCAAGTTCTCCTCCTTGAGTTTGCTGTTGCTCCCTGGGGTTTTTGCCATGAAGAATCCTATGAATTCGGTTCTTCCTCACCAGCTAGATTGTGGAGGAGACAGGGAACAGGGGCCAAGTTCTAGGCATCCCTTGTAATGCATGGGCCACTGAGGTTGGGAAAGGGCCATCACATGAGCAAGAACATTAAATTTCCATCTGACTCTGGTTACTTGTGCTGCTCAAACTCTCAGGTGCACAGTAGTCACCAGGGTTGGGAGGGACACCCACCATCTGGTCCAGCCAGGGTTGGGAGGGACACCCACATCTGGTCCATCCAGGGTTGGGAGGGACACCCACATCTGGTCCATCCAGGGTTGGGAGGGACACCCACATCTGATCCAGCCAGGGTTGGGAGGGACACCCATGTCTGGTCCTGCCAGGGTTGGGAGGGGCACCCATGTCTGGTCCAGCCATCTGGAGAGGCAGGGAGAGTCTGGGTTGCTGTTTTATTTTATATGTATGCATGTGTTGACTGCACATATGTATGTGCACTGTGCATGTGTCTAATAATCACCAGATCTCCTGGAACTAGAGTCACTAATGGTTGTGACCCACCACGGCGGATGCTGGGAGCCCAACCCTGGCCCTCTGCAAGAGCATGAAGTGTTCTTAACCCCTGAATCTTCATCTCCAAGATTCTACTTGTAACAAACTCTGCAGTGACCAAGATTTAGGATCAAGACATCACACTACTTTTGTTTTTCCTTTAAAGCTGAAACCTTTGATGAACCCACAGCAGACCATGTTATTCACAAATGAATATGAAAATACACAATCGGTCATGAAAGAGTTTCTTTTTTTTAAGTATATAATGTTATTTCTAATGAAAAAGAAATATAAATCAGGAAGGGAAGGCGTTTCCCCCATTTAAATCCAGAGAGAGGCTATTTATAAGTCTGACTGCATTGCATCATAGTATGTAATTTTGGCTCCATTTCCCAAGTCTCATCTCAGTGGAGCTCATTTTCCACAAGATGGCGCTGCTGGGCCACCGAGCTCTTGAGAGGTACCCTCCCTGGATCTATCCAGGTGTCTGGTGAACAGCAGGGGAGTACCACCTGAGACCAGAGGAAGACTGGGAGCCTATTGCAGCAGTAATTATTTCCACATGATCTCCATGTCCCTCTGCTTTAAATGAATGAATCACAGGCATTGAGACAGAATCATTAGGAGGTTGGAAAGGAAAAAAAAAAAAGAAGAAGAAGAAAAGTGAAAGCCCCAGGAAATATGGGATGTCACATTTCAATCTGTCTTTTATTCTTTTGAAAACAACTGTTGAGCAAGTCAATATGGAGGTGCTGGGGAAGGCAGGTGGATGGGCAGGTGGATGGGAAGATTGATGGGTAGGTGGATGGGTAGGTGGATGGTGAGGTGGATGGGCAGGTGGATGGGGAGGTGGATGGGGAGGTGGATGGGCAGGTGGATGGGCAGATTGATGGGCAGGTGGATAGGGAGGTGGATGGGCAGGTGGATGGGCAAGTGGATGGGCATATGGGCTGATGGAGGAAACACTAGCTAGAGACACCTAGAACACAGCCTTGAGAAGGTGATGGAGGAGCAGAGGGGACCATGTGATGCTCTGCTGAGACTTAGAACAGTAGTGGAGGCTGGAGAGAATCTAAGCACAGCACAGAGGTAGCATCTGGAGGAAGCAGGTCACAAGTCTCTAGGGGGATTGCACACAATGGGTGCTTACTCATAGTGATTGCCAACAGAAGAACCAAGGAGATAAGGCTGACAATGACTGTCTGGGGCTTGGTGCCAGCTCATCCTAAACTAGGGACGCGTACCATTTCAAGTGAGCAAAGTCCAGATGCACAGAGCCTAAACCTCTCATTCAAACTTCAACAGGCAGCAAGAAGCAGACCCTGACCTGGACTCCTATAGTGCTGGCTAAAGGCCACATTTTCATACCACACAGCTATGGACCCACTACTAGTGAGACTGGCTTAGGATAGCAGCCTGTAATGTGAACATTGATTGAGTCTGGAACTGTTTTTCATTCGTACCCAGGAATCTTCAGATACTGGTTCCAGTCCGAACAAAGTAGTTTGCATTAGTAAGGTTTAACTACACAACAGAAACGTAATCTGTAAATTAGGCCTTGCCATACAAGGCTGTAATCCCAGCTACTGTGGAGCCGAGGCAAGGGGATTGGAAATTGAAGGTCAGCCTTAGCTATTGAGTGAATTCAAGGCCAACTTGGATAACTTAGACACCCTCCCCCCCCACACACACACACTTCAAAAGAGAAAATAAAAACAAGGCTGGAATATATGGAGCTCAGTGGAAGAGAATTGATCCAGAATGTTCCAAGGCCCTTGATTCAAGCCTAAGTTTCTGAGAAAAGAGAGGAAGATAGTAAAATCTGTGAATAGGTAAGCCATGATCGTCAGCATAGAAACTAACCTATGCTGATAGCTTGAGCATTCTGAAAAATCGCAGTCATTCTTTCCAGAGAGCAGGGTAAGAGTTAAGTAAAGCTACGTGTGGCCAAGGTGACTCCAGGGCACTGGGGAAATCTAAGTCAGTAAGGATAATCCAGGGAGACAGAGAATTGTGTCTGATTTAGTCTGTAATCAGCAGTGTATTCTAGCAGTGGCCAGAGATTTTAAAAGTGGGGACCATGCAGAGTAGAACAGATTAGCAGAAACAAGTTTAAAACCACGACGAACAAAGGTCCATAAAGCTGGTGCTTAGGATGTGCTGGGTCCTAAACCTAGAGACTGGGGCTCAGGTTGACATCCAAGACAATGAAAAATATTCATTGGCTTTCTACCTTCCTGAACTACACAAGAGAAGAATTTAAATTGTGCATGCAGGAAAAGGTGTTGCATGATCTCCGCAGGATACAGGCTTGGGGTGATCCTCTGCAGTCCTCACTGAGATGAAGTAAAGGTCTCACACCTTTAAACCAACCATGCTTTTTACTCTGTGTCCACCTCGTAGCCCGTGGGGTCCAGACTGTGAACAGGGCTCAACACAGCATCACAAACTCATTTAAAATATTATGGGTTGTTGTTGTTGTTGTTTGAGACTTGATCTTAAGCATGAGCTTGCAGATGTCAGCATTGTTTCGCAATGTGTCATTGTGACCGTCAAGCATCAAGTGTCAAAAGGTAGACATGCTTGGTAGAAGTCTCAAATTGAAAAACGACCTTAGGAGGGGCTGTCCTGGCTAAAAGCTGGGAGCCTCGAAGGGCACCTGCTCACCTTGTCCCACTCTTGTTACACTCTGGCTTGCCCATATCCACATCTCTAGGCTTCATTGACTCTATATCAGCTCTTCCCTCTGGAGACCCTCACTGTAAAGCACAAGGAATTTCAAGTTCCCTATTACCCAACTACAGAGAAATGTAACCGCTTCTTCCTTTGCATAATGGGTACAAAGTACTCATGGGAAAATAAATGGAAGGACAAGAAGCTTGAAAGTAGACCCTGCAAAGTGATAGCACAGTATCTCTACGCTTCCCAATATATATTCAATGCTTAGTAGTCACTCCTTAACTATGAGAGTTCTTGAAACGACAAAGAGGATCAGCATGTAGGAAACCTATGCTCAACTACCCTCTAGGAGCCAACTAGCCAGGTACTAATCTCTAGACACAATTAACCCTCAGACCCTCTAAGCCTTGTCCCTGGCTGGCCCACACATACTTCTTGACTGAATGAGCACAAGTCCACTTAAGGACTGGAGGTGACAAACTGCCTTAAACCTTAAACTAATGATCTGGGAAACCAGTTTAGCAGATGTGAAGTGGAAGGTACTAGGAGAAGGCAGAGTACAGGATGCGTATGTATAGTAAAACGAAAATGCTGGTTAGAGGCCAGTGGTGGTAGTGACACTGAGTCACCAAAAAGGAAAGTGCTGCCTAGAAAAACGTTCCTTCAGCTGCTTTCTGATGAAGGACTCCAAGACTTATGAAAAGTTAGCCTCCAGTCTTCAACATCTGGACTTACTAGAATTTGGAAATACTGCTTGCTCCTTAACCCTGAAATTAGATAGGTCCCAAGCTTTCCTCCTTAAGCCAAAAAGAAAGAAAGAAAAAAAAATCCTGCTTAAAAACAAGCATCAGGGAGAGAGGTTCAGACAGATTTTTTCCAGAGGCAGTGCTTTCTATTAGGGTTCTAGAAAGGTGACTAATGTAAATGGATCAGACAAAACAAAGAGGGGAGGGAGACAGTCTACAAGGGTCTGACACACACTGCTTTTAATTCCAGTATTTATATCTTCTAGTTGAACAATGCCAACTGTCACTGCATTGATCTTTGAGCTTACATCTAATCTAAACCTTAGAAAAGCACCAGGAGAAGATGTGGTCCATCCATGTAAAAAGGCTGATGCAAAGAATTGGAGACAACTCGTTCCTGCCCTACAGGGGAGACAGTCCATAGGAAGCATTGGTGATGTTAATCCAAGGGAAGACTTGATGCAGAGACTGGGAGCTCAAGTTAATGATATCTGGAAACAGAGGTGGGGAGAGGAACACAGAGAAAAGGGCAGCAGGTAGCACAAGCCAGGGGCTGAGCGAGCAGGGCTGAGCAAGCCAGGGCATGCATGAGTGTGAGGTTGGCTCCTGGTATCACCAGGATGCTCTGCAGAGCCCTGGTACAAGTCTGGCCTGTGGAACAAGTGTGGTGGCCCTGCTGCGTTCTTGAAAGAACTCAATTCCGAAACCAGAGACTTAGCTCGCTGGGGGTT
>NW_022196914.1:52368487-52401764 GCF_008632895.1 Mastomys coucha
ACCTCAAGTTCCCGTTCGTGGAGCTCCCACGGGATGAAGTGAAGCTAGGAGCTCGGCTTCCTTCAAACAAGAACTGATGACATCATAGCATGTGTCTGGCCATCGTTCTCTGGGTGAGGATATGACTGTACCTCACACTCCTCAGTCATGTTTCCAAGGTCCAAGAGTGATTATGAGAGAAGAAAGATGCTAAAGAGGAATAGGAAGCCTTACTTCCACAATACCTTGCCTTGGTTATGGTTTTACTGATGTGAACAGACACCATGACCAAGGCAACTCCTATAAAGGACAATGTTTAATAGGGGCTGTCTTATAGATTCAGAGGTTCAGTCCATGATCATCAAGGTGAGAGCATGGCAGCATCCAGGCAGATGTTGGGGCTGGAGGAGCTGAGAGCTCTACATCTTGTTCCAAAGGCAGCTAGAAGACTGGCTTCTAGGCAGCTAGGATGAAAGTCTTAAAGCCCAAGCCCACAGTGACACACTTCTTCCAACAAGGCCACACCTAGTCCAAAAAGGCCACACCTCCAAATAGTACCACTCCCAGGGTCAAGCATATTCAAACCACCACACAGAAACCACCAACATCAGAAAATAATCAGAGTCTATCAGTCAGATTTGATGTGCTAATTTTTACTGATTTCTTAGTCAATAAGAAATTGACTTCACCTTCACTTTTCTTTGCCAAAAGTTGAAGGGTTCTTAGTGGTTCTGTGGGAAACTAACTTTCAGTACTTTAGTAGAAGTCATGGCAACTAAGGAGAAAAGAAAATGTGATCCTCCAAGGACACTGATGTCTTAAATGCTTACTGTAGTTCACACTTGCTAATGGGTCCTATTATAAATGCCTCATCACTGCTAGAAGAACCCTGGAGAGCTTAAGGGGACTTTAAAGGACAAATGGAGAGATGGAGAGAAGACAAGGGAATGTGGCAAGTAATAAACTAGGATTTTTCAATAAGAATCGATAAGAAAACTTGATTGCCTGTTCCTCCACCCCAGGGAAGACAAAAACCAAAGAACAAAAAGAAAAAGCTAGAACCCAAACCAACCCAAACAAATGAACAAAAAACCCACACAAACAACAAATCTCAGAGAATCCCCAGGATTCACATACACAGAAAGTAAACACAAACTGCTCAGCTATTAACTTATACTTACTATTTGAGTCTGACCAGTAACTCAGTTCTGTGTAAGAACCCCATGCAGATCATTCACCCAGGTTACCAGTGAGAAAGCAGACATGCTCACACTGGAACACACTCCTGCTCAGGAGGCCAAGCTTCTTCCCTTGGAGTCCTTTCTGACCCAGAATTTTTAAAAACTAAGAGGAAGCAGGGTGTCCCTGGTACTCACCCAGAGGGTGAAATTGAAAGGTCAAATGAGAGTCATGGCAGGCTCAAATGCTATAAAGATCACAGTTGTCATTGGCCTATGAGTTTAGAAACCTAGGGGACCAAGAAGCCAGAGTTAACTGGCCTAAGTCTTTTAAGCAGAGCACTCTCTATTTTCTGTTGGCTCCTGCAGGTGAGCTTGTGAGCAAACAATACTTTATACTACTAGATACATAGAGTCCCTTCATTGTCAGGAATTGGTGGACAACTAGAAGGAAGGGACACCTATTATGAAGGGGTAAGAAAGTATATAGTCCACAGATCATCCAGTTCAATGATGTATGAGGGCATTTGCATGACTGAAACACTAGACAATGAATCTGGTATGGAAATCCCTGTCAGCTCCCACTTACTGTGGAGAGGCTCAGAAACTTTGAGGTATGTTAATACCTTTGAACAGTGGGACATCTTTCAAGCCATCTATTAAGATGGAATTTCTTAAGGCCTCAAGATGAGGGCAGGCTGGCCCTTTTTTTGTGGACAGCGATAGCTGGCACTGTCTATATGCCTGTCACCATGTAAAACTGAGTGGTGCTTCAGCAATTGTCAGAGGGACATAGTGTTCTGCCCCATGCTAATCTATAACAGATATAAAACCTATGTGTTGAACAACAGAAAATAGACTGGGGCATGGAAGAAATGTTTCTAGGGTAATATTCAGAAATATAACCAAAAAGCATTGTTAATGTCAACATGGCATTTTGTATCAGAAGTGGGGTTTCCTGTTTTATACCTTGAGCTTGCAACACCTCAAGAGTTGATTAGATACATGGAGAGGTTGTTAGGTCATGGTTTGCAAGCATGGACTATATAGCTAGGAGGCTGGGTGGAGATCTGGGTACTGCCTGTTGCTTTCCATGTAATCACAGGAAAAAGCTAATGAGTACACTTGCCTTCTCCTCAGAAGCGAAAAGCAGGGGCAATGACTTACCCCTGAGAGCTTAGAACAGTGACTGACACAAAGAGAATAATAGATGATTTAGAGACATTTGTAAAATTACAAGGCTGTTACAAAAGAAAAAGTATCCCCACAGAGAGGCTACCTCCTTAGTAAAGAATTTAAAAGAACTTTATAAAAGACCTGGCTCCCCATATCATAACTAAAACAACAGCAAACCTCAAGCTGGCTGTACTGGCTGGTTTTGTGTGTCAACTTGACAAAGGCTGGAGTTATCACAGAGAAAGGAGCTTCAGTTGTGGAAGTGCCTCCATGAAATCCAACTGTGGGACATTTTCTCAGTTGATGATCAAGGGGGGAGGGCCCTTTGTGGGTGGTGCCATCCCTGGACTGGAAGTCTTGGGTTCTATAAGAGAGCAAGCTGAGCAAGCCAGGGGAAGCAAGCCAGTAAGGAACATCTCTCCATGGCCTCTGCATCAGCTCCTGCTTCCTGACCTGCTTGAGTTCCAGTCCTGACTTCCTTTGGTGATAAACAGCAATGTGGAAGTGTAAGCTGAATAAACCCTTTCCTCCCCGACTTTCTTCTTCGTCATGATATTTGTGCAGAAATAGAAACCCTGATTAAGACACTGGCCTCTAGATTGTGCAAAAGCAGCCAATGCTTCCTCTTTTGTTCAGGGCATCAGCAAGCAATTCCCCTGGAAATCACAGCATCTGCCTGTGGTGAAAATTCGGAGTTGGGTAGGGGTGTAAATCCCTGGGCATCTTCAGGGGACTCAAGACAGGAAGCACTCTTGCAGGGCAGAGAGGCCTAAAGCACAGAGAGGTATCCTCAGGCTGTGGAGAGCTCAGTGGTTAGGCATCCCTACACCAAGGCTGCTTCCCAAGTGGAAAGGCAGAGCCACTGCTTGGGAGCTGAGGGTAGGCTGGGCATGTGGATGGAAAAGTACTGGAAGCAGGTGGACAAAAGCAGGGATGGGCATAGACAGAGGGACTGAGCCCTGGGATAGGACAGAGCTGGTTGTCGACCAAGAGCTGCCAGTAGAGGTGACAGTAGCTGCCTGTTCAGTGGTTTCTTACAAACTGTATCCTCCTACCCACACCAAAAACTGTGTGGCACTTGTTCTGGCTCATCCCCGACTTCAGATTTAGAACAAAGGATACATCTGAACTCTCCGAGCTCTGACGGGACACTGAGTTCTGTGTTTTGCAGAGTGATGCCAAGAAATAAAAAAAAAAATTAAAAAGAGGCTCCTAACTGACAAAATAAGCAACAGTTGGGAGGGAGAGAGGGAGGGAAAAAGGGAGGAAGGGAGGGAGGGAGAGAGGGAGGGAGGGAGGGAGGGAGGGCAGTTGCATCTGGCCGCCTCTGACCCAGATATCCTTGAGCAAGCCTCCTCCTGGGGACCAATAGCACAGTGCTGCTTCTCTGATCCCTGTGACTCACTCAGACTCAGGCACATTCCTATTTCTAGCTGCAGGACACAGGGAGGCACTCTGGTCTTTTCCTTCCAGGGGCTTCCATGTTCTCCTGTGATTTCACTACAACACTGGAATTACATTAAGGTTTGTTTTTCCCTCCACAAGGAGGGGCTCTCCTCCTCAGCTTCCTACCATGGCTGTGCCAGAGACCATGGGGGTAATGTTGCAAGAACCCCGGTCTCAGCCTTGGGTCCTTTCCTGGTGGATCTCTGGTTTATATTTATAACGATCTCATTTTAATTAAGTGATAAAACCTCAATGCTTCTACCATGCTAGCTACCTGTAGGAGACCCATCAGCCACATGTGTTCAGAAGCCACTGCGCTGGGCGGTGCAGATAAAATGCAGCATGTCTACCAATCTCCTAAAGACCAGAAGGGCAGCAGACACCCTCTGAGGATGCAGTAGCTTTGCCAGTCAGCTGCAGGGCTGGCATTCTGCTGACCTGAGATCAGGGAGAAGACCCAAGGCTCCCTCTGCCAAGAGCAGCCATCATGCCAGGGAATCCGCCAGCCTCACTACATGAGTCACCTCATGTCATCATCCCCATGGCTAACAGGAAGAAATGCCATTAACTGGATTTTTTTCTAGGGGAAGAAGTCTAGAACCTGGGATGAAAGTTTTCCTGGGCCACAGAGCCAGCAAATGCCAGAGCAGGGGTCTCACTGTAAATCAGTCTTTACTCCCCACCCCACCCCGTCTCTTAGGTACCCACCCACACCCTCAGTGATGAGAGCCTTGTTAGCACAGACTCCCACTGGAGTATTACTTCAGCTATTAGGGAATGGGCTCTCTGTCTTGACCAGGATGGGATTTCAGGGATTTGGTCACTACAGAGATCACTGAACACTAAGCTCAGGACCATTTATGTGAAGTCTACCACAGCTCAATAAAAAGGGAAGAAACCATATAATTCACTATGAATTCAAAAGTCCTTCATTTTTTTTCAGATAAATATGTCTTTTTGAGTTTGCCACAAAATTCCAGGTAGGTGCCACCCTCCCAGGGGCCTTTCAGAGGCAACCATGGTTTTGTGCAGTCCACACAAGTAACATGTGTGACCCTGTCCACACCTGGCCTGTTCTAAGCCTGGAAAGTGGCACAAAAGGTTCCTTTGGCTCCCACTGCCTTGACCGTACACCTCACCCTTAAGGGTTCGAAGTCTTTGTTTCCTCTGCTTCCCCTGCCTCCTCAACCCCAAGAGCCAGAGGGAAGACAGCTACACAGGGATTACACTAAGCAAAATGGCTGAGAGTGGCCACCTTTCCCATAGCTGGAAACTCCTTGAAGTCAGAGACTGCATGGATGTTAGTTGCCCTCACTCACCCCAGTGCACAGCTCTCAGTAGTGGACAAAGAGAGAAAACAGAAAAAGAGCAGTAGTGATGCTTAGTGCATTCTGTGGGGGAAGGCACTTGTTTATTTAACTGTGTCATTTGTCTGATCTCATGCTTCTAAAAGTGTCCCCTAGGCCCAGGAAAAGGAAAATCTGAATGGTCACTGAATGCCACTGGCCATTCAGACAGGTCCCAGAGTTGGAGGAAGAAAACTGCAATCCAAGGTCACAGCCGTAGCTTTCTTTCCAACTCCATCCAGTGTCTGTGAGATGTCTCAAGTAAGTGGACTTCGCGGCTTCAAAATGGCCGATCAATAGAAAACCCAGAAAACAAAGCAAAACAGAAATGCCCTGACATGCATTGTCATGTGACAGCCACGTGAATGAGTGACAGGTCTGAACTGACTCCTCAGCCTAGAAGTCCCTCAGAAGATGATCGTGCTACAGGAGCTAAGAGCAGCACAGCCCTGCCACCTGCAGAGGCCTGGGAATTGTGTAAATGATACCCAGGAGGTGTGTGCATGGACGTGCATGCACATGTGTGCTTCGTGGAAATGCTTCCTTTGCACAGCAGTGCTGTATGCACTCTAGTGTAGAGCCCGGCTTGTGGGTCCATTTGCAGATTCAACCTTTGGAAACTAAAGAGCAGAAAATGACCTCATGGAGGAGCTACACAGTGGCCATCTTAAAACGTCAACACAACCAAGCAGACGGCCACCATGTGCCCAGGACCGCAGAACTAGTAGAATGAAGACAGACACACACTGCACAGGGCAGGCGCGTCCGCCAAGTGTGCTTCAGGGCCAAGTGGCGGGGGGCGGGGGGGGGCAAAAAGGGCCCACTCCTGTTCTTAGCAGGAGGAGTCTGAATCACAAATGTCCATGCTGGGCTTCATGCTTAACTCAAAATGGTCTCTTTACCCTTTGCCACATCTTTGATCTGGGCCAATCAGGGCCCTGGTCTCCTTTGGCAACTCACCTTATAGCCTACTAGGTAACATCAGGTCCTGGAAGGCCTGACATAAAGTTAGTAAAGAATTGTGCATCCTCTGAGACAACAAGGTAAAGAGGGGCCTGGTTTTGTTTTGCACATACAGAAAAACAAAACTCTACAAAGTATTTGAATAGAAAACTGAAATTCATTTAACTTAAAAACAGAGTACTAGGGACAGAACCATAAAAGAACGCTAGGTAAGACATTCTGTGAAGAGGTGAGAAACCCTCTCTGATCAGATAAAAAACGTATTTTTGGCCTCTAGGAGTCACTGCAATGTTTGTCTATGAAGGCTGTGGCTGCCACTAAAGATGGAGCCCCTCTAGCAGAGCTCCAGGGTCAGAGGGGACCCTGAGAAAGATGCTCCAGGTGCTCTGGGGTAGTTTCAGTGGTGCTGTCGTGAATCTGAGGGAAGAGGGGAGCTCCAGTCAGACTATCTACGGATGTGACAGCAATGTCTGCCGTGCATGTGGCTGTTTTTCTTTGTATGTGGCCCGGACATCTTCCCTCCTTAGCTTCTGAATCCCAAGGCTTCTCACTACAGTGCGTCAAGAGACGGCTTACCTGTGTAATGACTTGCAAAGGTAACTAAAAGATAAAATCGTTGAAATTAATTGCTGGAAAGTCGGAATTACCTGGGCATGCTTTGAGACCCAGTGGCGGAGGACATTCAGGACTCGATTGGTGGCTGTTCTCCGTATGATGAACTCCTTGTCACATGTTCTCTCATTGTTAAATCCTTTGGAGGCAAAGAAACACACACTGCAGTTAGGGCCTGTCCCCAAGGGTTGGGAAAGGGCATTTATTTTAGGACTCCTGTTACTGAAACTCACAAAATGCTGCACTGTGGCAGGGGGGAAAGGGGCTTCCGAGCTGTGACTCCTGCTTAATTATCACACTCTCCCGCCAGCCCACTGCAGGCCCAGGTGCAATTACATGAATAATGCATGCATATTTATTAAAGGCCAGTGAGGAGAGCTAGCACTCTGCTAACGACACTAACACCTCCATTTATGCCTCTCGAGAGCCACATACAAAGCAAGAGGGAACAATGACAAAAGGACTGTAGCCAGTGTGGAGTATAGCTTCGCTGCAGAGTGATCACGGAGCCAATCCCATTGGGAGCTGGAGGTGGGCTTGCAGGTGAGACAGATAGTCTATTGTTTGTCTGCACACAAACAGTATAGCCGATGCTGGAAAAAGAAGTATTTAAAAGTCGCTTAAAGTATGGATTCCAAATGTTCTCACCTCAGAAAGCTTATAAGTACTTGAAACAATTGCTTGGACGATAGATTTTAATCGACCCACCTTGTAAATGTGTAAAAGCATCTCTTTTATATTCCATAAATAGATAATATTTATGTCATTGTTGTTTGTCAGTTGAAAATAAAATAATTGGAAACAAGAAGACTGCCTGGTTTGAAGTAGCTGTCCTCGAGTTCTGTAAATTATATCTTTTTTTTTGGCGACTGGTCTCCGATGTCCCCCATGTTTCTGACTAATAGTGTTGCTGTGACATTACGCTTGCTAACTGACAAATGTTAAGTGTTTAGCACAAGTCCCTTCACAATAGCAAGAGCTCAGATGTCAGCCATTACTAAAATTCAGTATTTCTCTGGTGTCTTTTTGTGGGGTGGGCAAATACAGTGACCTTGGGCTTTATACATACTGGGCAAGGTTTCTACCTCCAAACTCTCTTCGCAGTGTCTGTGAGTCCCTCTGTGCTGCCACATATGGTCTTAGTCACCTTTCTGCTAGCAATAAAACAGTTCGTACCTCACACCGATTCCACTTTTAAAAATATTCTGTGACCCAACGATCTGTAAAGGCTTGTACTCTGCTCTGCATATGCTTTACAAGAGTGTCTCTGGGTGGCTGCCACGGAACGATATTCATACTTGTTGCTGCTCCGAGTCAGGCACTGTTGCAGGGAAATCATGAATGACTTGCAATTTAACCCTGATGCCCAAGGACAGGAAAAAATTGTTGATCACATGATCAGGCTCCAAGTGTAGAATCTTAAGTAGTTCGGCTTCTTTTACAAGAAGAGCCACTGCATAGGAGAGATGTTATCTCCGTTTACAGATGAGCAATAGGAGAGAGGCATTGCAAATTGGCAAAGGTCCTGGAGCTCACAGTGTCTTTAAACTTAGATTTATCCAGAGAACTCTTAAGCATATCTCATTGCCCAGAGCCAGAGTTTTGGTCCTATGTTTTCTTCACAAATCTGTAAACCAACTTATTTAAAAATGTATTTGTATTAGTTATTTGAAAATTTCAAATAACTATTTTGGTCTTCCTCTATTCCTCCTCCTGACTTTCCATCTGCCTTCAATGTGTTCTCTGTTCTCCCTCTCTGTCTTCCTCTCCCTCCCTGTCTCTCCAGACTCCTGGGTATGGGGCCATCTCCTGAAGTGTGGGACACTACCAGAATCCACACTGTTAAAGGAGGCTCTACCTCCTCCTTCAGCAGTCCTAGAACACTCATGACTAAATTTTTCAAGATCACACTTGGCCCAGTTTTCATGGCAGAGTCTTTGCTGATTACAGTGAATGAGGGTTATTTGGTTAGAAAAATAACTTTTCAACAGGAAACTAGCCTCTTGGTCATTAGGTCCTCTGAAAAGTCTGCAACATACTGTAGTGACCCTGGGAAGGTCTAGATGTGAGATGGAAGGTTTTGGGATTATGAGAAGGAATATGCTCAACATACTATATGTACTTACATGAAGAAGTCCTGTAATTCATGAACAATACACAAGAGAAAGAAAAAAGCAAACCAAACATAGTATGCTCTTTTCCCTAAGTCATTATATCCCTACATGACAATTATGTAGGCCAGTGTTTTGTTGGCTTTTGATTTATTTAATACTTTTAAACCTTCATATGACCTGTTAATGAGGACTGAAACCAGTTTAATGCATTGTGACCAGAATTAAATAAATGAAGAAGATGAGGGCCATCTGTATGTCCATAGTGGTGATGAGTACCCTTTAATGAACTTGTGTGTTTGTACACACATGAGTATATATGTGTGCATGTGTGTATTATGTATGAGTGTATATGTATACATTTATATATGTGTGTGAGTGCATTGTGCATATGTATGTGTGTACACTGTGTGTGAGGTATATGTGTGTTTGAGAGTGTGTGTCTGGGCCTGTATGTGCATCTGCACATGTGTATACATGCATGCATGTATGTGCACATGTATATGGGAACATATGTGGGCATGTGTGTATGTGAATGCATGTGTGTTTGTGCGTATATATGATATGGGTATGAGCATGTGTGTGTCGACTATGCATGTGTGTACATATGTGTGCACATGTGTGTGTATATGTATGCATGTCTGTGTGCATATATACCACATTTACAGCTCCTATGTACTACAGTTATGGCCTATATATACCACAGCTACAGCTCCTGCAAACCACAGCTACAGCTCCTGTGCATGACAACTATTGCTCCATTCTCTGTCCTCCTAGTCTTCTAGGTGTAATCCCATGGTTAGGTCATTATCTTCAGGGAACCTGCTGCATCCCACAAACTGCACAGCACCGTGTGTGCAGGGGAGACATATTCCTCACTCTTACGAGGTTTCTTTCTCTGGAGGGGATGGAGATAACCTTCCAAGCAGTTCAAGATGGAAAATGCAAAGCCCTCAGGTCATGGAGATAAGCAAGGTGCCTACCTTGCCAATCCTCCCCCTCACGACCTTCAAATTAATGCTCCTTTTCTGTAGGGTATGTACAGACTATCTTTCTAAGAATGAAGCAATAATGTGTGTTATGCCACAATCTAATAAAGGAAACAGACCAATGCAGACAAGCAGAGGATGTGCACACACGCCACACTGAACATTAGTGTAACAGCGAGTCTGTGAGTGACAGTCTTCAGAGATGATGGCTCAGAGAGGTGGGCACTTGCTGTGGGAACCACTGGTGCATACAGTTATGTACATTTTAATGCACTGTCAGCAGTTGTGGGGTGACAAGGGACTGAAACTCAACGCAGGGAGCAGGAGAAAGTGAATTGCGATTTTTATATACATGGAGTAGCTCTTGGCTCAGATCTCATTTCACTTATGCAAGGCCTGTAATGACATTTGCATTTCTTTTCTCTCCAATTCTGCTCTCATTTCCAGGTAGCCAACTGAGGAACATCCTGCCACCCTTACCAGAGCAGTTCCCAGCACACAGAGGATGACTGTTCTGGTAACTCCTGCTGAAGGGAGGGGGGCATTGTGTATTAGAAGCCCTCAAACATGTCCTTGCATTTGCTGACAAACCATGTTGTCCATCTCCTATGATCTCAGCATTATAATGCAGGTCTGCGGAAGGCAAGGTGTCAATCAAAGCAGAGCTTTATAATGTGAAGGGGCAGCTTCTAGATGTCTCTTAAGAACACACAAATGGAACAGTAAGCATACAGCAGACTGAGGTTTGTCTGTCTTTTTTTTTTTAACTCTTGTATTATGTGTTCTTATCCTTCAGTTTTTAAATCCTTACTTGGGTTAATCAGAAGTCTTCTCTTCCCCATGTGCTATTAACTGTAGCAATGCTGGAACATGGTCCAAGAACATGTGAGAATTCTGAGTGCTTGTAAGAAAACTAGAGTCCTGTGACCTCCGTTTCTTCAAAACATAAAATTTGGACTTGCAATGGGCTTTTGTGCCCCTTCCACGTGTAGCATATAGGAGCGAGTTTACTTCAGATCACACATCACACTTGGCTATTGGTATTTGTTGATATGCCTCTGTGGAAAACCGTGTTTTCACCATGCGCAGCTTGCCTGCCACAGGCAGCTTGTCCTTGTGATTGGACACTTTACTCATGGGAGTCATCTTAATACCCAGAGGATAAACTGTCTGATGCTCTGAATAAAGCTGGCTAGTGCATGAGACTTTAGTCCACCTCACTTATCAGCTCCATTCTCCCAGGCCCCACCACCTCCAGAGTGACAGACATAGCAAGAACAAACTGAGGAAAAGAACCTCAGCAGGTCTGTCATTATTTGTGATAAAAATATACATGGAGTATGTGGGAATCAATATGTCATTGCTTTCATCTCTCAAGAAAATCAGTAACAAAAATTGAATTTGTCAACTGAATTGCTTTTATGGATTGTTTTTTTTAAAAAAAATAAATGCTTTAAATTTCCCAAAGGAGTGACTGTACATTGAGTTTAAATGGATTAAAAATCATTTAGTATTACCTCTTTTACTTTTCATGAGTCCACAGATGTATTCCTCATTCTTTGTAGATAAGGAAACCAAAGCTTACAGAAGTCCTTTAGCCACCTAAGGTGACAGTCAATCGAATGAGAAGCAAGATATGTTACCAGTTCTTCCCATTGACACATCCTACCTAGGTGCCTGTTCATAAGGAGTAGACTGGCTCCGGCTGGGTGACGTCATTTCCAGAATGGGTATAGACAGGAGGGGCTGGGTACATGCACATTAATTATCATTGCACTGACTCATGGGCCCCTGGCCACAAGGTGGGCCCTGGATTAATGGCTGCTGGAAGTACATAAGTGTGACAAACGAATGCAGTCACTGTAGAAATAAAAATTTCTTCTGGGAAGACAGGATTAGACACTTCAGGTTTCTTAACTCCAATGACTCCAGCAGCTTTGGACGACCTGCCCCCACCTCCGCTTATCCCCAAAGACAGTAGGCTAACCTGCATGCTTCCTCACTCCATTCTCCCATGCTCAGCAGACCTCACCACTGTGGCCAGCAGATTGACCCCATCTCTAACAGGACACAGGGGAGACCTTAGTTCTTCTTGTGTTTCCTTTGGGGGGGGGGGTGGTTTCTCAAGACAGGGTTTCTCTGTATAGCCATGGCTATCCCAGAACTCACTCTGCAGACCAAGTTGGCCTTAAACTCAGATTTGCCTGTCTCTGCCTCCCGACTGCTGGAATTAAAGGTGTGTGCCATCACCAACTGGCTTTAGTTCTCCTTCCTTTAATGTCTGTAGTTTCATCCTCACTCTTGTCCCTTACCTCTGGGTACTGCAGGAAGACATGGTGGGAAGAACGAGTTGGAAGGGGATCTTTGAGTATCTGCATCGCACTAGGGAAAGTCTGTTTTCCTCCCAGCACCTCAGTTTCCTCTTTACATAAGAAGATGCCTCCAAGGTCTCTTCCTTCATTTCCTCTTGACTAGCGTCTAGCCTCTGATCATGGGTCTGTACTCTCCTTCACCTTTCTAGTCCTGTTCTTCTTGTAGAAACTCAATCTCCACGGGTCCTTCCATCTGCTTTCAGAGGCCCCCACTTACTATGATTCCTTCATGGGTGACAGTGACATATGTGAGTTTCCTGCTTCCCCTAGGCCTTCCTAAGGACATTGTAGGCAGGCAACTAGGCACTTAGGCAGTAGGTACATCTAAGATAGCCAAGCAATACTAATTCCATACTAATTCCATCCAGCTACATCCATGGGATTATATAGGGTCCCTTAGCTGAAATAGACCAAAATCATATCTCCTGTGTGCAAAGTTTAAAGACTATGAGATTTGTAGGAAAGTGTCAGGTCAGGGTATAAGGCAGGATGGTAGGCCTCCTGAGGCTCAAGACAAGAAGCAAAGAGGTATCTGAACTGGATAAGACCCAGCTATGGGGAAGCTGTTTCTCATATGGCCCAAGCAAGTTAACAGAGGTCCACTCTACTCATGCAAGTTGGCTTTGAAGAGAAGGAGCCTCACAGGTATAATACTGGATATGTACTTGGGATTCTGGGTTATATTTTTATCTCCTTTCAAACAGATGGCCTTATACACAATAGGTCTCAGCCAACCTATTTAATTGCTTTTATTTTGTTAAACCTTAAGGTTTTCTTGTTTTGTCTTTTTTTTTTAAATTCACTTAAATGCTTTTATTTATTAGAAGGCCATGGCATTTCCTCAGTCAAGAGATCCCTGAACCTCCCTGCTTTCGAATTTACCACACTTCTTCCCATCCCCTCATCCCCAGGGCCTGTAACTGCAAGATTCTGTGAAGTGCTTTCAACTTAGCAGCTAAGAACTCTGAAGACATGCTGGTGCATAGCTGAGAAGCCTACAAGCCCATAGAAACTCCCCCCACACCAAGGGCAGTGTCACACTGGCCTCATCCTCAGGCTGTTCCCCCCATCCTGTTTACCTACAGACTGGCTGTGGCCATCTTCCATGTATCCACAGAGTGCTTCAGACAGTAGGAGATACAGAATTGTATCATTTTATTGGCAAATGGCTGTTCAGGATTTACTTCTGCAAGCTCAACATGGATTACAAGAATTTTTTTTTTTTTTTTTGCACAGGTAGTTGAGAGCTTCACACTGCTCTTTTGTGCTCACCCTACACCTTTACCTCATGTACAGAGAAATCTACCTCTTGCAAAGGGATCTCATCATCCTTCCCCAGAACACATGCCCTGTGCATCAACCCAACACACATTAACTCTTGTGCAAATGCCAGGAGGCTCCAGAGGTGCCCCAAGGATTCTACTCATTAAGTCTGTGTTGCTGTCACTATTCATTAGACGAGAGAGCCCTTTCATAAACCACAAATTCTGCAAGTGTTTTCTACTTAACTTCCCAAGAAGTGATTCAACTGTCTAGAAATGATTTGACAGTCTACCAGGTATTTTTACAATTTTTCCCTACCAAATCAAAGTATTTGATTTATATAAGTATGAATTAATGAACTATATTCACTGTTGAACTTCATCATTTCTAAAACATACTGATTCCTAATTTTTAATCAGTTTTGAGGACAAAGACTTGAATAATTACAGTAAATAAGTGTAATTGAGTTTAAAAAAAATAACTTTCCAAGAGCAGACCAGCGTCTTGGAGTAGAGATCTGTAAAATGCGGGAGTCACCTGGGGAGGGAGGGAGATGATGCTGAGGGATGCAGCATCTCATAGGAAGATGGCCTTTGTGCTCTTCTCTCAAATTTAAGTCTGCGACTCTGTCTTTATTTTGAGAGTAGGATACCTGTGGGTTAAAAGGTCTTGTGCAGATACCAAACTGAAGGCACCACTCCTTAAAGAGTTCAAATATTACGATTATGATTATCTAATAGCTATCGTTATTCGATGCCTGCTTCCGCAAGGACCTCAGCTTTCCTTCACACATGCAATTGATGATATGTACTCTGGGCCTCGGGGACTCAACTCTAAAATTTGTATTTTCCAGGCCTTCCTACAACTCAGGTCCTGAATGAAATAAATCGCTACAATGGGTTTTTTTTTTTCTGTCACTGCACCATTGTGTCTGGCAGACATGGTCCCAGAGGGCAGAACCCTCCTACAGCACTGCAGCATCCTGGTGTAGGAGTCACAGGGCAGCATTAGTAGTTAAGTCAATATCATACATGGTGTCAACAGCTTGCTTCATACAGTGATGCACAGATTCCCAGTCTACATGCTCCCTCACCTCACTCCTCCATGTCCTGAGCAGAGGTGGCTAGTTCTGCACGCTGTTCAGAAGTGATTCCTGAGATCTGAGTGGGAAACCTCCTCCTCCAGCCTTTCTTCCTAGGTACCTACTTCTCTGTAACAACTATCCTCCCCAGGAATTAGCTACTTTCTTCCCTGACACCAACTGTTATGGATAAAACTAAGTAACTGTCCAGTGTCAAACGCCTAGCAACCAGCCGATGACACAATATTTGCATTTCAAAACCAATAGGTGCCATTCTTGTCAGATGCCAGAGGCAGTTGCCTAACAAGCCTTGGCATTTTGTTATAATAACACATTCCATCTAGATGTACTAGTCCTAGAATGTTCTTCTGTTGTGTGTTATAGAAGGAAGCCTGACTTCCAAGACATCTGTATAATTTCCACTTGAGTGCTAAGAGATCCTCTCCAGCTATGAAGTTCTCAAGAAACTTAGCAAATGATTAAACTCTAGACTTGTTAATAGCATATCCTATTCAGGTGTCCATAACTGAGTTGGAGGAAGTATTCACTATAGGGGTGGGCGTTGAGACCCTCTTCCTAGTCACCCGAGGACAGTCTGCCCCTGGCTTCCTTTGGATGAAGATGCAGAACTCTCAGCTCCTTCTGTGCCACACCTGCCTAGAAGATACCATGCTCCTGCCTTGATGATAATGGACTGAACCTCTGAACTGTAAGCCAGCCCCAAGTAAAGCTGTCCTTGTAAGAGTTGCCTTGGCCATGGTGTCTGTTCACAGCTAGGATTCATAAACCCTAACTAAGACAAGCCATATTACATACCACAGTTGGCCACTCATAAGAACTTATTCTACTCACAAGAGCTTACTCTCCTTTCCTCTGAAATTCTTTCTGAGGAAGAAGTCAAATAAAATTTACAGATCTCAGCTATGGCAAGAGCCCCATTTACTCACTGTGATCAATTCTGTCACCACCAAGATAGTTTTCAATACCATAAGAGCCTGCCTTGGAATCAGAAATGCCAGTAGTTCTATATGTCCCTAATTGACTCCTTTAGTAAGATGCACAAGGCAATTATGGAATAATCCCAAGAAGGTATTAGATTGAGTCTTGGACCTATCTAAGGCTCAGATCTCTTGTATGAATGCTGAAAACTGGCATACATCAATGCTCATCTCAGCATAAAATGATTCTCAAAATGTATGGGTAGTGCCTTAAGTGTTGGATAATTAGCCTAGTCTATTTTGTACGCAATAAGACCTCTAATTGAAGACAGAAAGAAAATGCACACAATTAAAAGCTCCGTTCTTATCCACCTCCCAAATCATGAGCCTTGCCACTTGATTGGAGATGGTGCTGAACTGAGCATGCTACAAAGCTGTTTTCAGAGTTCTAGCCAAGGTTTTCCTTCCAGTGGCATTCCTGAGGGAGAACTGAAAGTAAATCTCCTAACTTGCTTCAACCTTTGCTTTGAACACAAGGTCAGCAATCTAAGCATTACAATGTCCTAGACAATGCTCTCAAATCAGACACAACAGTCATCAAAAATAAGTTTTCATATGAAGGTAAAAATACTAGTGTTCTCTATGTCTGTAAACAACAGGAATAGGAAAAAGTGAACTACATGTTTGATGAGGCGTCATTTACACTCAAAGATATTCACCCACCATCAGTATGTTCACCGATGACAAGTAAGCTCATTGCAATTGTAACCACAAGCCAGTCACAGAGCATTCTGACCACCCCAAAAGTGCTCTTATTCCAAACTTCACTCCACCTTTGCTGCTAACCCCAATTCAGGCAAACAATTCTTGGCCTTGTGTCTTTATAGAGTTATTCATTCTGGACATTTCAAATGGAGAGATCTCATCATATTTACTTCCATTATTCATTTCTGCATTAATACCACAGTGTTTTCAAAATGTATAATTTATAATTTCACCCCTTTTCACATTTTGCTTATTAATTTAGTATGGATATTGGAGGTCATATGCACATGAAAATCTGAGTGCATCTTGCAGACATTGGTTCTCTCTTTATGTGGTCCCCCAGAATCGTCAGGATTGGTGGTAGGTGCCTTCACCCTCTGAGCTATCTCACCATCTCACTGGCACTGTGAGTTCAGTGAAACCCATTAAAAGCAAAAGTCTTCCTTAAAGGCACTCTTTCATTGGGTGGGATACTCTCTAGATTCCTAGTAGGCTGAATTAGTGGATAGTGCTGTTTAAGACCTTCATAGCGTGTTCATCTGTGTAGTGTGTAGTTGAACATTTTAAAACTATTAGAGAATAGTACAGGTGGGCACATCCCTAATCCAAAAATCTAAAATACTACAAAATCAAAGAAAAATTGAGTGTCAACAGGATATTTTAAAAGGTCCCTTTTTTTTTTTTTTTTAGTATTTCAGATTGTGATTGTTTAAGAGTGGGTGGGTGTTTAGCTGGGAAATTCTGTGCAAACATTTCCAACTCTAAAGGCTTGGAAGTATCTCTGGCCCCAAGGGTGTTGGGCAAGGGTTACTCAGCTGTATTTAAATTAACAACCAGCATCGACAAAATAATTATTTGTTCTTTTAGTGGTCAGTTTGGGGTTCTTTTTATTAGATGCAGTTACAACAAATGTATCTTCCTGACTACCTTCAGACATTATTAGGACACCCTTCTTTGCCTTTAGTAACTTTAGAAAGGGTCTTAAATTCTGTCAGATATTAGAGCCATTTCAGCCGGTTATAATCAAACTTTGCATAAAATGTTTCTCCATTCTATTTCTTCTAAATGAAGCTCTGTTTCATATACAACATGCAGTTAGCCTGCACACTTCTAATGCTTTGACAATTTCTATCTTTTTGTTTTCATGGTTCATCATTTAAAATTTAATGGAATTTAGTATGATTGGGTTTGAATGCAAGTTCATGGCTGTATTTATTTATTTACTTATTTACCTACCATTTTCTGTTGCCACTGAAACAAATATGCAAATATTCCCCAATCTGGAAATTTTGAGCTATTTCTTGTCCCAGATTTGTTAAATAGAAGATGGGGTAAAAAAGTCATCAAATTTTACCTATTGTAACCTTGTGAGTTACAATATTAACTAATCCAAAAAGATATAGCATTGACACAATAGTGCCATAAAAGTCATGAAAGCAACCAAAAACTTTCCAATTTAGACTTCAGGCTCTTCTACAGGATGGAACCCATGGCTGGTACAGTTAAATTGGATTGAAACCTGTAGCTGGGGAGGCCATATACTCAAGGAAAGAATCTACTACTAACATTTTGTTAAATGGACATAATATTAAATTATCTTTTGAATGCTCACCCTTATAACCACAGATTAACACAGCTTTTGGCCCTCATCAGAGAAGCTTCCCTTTGTAGGTAACAGAGGATAATACAGAGACCCACAACCGAAGCAACTGCTGAGAATAAGTGAGTGTGATGTATGCAGTTCTAAATGGAACATCTATGTCACATTCTCCCTTTCCTCTCTCCCTGAGGCCCAGGAAGCATTGCAGTACAGGAGAAAGAAAGAATTCAGGAGCCAGAAGAGCGAAAAGACAGCTGTAAAATAGTGTCTTCTAGACACGATAGGGTCATTCGAAACATGAACCCACATTAGCTGTGTTTGCTGCACGTGATCAGGTCAGTCAATATTCAGTCATGACATGGAGAAGGTTTCTTGAGGCCTCACCCTGAGCTGAGGATCTAGAGCCAGCTGACAGCTACTGCAGGAGAGATAAGTCATTTTTCCTGAAGGCTGTGGTTCCTTGTAGGTTGTCCATATTTCAATGGATGGGCCTAGACCCATGTTCATATAGAAAGTACTAATTTGAGTCAGTAGATTATTAAAAAACAAAATAAAACAAAAAAGGATATGATGTTAGAGTGGGAGGTGAGAGGGATGAGTAGGAGATGGGTAGTGTGGAATGGAAATGACTGTACCGTTATTTTTAAAATTTTGGCAACCTGATACAGTCCAGGGTCATCTGGGAAGATGAAATTTCAAATGAGAACATTCCTCCATTAGATTGGCCTAGGGACAAGTCTGTGAGTCATTTTCCTAATTAGTGATTGCTGTGGGAGAGCCTGTTCACTGTGGTGAAGGCATCCCTGGGCAGGTGGTTCTGGACTGTATCAGAAAGCAAGCTGAGCAAACCATGAGAGGTAAGCCAGTAATCAGTGTTCCCCCATGGTCTTTTGCTTCAGTTCCTGCCTTGAGTTCCTGCCTTAGCTTTCCCTGATGTTGGATCTGTCTATTTGGACTTATTGGCCAAACAAACCCCTTTCTCACAAGTTGCTTTTGCTCATGGTATTAGTCACAGTGGTAGAAACCAAAGGCAATGATCAAAATATATTCTGTACATGCATGAATTTTTCAAAAAATGAATAGAATTTTATTAATGAACAATTAGCTCTGGTAAAATATGTCATTTCATCAAATTTAACAGCTTAAAGTTACCCTGCAGTACTAGAGGACAAAAGTTTACTACCCTACTCACTGGGTTGAAAGCAAAGGCATCACCTTTATGTAAACTATAAGAAATACTCCACTTTCTTGCCTTTTCTTGTTTCTGAGTTCCGCCTTCACTCCTTGGCTCCAAGCCTCTTCAATGCCATCTATGGCTGGTTAGATCTTTTCACACTGAGTGACTCTGAGCTTAACCTATCTGTGGTTAGAGTCCTTGGGAGTATATGAGGCCTGTCTGAAAAGTCCAGAATAATCTTACTCTGTAAAGATGGACTGATTAACAACAACCTGTCTTAGGCTGCAGCTTTAATTCCCTTTCCCATCTAAGGCAGCATATCCTCAGATGACATCAGTCAGTTCATAGATGTGTTACAGGAAGGGCAAGAGGAAGGTGACATGGTTCGCTCATCATGATTTCGAAGGCTATCTTGTTCTGTCATTGATCTTTCACAACATTTTTCTGGGTTAAATATTTTGTAATGTAGCATTTTAATTCTATTTCCCTTGTTAAGAATTGCAGTTTCATGCCTCCACCAGAGTATCACCACTTCTGGTTAGGTTAGCTTTGTTTTTTGATGTCCCTGTTTGTCACTAGGATTGCTAACATTTCTGACAATACACAATAGCCTGAGTTTGTTCCTTTTGCCATCCAGTTATCTCTGGTGTTAGATGTTCTTGCTGTCTCTGGCTGGAGCTAGTTCCTCCTTGTGGGTCTGTAAGCCTGTGCCAGCACTCCTGAGAGAGCAGCTCTCTCCTGGCAGAACTTGTGTACAGAGGGCTCTGGAAAGAGCCCGTGCTCTGGGTGCAGATGGCGACCGGAAGGATCCTGTCCCAGCTGCTCCACTGTTTTTTTGTGCCCCGTGTGCTCCTCGTGCTCCACGCCGGACAGTTATTGGAGAGAAAGTGGCTATCTCATCTCTGAGCCCAGGAGCGAAGGCACTCGTGGGGAGAACAGGTCTCTCTCCTGGCGGGACCCAGCACAGCGGGCTGTGGATCAGCCTCAGCTCGAAGGTGCAGATGGAGGAGCAGAAGGATCCTCCTGAGTTTGTCCCATAACCAGCTGTGTTACTTTTCTGTTTCTATGATCAAACACCATGACCATGGCAACTTATAAAAGGAAGGGTTTGTTTTGGGTATCTTAACCTCAAATTTGATGCTGAACCCAACAAACATCCCAACTGGTCTCTGGATCCGCAGAAAATCTAAACTAGCATTTCTAAGCCCAAGTCATTCCATGTGATCTTGTCTTTGGCAACGATAATGTATATAAGATAGAGTCACGAAAATGTGTGACTTTTTCAAGACAGAAGGTGGGAAACACATTTTTCAGGTTATTAATATGTCAGTTTGTGAACTGGCCTTCATGAACTAAGAATCCCATATTTTCCTTTGGCCTCTATACAGAATAGAGGCCAGACGATATCTTCTGACTCACAGTACATCCAGGGATCTGCCTCATGCCTTTCCAAAATAATAGGAGGCTACGTTTTGCCAAAGGTGAAAGGATTATACCACACCAGCTCATCTTTGAAGAATATGTAGCTCACTGGCTTTGTTTCTTCCTATTTCCTGCCAACAGTTAACACCTGGCTAATTGTGAACTAAGATCATTGGTATAAACTTAACCTCCTCTTTCTCATCTTGGTCTCTATCACTCTTCTTGATGCTGTAATATCTACACAGTCCATCAAAAGTGCTGGGCAGTGGTGGTGCACGCCTTTAATCCCAGCACTTGGGAGGCAGAAGCAGGTGGATTTCTGAATTAGAGGTCAGCCTGGTCTACAGAGTAAGTTCCAGGAAAGCCAGGGCTACACAGAGAAACCCTGTCTCGAAAAATCCAAAAAAACAAACCAAAACAAAACAAAAAATCCTCCCTTTCTTCTCTGACTAGTTCTAGAATCTTCCACCATTACTAATGCATACATCTACTAACATGCCTCTTGGCTCATCTCTCCCAATTATCTGCCATATACACAGAGTCAATTGTGATGAATATTATTATATACCACATATTCATTTAACAATATGATTTCTAGGTAACCTGACTGTGCCCAGAACTTACACTGCTTTCACTGGGTTGCCACTGGGATAACACCTCAGATAATCATCCTCCCTTTTTAAGTTATATTACTAATAATGAATTGCCCATGTAAACGTCATAGTGGTGTATATGTGTTTGGGTGTATATGTGTGTGTGTGTGTGTGTGTGTGTACATATTCACCCAAGCACATAAGTGAGTCACAAGGAGATACAAAGAGTAAATGAATCATGGGGAAATACATTGATTTAAGCTCAGCACTTCGTCAGGAATATGGAGCCTAGACATCCATGGAGAACAGAGCAGTCTCCATTCTCAAGATGTTTATAAACTGAGAGGGAAAAAGAAGCCAGCAGGGTATTTTCACTCAACATTTAGACAGTAGTATATATTTAACAGAGTGACACGTTTCTCTCTCTTAATCGTTATGACAACCCCATGCATTTAGTGTTGTCTTAAAGCTAGAAACATAAGGCTTATCGAGGCTTTTGCAGGGTCACATGACTAGCTAAGGGGCAGGACTTAAGTACATAATCATTTGACACCATTTATGCTCATGACCACTTTTTTTAATCTTGACTCCTTAATAATCATTACAACTCTGCTGGCGACTGCCTCATTGTAAGACCAACCTGGCTCATCTCCTCTAAGAACTCCCCTTGCCCTTACCAGATCACAGGCCAATAGAAATGACAGATGTGATGGTTAATAGTGATTATCACCTTAACAGGATCTAGAACACCTAGAGGATGAGCCTCTCTAGCCACAGAGGTATAGCCACAGGCTACAGCTGTGAGAAATGATCTAGGTCAGGTTAACTGAGGAGGGAAGACCTTCCATAAGTGTGGCCCACACCATTCATAGACTGGGGTCTTGGACTGAATGAAAAGAACCAAGTGAGCTGAGCATCAGCATCCACTGTTTGCTGTTTTCTGACTTCAGATGCAGTGTGACCTACCACTTCAGGTTCCTGTGGAGCGACTTACTTACTTGCCAGCATTTACTGTACTCATCAACTTGAGCTAAAATATACCCTTGAGTGGCCTTTGTTAGGTGTTTTATAACAGCAGCAAGATAAGTTATTAAAAGAACAGCCACTCCTCCAGCAAAAAAAATAAAAGTACCCTCAATAAGAGGCACATATCTTCTTTTCCAATTGCAACAAGAGCAGACACACAAATCTCCAGGATGGGAGTGGAAAGTCTTGAGGGAAGGTTAATTCCTCACCATGTCTCTGCTTGCCCACAGTGCTGAGAGTGAGAACACATGATCTGAGGACATCACAGGGTCCAACTGTGTTGTTTTCACAGTAGATTTTTGGGAGCTCAGTATGGTGGGGTGGCACCATTGACAGTGCACTTTCGGCCAGGCAGTGGTGGCGCATGTCTATAATCCCAGCATTTGGGAGGCAGAGACAGGTGGATTTCTGAGTTTGAGGCCAGCCTGATCTACAGAGTGAGTTCCAGGACAGCCAGGGCTATACAGGGAAACCATGTCTCGAAAAACCAAAAAAAAAGAAAAGAAAAGACAGTACACCTTTAACTGGGGAATCATATGAAATGTGAAATCTAGCCTTAGGGATCTGTTTGAAAATACATTTGAAGATGTGGCTCAGTGGCAGAGTGCCTGCCAGCCTGCGCAAGGCCCTGAACTCAACTTCTAACAGCAGAAATCTGCTTGAAAATGAAAATATGACAAGACCTTGAACTTTAAGAAGAAATGTTTCTGTCTCTGGGATCATTGGTCAAAGATGCTGAGTGGGCAGAAAGGATTCCAAAGAAATGACATTTTACAGTGGGGACATTTTACAATGATAAAGTAAATGAACAAAATTGATTTCTGAGTTCTATACTTGCTGTGGTGAGTCATCTGTATGTTTATCTGAAGAGATGTTTATGAGAACAAAGAAGAATTGTACCCTTCTCAAAAGACTTGGAAAGTGAGCATTGGGACTTGCTGGGAAATTAAATCCAGATTACGGCACACACAGAGGAAATCAGGAATGCAAGGAAGTCCTTGAGACTCCCAGAGGAAGTGACTGAATCTGAGAAGGAAGGGAGTTGAGATTTCTAAAGCGTCTCCGTCATGAAAAACATTGGCTAGGAAGTGCACAGCAATTTAACACCCAACTGTCTATCAAAATTCCAGATGCACTATGTTCTGAAACACACCTAACAAAGTAGCCAAGAGCTCTAAACTAGGGTTCAGTTAGGAACTTCTAAGAGCCACATAGTAAGGGTCCTTACCTCACTAGCCTGCTCCTTCCTGAAGAGAAGGATGGCATCCACTTCTCACTATTCCTACTATTGTTATGATGGACATCCATGGCATCATTTACAAGTGGCCTTCAAAAACGGTAAGGGAGTTTACAAAAGTATGGGGGCATGTCTCTTCAAGTCCACAATGCAAGCACAGAAACGGGGAACTAGAACATCACAGGTTGGCAAACCTTCACCACGATAGCAAGGAGGCCAAGATGAATACAAAAGCTGCTTGCCTTCGTTTGGTGCCTTCCCTAAACCAGACTGACTTGCTTTGCACACCAGTCACTGGGATTGAGGTAACCGATTCTGGCACAGTGACACTGCTTGTCAGATGAAGTTCATCCTGATTCAGATGTTCTACTGTGTTTAATTAATTTTGAATTGTGCAGAGGATATTGAAAATTAGAGGCAAGCACGAAGAAAACTTTGCAAATGGGGGTGGGGGCAGATTATAAGCAGTTAATGCCTGTGTTGAGGCCACTTGATTGTTACATGTAATTAAGCATGGAGTCTGTAGAGTGCATGATCTAATAACGTGAACCAACCAGTGCCCCCAGAGCTCCCAGGGACTAAATCACCAGACAAAGAGTACAAACTGAGGGACCCATGGATCCAGCTGCATAGGTAGCAGAGGATGGCCTTTTTGGACATCAATGGGAGGAGAGGCCCTTGGTCCTGAGAAGGCTCCATGCCCCAGTGTAGGGGAATGCTAGAAAAGGGAAGCGGAAGTAGGTAGGTTGGTGAGCAGGGGGTAAGGGGATGTGATAGGGGTTTTTTGGAGGGGAAACCAGGAAAGGGGATAACATTTGAAATGTAAATAAAGAAAATATCTAATAAAAAATAAAATGGAAAAAAAAAAAGAAAAGAAGCATTTGGTTTCCCTGTGGCAATTTGCTGCACTTATTAAACACTTGCAACACTATAATTTTGCTCTATTTTAACTGGTCTATTTTGGGTTTCTATGTGTTCATAAGTCCTGATTTTCTAAGCCAGTGAAATACAATCCACTTCAGTGTCTGTCATCACTTCTCATTAAGGTGCACGTGCCAAAACCTGAGCAAGACTGACTTACTCGTAGAGCAGACGGCACCTCCCCTTAACCCTATACCAGCTAAACTCTTCACACTGCTGTAGGATGCTCACTTCCACAAAGAGCAACATTAAAATTCAGAGGATAAAAGTATTTCAAAGTTCAAAATCCTTTGCTGCCAGAGAAAGTTGACTAATTGGGAGTGCATCTGAAATGCTCTGAAACCACATTAACCTTTTCCTTCAGGGCTATGTCCTGGGGCTTTATTAGTTTGCTAATATGACATTTTCTTTTGATTTTTCAAGTCCGGAGTTTAACAATATGGCCAATAATGACACAGATTATAACCAGCATGCTGAAAGTTCACATCGCAAACAGTGTTTACCTCATGCCTGCCTGTCTAAGCTCAACTAAAATGTCCAATTTTAAAGAGCAGAGGCAATGCCCTTTGGGGGTGGGGGTGGTAGTGGTGTAACGGAGCCCTTGCATGTTAGGCAGGCAGTCTGAATTAATGTGCCCTCACATGTAGCCCTCAGATTTCAATTTTCTGTTTCCACAGTCGCTAGAATGACCCTGGCAGCACCCAAAAGCTTTAGACAACCGAGTGAAGAGCAAACAAAATCAAGAAAACGTATACATAATTCAGTGAGTAATGAGGAAATTCCGGGAGAGATCTGAGTCTTCATTACGGCCTCTGACGATCCTCTCTGATTTTAGACCTTGTGTTAAAAACTTCTCTGTAGTTTGAGCATGGTGGCATTCTCCTAAAACTCTAGCCCTTGGGAGGTGGAGGCAGAGGGCCTTTGCGACTTGTCTGATATACACAGCTACTTCAAGGCCAGCCTGAGCTACGTAGGGAGACTACATCTCACACTCCCCAAGAACTAGGGAAGCAGTTCAGTAGAGCACTGTGTTCAATCCCCACACGGCAAAAAGAAGAGGATATCTCCCAGCGGCTGTCATTTCTGGGAGTCTACCCAGCAAAATGGGATCCAGAGAGTTCACTCTCTACCCTCCTTGCCTGTTCCATTTTTTAAATTATTATTATTATTATTATTTTTTGGATCCCTTCACTACAACCTCTCCTCTAAAGCTACTGGCTCAGTTTCCAGTTAGTTATATTACAGGAGCCAGGGTTTAGGGCTCAAAATCTCAAGTAACCTTATGGTGAATGCAAAACATCTGTTGTCCTAGTAATGAAAAAAATCCCTTAATCTTTCTTTTCTCAGCATGCTATAAGATTTTTGTCTTAAGCATTTTCTTAAGATTTCTAAATAACTTATAATTTTGAGGGTCCAGCTCTACCGGAAAGGAGTTGCAAACTGGACTGACACAAGCTCCTGGAAGTCAAGAGACCAGGCCACATCTCACACTGAGGCCCACTTTAATTTTATCTTAAAAATGATAATTACAGCTTTAAACTCAGCATCACAGACAGACAATGGCTACACAGGGAGAAACACCTCCATCTGCAGAGGAGAGTGGAGCCACTAAGTGCCTCTCTATTGCTAAGCAACAGTGGAGCTAAGATCAAGAGACTCAAATAGCACAAAGATGAGTCGATTCAGTTCTGGGCCCTACAGGTGATAGGAGAGGAGCAGCCCTGAGCAGAGACTCGGGCTATGAGGCTGATGCATGTTATATTAGTGATGTCACATATACTATTTCCATTTCAAAGTATTTGCTAGAACATCATCACAGGCCAGTGTGTTTAAGGTGGAGAACACAGACCTGCTCCTTTTTCAAAAATGAAAGTGCATTCATTAAATTCAATTTGATTAAGAATAATCTGAAAAGCCTGTAAGGATCTATGATGTCATCTGCATTGCTTACTCATTATTGTATTATAAATTACTGTAAAACTTAAAGGCAAACAACAAGTACTTGTTATCTCAGGTTTTTTTTTTCCCCAGAATTCAATACTAGGGGCGTGGCTTTGGGTTTCAAATGAATTCTTTTTTTTTTTAATTTTCTTTTCTTTTCTTTCTTTACATGTAAATTTCTCTTTTCCCAGTTCCCCTCCGAACAAACAAACAAACAAACAAACAAAAACAACAAGAACAAGCCCCTGTTGCCTCCCCCCTCCCCATGCCTGCCACCCCACCCTCTCCCACTTATCGGCCCTGGCATTCCCCTACACTGGGGCACAGAACTTTCACAGGGCCGAGGTCCTCTCCTCCTATTGATGATCGAATTTGCAATCCTCTACTATACACATGCTGCCAGAATAATCAGACCCACCATGTGCAGTCCTTGGTTGGTGGTTGAGACCCTGGGAGCTCTGAGGGTGCTAGTTAGTTCATATTGTTGTTCGTCCTAAGCTGCCCTCAGCTCCATAGGTCCTTTCTCTAACTCCTTCATTGGGGACCCTATACTCAGTTCAATGGATGGCTGTGAGCCTCTACATCTGTATTAGTCAGGTACTGTCAGAGCCTCTCAGGAGATAGCTATATTTAGGCTGGCTTGTCCTTCCTTCAGTCTCTGCTCCATAGTTAAGTGGCTCAAGTCCAAGTGGATCAGGGACCTCCACATCAAAGCAGATACATTGAACCTCATAGAAGAGAGAGTGGGGTAGAACCTCGAGCAAATAGGCACAGGGGAAATTTTCCTGAAGAGAACACCAATAGCTTCTGCTCTAAGACCAAGAATTGACAAATGGGACCTCATAAAGTTGCAAAGCTTCTGTAAGGCAAAAGACACTGTCAATAGGTCAAAACGGCAACCAACAAATTGGGAAAAGATCTTTACCAACCCTATATCTGATAGAGGGCTAATATCCAAGGTATAAGAACTCAAATGAATTCTTAAACGGACATGCTCACTTGGAGACCAACAGACTCTTGGAGGTTCTCCTAGGGCTCCCAGTGTATTCCCAAGCTCATACATGCAGCTGGTAGGCAGAGCTCTTTACCGTTCTTGATTCATTGGTCTCTTCTTATGACAAGGAGCCTGGCTTCTTCCATAGCCAGTGGGCCAAGAAAGCAATGGCCCAAGAGAGAGCACACTATTCCTTTGGTGACTGACCGGATTAGTCAGTTTTCTGTCACTGAGTCAAAACATCTGAGAAAACAACTTATGGTTTTAGTTTGGGCTCGTGATTTTAGAGGTCTGAGTCTTTGGTTATTTGAATTCTGCAATAGCTGAGACAGACCATCAGAGCAGGCAGCATGGTGCACAGCAAAGCAGCCAGGAAGCATACAGAGACAGAGGGAGACTCCCAGGGAAAGATGAGCCCATCCAAGTCCCACCCTCGGTGACTGTGATGGCTGATACTGTCAACTTGACAGGACCTAGAATCACCTAGGCACACTTCAGACCTCACTATGGTTGTCATCATACCCTAGGCTGGGGACAGAGCTGGATAAAGAGAAAGTAAGCTAAAGATAGATATGCATCTTTCTGCTTCCTGTAGTTGCACTAGAACCAGCCACCTGGAGCTCTTACTGTTATGGCTTTCTTGTCACAAAGGATTGTACCTTTAAACTGTGACCAAAAGAAACCCTTCCTCAATGTGCTTCTTGCCAGATATTTTGTCATGCGAATGAGACAGGTATCTAATACACTTACCTACTTTCCTTAACCAGGTCTCATTTCTTAATTCACCTAGGAATTTGTCAGTTGATTGATCCACAGATAAACTTTTAACCCTGAGGATCCAGCCCTCCTTCCAAACCCAGCAGCAGGTAAACAAGTCTTTAACATATGGACCTTTGGGTGCTGTTGTCAGAGTCATATACCATAACAACAACTTATAGACTGCAAGTTTCCACTGATGGCTTCTACTTCATTTTATGTCTGGGAAGCAAGTTACTAAGCTCTTCCTATAGCAATGATTCTCAACCTCTGGGTCTCCACCCCCTTGAAATTGAAAGACCTTTTCACAGGCGTTGCCTAAGACCATCAAAAAAATGCAGCTGTTTACACCACAAACAATAACAGTCACATAATTACAGGTACGAAATAGCAACAAAAATAATGTTATGGTTGGGGATCATCACAGCATGAGGCCCTGTATTAAAGGGCTGCAGCATTAGAAAGGTTGAGGACCACTGTCCTATACATAGAAAGGGAAAGTCGATACCTTTTTTACCTGAAAGGAAGAGATGCGAAAATTGAGGGTATGGTTTTAAAATCACAAGACTGTTCAACAGAAATGTTTATGTTCCTTTCTAGACAGAAGAAGCTGCACTACAGAAATCTGAAAGCCCAAGTTCAAGCTGTGTCCTCCCCACATATGTAAAGCCAAGGTTGGGATTCATGCATATCCTGTAGGCTCTATTTTGTTTATGTTTTTAAGCATCAAGGCCCACTGTGCCAAGACAATAAAGTACTGGGGCAACTTAAGCAGGTTGGGAAGGTTGGTGGTTAGAAAGAGAGCCAAATGACAGGATTCCAATCTGCTATTTATTGTAATTTGGTTAATTATCTCAATATTCTGTATTTGAAAGTGAGTGTAATAATAACAGCAGTGATGACCATAACAATAACTTCCAAAATAAGCTAAATTGCTTGATATTAAGCAATTGATACTGAACTCTATGACTCCAAAATAACTGTATTTTGTTCACAGTACCACTACTCCATTTATATACATAAATATCCAACTAGGCAGAGTAGAACAAGAGTTTAAAAGATGTTTGAAGCTGGCCAGGTGGTGGTGATGCACGCCTTTAATCCCAACACTTGGGAGGCAGAGGCAGGCAGATTTCTGAGTTTGGGGCCAGCCTGGTCTATAGACTGAGTTCCAGGACAGGCAGGGCTAAACAGAGAAACCCTGTCTCGAAAAACAAACAAACAAACAAAAAGATGTATGAAGCAACCAGCCAGGAAGCACAGGCCTCAGAAGTGGCAGGGCAGCTGGCACAGAATCCTTTCTACTTCCGTCTACACCTAGGAGGGACAGAAGATCCACAGCCCTCTCTGCCCCCTTCCAGGTAAGTGGAGAGCTTGCCTCCAGGGAATGCTCCAACCCAGCGACTCAGGTGAGATTTCTCTCAGGTGACATTCTAAGGAGGGACCAGCCAGGAGGCACAGGCCTCAGAAGTGGCAGGGCAGCCAGCTCAGGATCCTTTCTACCTCCATCTACACCTAGGAGGGACAGCAGATCCACAGCCCTCTCTGCACCTTTTCCGCAAGTGGAGAGCCTGTCTCCAGGGTTTGTTCTGACCCCAGGACTCAGGAGGGACAACTGATCCACAACCCCCCTCTGCACATGGGTCTTACCAGAGGAGAGCTGATCTCCCAGAAGTGCTGATACAGGCTTACAGATCCACAGGAGGAACAAGCTCCAGCCAGAGACAGCAAGAATATCTAACACCAGAGACCAACAGATGACAAAAGGCAAACGCAAGAATCTTACCAACAGAAACTAAGACTACTTGGCTTCATCAGAACCTAGTACTCCCACCACAGCAAGTCCTGGATATCCCAAAACACCAGAAAAGCAAGATTTGAATCTAAATCATATTTCACGATGGTAATAGAGGAATTTAAGCAGGGCATGAATAACTCCCTTAAAGAAGCCCTTAAAGAGGAAACACAAAAATCCCTTAAAGGATTACAGGAGAACATGATTAAACAAGCAGAAGCCTTTAAAAGGAAACACTACAGAGAAACCCTGTCTCGAAAAAACCAAAAAAATAAAAATAAAAAATAAAGGGAAACACAAAAATCCCTTAAAGAATTACAGGAATAAATGGAAAACTTCAATACAAGGAAGGAAACTACATCCTAGAAAAAGCAAAAAAGTAATTTTCCAACAAAACTAAAAGAAGATAGCCATATGAACAGAATTCCAACTCTAACAACAAAAATAACAGGAAGCAACAATTACCTTTCCTTAATATCTATTAATATCAATGGACTCAATTCCCCAATAAAAAGACATAGACTATCAGAATAGGTACGTAAACAGGACCCAATATTTTGTTGCATAAAGGAAACCCACCTCAGTGACGAAGACAGACACTACCTCAGAGGAGTGGATACAGAAAATGTGGTACATCTACACAATGGAGTACTACTCAGCTATTAAAAACAATGAATTTATGAATGAATTTTATGTATTTTCTTGGGGAAATGGATGGATCTGGAGAATACCATCCTGAGTGAGGTAACCCAATCACAAAGAACACACATGGTATGCACTCTCTGATAAGTGGATATTAGCCCAGATGATAGGAATACACAAAGTACAATCCACAAACCACAATAAAGTGAAGAAGGAAGACTGAAGTGTGGATACTTCCTTCCTTCTTAAAAGGGGAAACAAAATACCCATGGAAGGAGTTGTAGAGACTAACTATGGAGCAGGGACTGAAGGAAGGACAATCCAGAGACTGTTCCACCAGGGAGTCCCTCCCATATTCAGTCATCAAATCCAGACACTATTGTGGATGCCAGCAAGTGCTGACTGACAGGAGCCTGATATAACTGTCTCCTGACAGACTCTGATAGTACCTGATTAATACAGAAGTAGAGGCTCACAACCATCCATTGGACTGTGTACAGGGTCCCCAATGAAGGAGCTAGAGAAAGGACCCAAGGAGCTGAAGGGTTTGGAGCCCCTTAGGACGAATAATAATATGAACTACCTAGTACCCTCAGAGCTCCCAGGGATTAAACCACCAACCAAAGAGTACACATGGTGGGACTAATGGTTCTAGCAGCATATGTATAGTAGAGGATGGCCAAGTTGGTCCTTGGCCCTGTGAAGGTTCTATGCTCCAGTGTAGGGGAATGCCAGGGCCAGGAAGCAGGAGAGGGTGGGGTAGTGAGCAGGGGGAGGGGGAGGGAACAGGGGTTTGTTTTTGTTTTTGTTATTTTATTTTATTTTATTTTTTTGGAGGGAAACCTGGGAAAGGAGATACTGTATGACATGTAAATAAAGAAAACATCTAATAAAAAAAAGATGAATGAAGCTTTGAGAGGCCCTGTGAAGACAGTAACCACTGTTACTATATACTATATATAATAACATATGTATACATACATATACATGACTATATATATACACAACTATATATGTGTGTATATATATACATTTATCTGTATATATATATTTACATTCAATGAAAGAGAGTAATTCATGTTATCAGGCTGCCTTCAGAAGTTTATTAGCACTTGGAAAGACAACAGTCTACCAGCTGTACCACTGAGCATATAACTGACATAGACTCTGAGTCTAAAGGGATTTTATTGTCAGATAAAGGCCTGGTTCTCCATGACCATGGCCATAGAAGTGCTAACATTCAGTTGTCCTGGGCTGTCTTCTGCCAGGTGACAGTAACGCATTTCTGTAATACAGCTACCATCTTTGAATGTACTAGCTTTTAAACATTTCATGACTAAAAGCTTATCACACTGCTTTAATAAGTGGAGCTAATAAAATGCTATAAAATTATAACATTATCACTGATTATTTCTGCAAATGAAAATTTACTTTTTACTGTATATTACAAGGGCTGCTTATAACCTCTGACTTTCCAAAGTAACAATTTTCAGTTTGGAGCAGTATTGATATTTTTTATTTAACATATTTACTATATGCTAAATATTATTAAATATTATTACTAAACCTCCAGGAAAACAGATGTTTCTAAGTCTCATGAAATAATAAATTTGTTTTTATGATCCTGCTGAATGACCATTAAACAGTGAGAGTCTTTCTGACTCATCAGAGGTTGTATTCAACAATGTGAAATATTCTATTGTATGTTAATTTCTAAAAAAAAATCTATGTTTACATGTTGCTTTTTATTTCCTACTGATCTTGTTCAGCCTAAGATTTTCACATCATTAAATATACAAATCATTAAAATACAAGCTTATAATCTATTAATATAATTTTATCACAGAGCTGTTCTGCAGAATGAAGATAAACTTCCAAAAGGCCATTGAAGATCACAACTAAGAGCAGTGCCCTAGCGATTGATAGGACTAACATAGTAAAAATGGCTATCTCACCAAAGCAATCTACAGATTCAATGCAATTCCCATCAAATTTTCAAGAAAATTCTTTACAGACCTTGAAAGAGCAATTCTCACCTTCATATGGAAAAGCAGAAAATGCACGATAGCTAAAACAATGCTTACAATAAAAGAACTTCTAGAGGTATCACATCCCTGATCTCACTGTACTACAGAGCAATAGTAATAAAACCTGCATCGTATTAGTGTTAAAGCAGGATGATCAATGGAATGGAACCGAAGACCGAGAAATAAACCCACACAACTATGGCCACCTGACCTTTGAAAAGAAGGCAATGGATAAAGAAAACACTTTCAGCTGCTCTAACTGGATGTTTGCATGTAGAAGACTGCAAATAGATCCATATCCATCACCCTGAAAAAACTCAAGTCCAAGTGGATCAAGGACCACAACATAAAACCAGATACACCAAAACTGATATAGGAAAAAGTGGAGAACAGCTTTGAGTGCATTGGCACAGGAAACAGCTTCTTGAACAGAACACCAACAGCTCAGTTACGAAGATGAACAATTAATAAATGAGACCTCATGAAACTGAGAAGCTTCTGTAAGACAAAGGGCACCATCAATAGAACAAAACAGCAACCTACAGAATCAGAAAAGATCTTCACCAACCACACATCCAGCAAAGGGCTGATATCCAAAATATACAAAGAACTCAAGAACTGAGACATAAACAAACAAAATAATTAAAAATGGGGTACAGTTCTAAACAGAGAATTCTTAACAGAGGAATCCCTGATGTCTGAGAAGCACTTAAAGAAAGGTTCAACGTCCTTAGTTGTCAGGGTAATGCAAATCAAATGACTATGAGATTCCATTTCACACCCATCAAAATGACCAAGATAAAAGATTTAGTCTTGTCGTTTTGTTTACACATTGGGGAAAAATTCAGTTTAATAAACATTCCATGTAACTGCATCCAAGTTTCACCAGGCTGGAGACGTGGATCTTTCTGTGTAGTGACTTTTTAC
>NW_022196914.1:52402042-52411344 GCF_008632895.1 Mastomys coucha
AAAAAAAAAAAAAAAAACCTCAAGGGACAGAACATGCTGGAGAGGTTGTGGAGCAAGGGCAACATCTTTCCATTGCTGGTGGGAGTGCAAACTGTACAAGGACTTTGGAAATCAATTTGGTAATTTTTCAGAAAATAGAGAGTAGTTCTACCCAAAAGATGCTCCATCATAACTCAAGAACATTTTCTCAACAATGTTCATGGTAGATTTATTCATAATAGCCAGAAACTAGAAACAACTTAGTTTCCATGTCCATCAACTGAAGAATGGGTAAAGAAAACGGGTTACATTTACACAATGGAACATTACTCAGCTATTAAAAACAACGACACCATAAAACATTCAGGCAAATAGATGAAACTAGAAAGTGTCATCCTGAGTGAGAACACTCAGGCACAGAAAGACAAACATGGTATATACTCACTTATAAGTGGACGTTAGTCATAAAGTACAGGATAACCACACTACAATCCACAGACCCAAAGAAGTTAAGTAACAAGAAAGGCCCAAGGGGGAGTGCTTGAATGTCACTGAGAAGGGGAAGTACATTAGACATTGAGGAAGAATGGAGGGAGGGGACTGGGTGGGAGAGAGGTGGGGATGGCAACAGGATAGATGAGGTGGAGGGAGGACTGAAAGAGAGAGAGAGTACTAGAAGAGACAACTAGATTGGGGAGTAGGCATCTCTGGGATGAACCAGAAACCCAGGACAATGGAAACTCCCAGGAATCCATGAAGGTAAACCTAGTTAAGACTCCTAGCAATGGTGCATAGGCAGTCTGAACCTTATTTGCACCCACTGACTACAAGATATCCAGGAGTAAAAGAAGGAGCAGAATTTTAAAGGAGGGCAATCCCATGACTGGTCAGCTTGAGACCCATGCCATGAGAAGTAGCCCACCCCTGACACTACATATTTTATATATATGCAGACAGGAGCCTAGCATAACTGTTATCAGAAAGGTTTCATCCAGCAGCTGAAGGAAACTGATGCAGAGACTCAGAGCCAAAGATTAAGTGGAGGTTGGAGAATCCTGTGGAAGAGCTGGGGGTGGGGGAAGAAGATTGAAGGAGCCAGAGGAGTCAAGGATACCTTGAACCTAAGAATTAACTAACCTGGGCATATAAGGGCTCATAGAGACTGAACTGCCAATCAGGAGCATACATGGGATAGGTCTAGGCCTCCTGCACATATGTAGAAGTTGTGCAGCTAGATCTTCCCATGGGACTCCTAAGGCAGGAGGAGGGGTTATCTCTGTCTACATTGTCTACCTTTGGACCTTCCCTCCACCCTTACTGAGCCGCTTTCTCTATCCTCAATAGGAGAAGATGTACCGAGTCTTACTGCAGGTTGATATGCCAAGGCTTGTTGATGCCCATAAGAGGCTTCCCATGGATGGAAGGCGGGGTGGATTGGAGGAGGGGAGGTAAAAGGGAGGGGCTGGGAGGAGAGAAGGTATAGGAAGCTGTGATTTGGATGTAAAGTAAATAAATAACTTAATTAATAAATTAAAACAAACAAAATCCCCAGCATGGATAGAGGAGGTATCCATGAAGTTCTACACCTAGCTGAAGAGCTATAGGCACTTGACAGCTGCTGGCAGAGGGAGCATCGTTTTGTTTAAGGGTGAAGTCCCCTGGTCACTCGGTCATGCTCCAGTGGAAGGCTACACACTCAAAAGTATATGGGCAGTGCTGTTTGTGCTGGATGGGGTTTTAAAAAAAATAAAAGAGGGCCTGAGGTTGGGTGGGTGGGTGGTGGGGTGAATCTGGGGGAAGTAGGGTGAAATAGTGACTATGATTGATACATATTCCACAAAATATTAAAACTAATAAAATTGGGGAAAATAAATTCTTAAGTCTTAAATAAGGGAAAAGAAAATGCCTTTTCATTTTGCATTTTGCTTTACAAATGGTGTAATCAGTTGTAGCTAGAGGACACACTGTCATACTAAGGTGCAGAATTCCACAGAGTAAGAATATACAGAGGGGAAAAGCAGAATGCAGTGAAAGGAAAGGACAAAGCTCAGTCATTGTTAGAAAGTGAAAAGATGGAGAGATCCTCTATGTATGGAATAGAGTATTTGGTCGACATCTGTCCTTACACCTCTTATCTGGTTAGATGCTCAGGCCATTTCCTGCTATGCACTGACCAACAAGTAGAAGGAGAACCAGGAGAGAGGCAGACAGGTGTTGGTGCAGTGATTCCTTGCCTCTCTGTTTTCTTGCCTCTGCCTTTCTATCAGCAGCATCTCTCCCTTCTGGAGTCCTTACCTCTAGGGGGCTTCTGAGAAGCCCAGGAGGCAGGTGTAGTTAGGAGCCTGAGCTGCTCTCTTCCCACTCTACACATGCTGCGCTGGGATGTGCTACAGTCAAATATCTACATAATGTTCAGCGTCTGATTTTGAAATAGAAAATCAACATGTGACTCCTGCCAGCAATTTCAATTTTAGCTTGTAATACAAACATTGGCACAAGACCAGAGTCTTTGCCTTTCCTACAGCTTTATTGGTACGTCTAAGCTGTTTTAAAAGGCTGGATGTTCTCACAGATCCTGAAAACATGTCAGGGTAAAAGTGTGGCATTAACTTAATTGACAGAAATCAATATCTTACTGTAAATGCAATCCTATTCTCAACACAGACATAAAAGCTCTCTCTGACTAGATTCTTTTATTGCAACAAGGCCCTGGTTTCTGCCTACATAAGGTCAGACCAATTCTGACCAACTAAAGATCAACCTCTTGATTGCTAATTTCTCCTGAGCTCCTCTATCTCTTTCCCTCTTTCTGTGTCTCTATCTCTGTGTGTGTGTGTCTCTGTCTCTCTCTGTCCCTCTGTCTCTCTGTGTCTGTCTGTCTGTCTGTCTGTCTGTCTGTCTGTCTGTCTGTGTGTTTCTCTTCCTCCTCCCTACACTGCTGTATCTCCCACTGTGTAACTCACGTACCTGCAGAGAAAAGAATTCAGAAGGCAAGTATATTGTGCACAAACACAGCTGTGAGAGTAGATATAAGTCACACATTCCAGGTTTCTTGAGCTCCTGCTCTTTTGCAGTTACTATAGAATTAGTGGCAATATCAAGGCAAGGAGACAGCGATTAGGTCATATGTGTGAGTCTCTGTCTCAGCCACTCAGAGCCTGGGCACAGCACTTTACCACTTCTCATACTTCAGCATCATGTCCCCATGATGCAGCTGACAATGATACTTCTCCCACATCTTTGAGCTTGGGTTATTGTCCTCTGAAAACCAAAGTGGTCAAACACAGTAGAAAAGTGGGGATAACTCCATGGAGAAAGGCCAGCAAAAGGCATGTGAAATCTGGGGGATAGGTCTGATAAAGAGAGTCAGGAATCTATTAATAAGATCTGAGGGTATCTCAGCGAGTCTAAGCTCCAGCCATTCTCAACTCCAGCTGTAAGTGGTTATAGTAAATCCAAGGTCAACTACAAATGGCCTACAATCAAGTGTGGCCCACAGAAGTATTTTGTTTGGTTAGAATTGTGCTTATAAAGAGTATGTGTTCATTTTCAATGTCTACAGAAGATTTCTCAAAAATATGAAGGTTTCTGGCTTTTCTTTAAAAATGGAAACAAAGAGAGAAAACAGGTCTGACATTTGTAATGTTTCATTTCTATTAGAACAATGCACAGCAGGAGTTGAGCTGTGGCTGTCTCATGTGAATGTGTTTCAGCCTCCTATGCCCTGCTTAGGCTACCTTCCTGGCCCTAAACAGATGGAACAGTGATGGAATCAAACAGCAATTAACACTGTGAGGTGGAATCAACCTGCTTTGTAGCCTTTTGGAGCAGCATCAGTAAGAGAATCATCTACATAGAGCATGGAAAAGGTCTACACACACAAACAGGACCTGGCAATGCAGGGAACCATCAACCAGGGAAGAGGGCATCCAGGCTTCTGTAGTAAGCATTTGGGTCTGCTTGGGAGGTGCAGATAAGACATATGATCAGCAGTAGTGGGTACTGTGTGTGGTCAAGCTTGTCCTTTGGCCCCTTCCAAGAAGAGAATGCAAGGGCCATCTGCTGTGAGCATTCTTAGCTGGTCTGCAGGCTTGGGGTTACGTTCATACCAGTGAAAGATAAAGCTTTTCAATTCCACAATTCTGATGCTGGGAGGGTGTGTATATACATGTTTATCTAAAAATAAGACTTGAGATCATGATTCATTTAAGCTTGGCTTGCTAATGCTCTGTGTTTTCCATTAATAGCAGTGATAATGTTTGTCATTAAAATTACACCTTAAAGAATCTAATCTCTTATCCCCTAGATTTCAACCTGTTGTCTTTGATGAAATGAAGAATTTTTAAACATTTGAGAAGAAATATAGAAGATATGTCCTCAACAAGAATACCTTAGCAGAAGACAAAGAGACATTCTGAAGACATCGTAAGCAGAGGAAGAAGCATAAATGACAAGGAAAGTCCTCCTAGATGCCTTCAGCTCAAAATTGTGCAGCGAATAGCAGACCTGTGCAAAATGTGAGTGAACTGGTTTCAACATGTGAAAGACGATGGGGCTGTGTACATGAATAGATCATCTCTGGGGTATTAAGGTGGATATCGTGGGCCCATTGTGTTTATACGATCACTGTAAACACATAAGCACCATTTACCACCACTCCTACCCAGCGCCCACATCCAGTGAAGACTTGAAGGAGTCTTTGCAGTTCAAACAGAGGCTGAAACCATCCATGCTTGCTTGCAGGTTAGTCCCAGTTACTTGGAAGGCTGAGGTGGGAAGATCATTGGAGTTCAGGTGCTTGTGGCCCAACAATACAGGGAGCCCCATGTTCTGGTTTCCCTTCTGCACCTATCATAAAACCACTCTAAGCAAAAGCAACTTAGTTGGTGGGTGGGTGAGTTTATCATCTTGGCATACAAGCTGGAATAAGTCCATCATTGAAGGAAATCATGGCATGAACTGCAGGCAGGACACCATGAAGAAGCTCTCCCTGCTGGTCTTCTGTCTGGCTCATTTCATGCCTGCTCAGCTAGCTTCCTTTATTGCGCAGGACTAGCCAACAGGGAACATCATTGTCCACAGTGATCTGGGTCCTCCAACATCAACAATCAAGACAATCCCTCACTGACATGCCCACAGAGTGACCTGATAAAGACAACTACTCAACTGATACTCTTTTTCTAGGTCGTGTCAAGTTGATGATTAACGTTAGCTGTGCCAGTCCTATTTTAGAAATCAATCACAGAAACAAAGTAAAAACAAAAAACAAAAAGTGAATGAATGTTGGTTCCAGCAAATGCAATAAATAAAATAAATAGAAGCCATGCAGATTGCACTGGAAAAAATAAAACTACTATCATACTACAAGAAATAAAAAAACTATCATGGATAAACTGATATGTGAAGAATCCTAAAGAATATAAAAATACTAGTGTAACAAACTCATAAACTAATAAACGAAAGAAGATATAAATAAATGAATTTATTCCAAATTTGTGGACTGAATATTAATAAAGTGGGCACTTCTCAGATTAATTCATAGAATTGATAGAATCAGTGTAAATATCTCACATACACAGGCTGGACCTAGGCTCCACCCTACATATGTAACAGATGTGCAGCTTGGTCTTCCTGTAGGTCCCCCAACAACTGGAGAAGGGACTAACTCTGACTCTATTGTCTGCCTGTGGATTCTGTTCCCCTAACTGGGCTGCCTTGTCTGACCTCAGTGGGAGAGGATGTGCATAGTCCTGCAGTGAGGTGCCAGGATGGGTAGGGTGGCACCCAGGGAAGCCTCCCCCTTTTCAGAGGTAAATGGGAGGGGAGGTGGAGGGAAGGACCATGTGAGGGGGGGACTGGAGTCAGGGGGAAGAGGCCTGTGATGGGGATGTAAAATGAATAAGTAAATTTATAGAGAAAAACATGGAAAAATGCTATGGAAAAATATCCCACCACGTAAAAACCTTAGTTTCAGCTCCAGCATGTAATCATCTTGGAATTTATCACATTTGTGCTTGCCACAAGAAAAATCTGGGCAGACTAAAACTCAGGAATGTTTCTCAGACAAACCAGAAAACTAAGCTGTAGGACAAATGGCTGTCCCAAGTCTGAAGGAAAGGTGTATTCAAGAGAGGTGATCCACAGTGAGCCTAGATAGAGCAGGCCACTAGAACCATTTAGTGGTAGCACTGAATGGCCATTTTAATTCCTGACTGGAGTATGAGAATAGTTCAGAAATAAACTTGAGGAGACTGAACTTCACATTCTGAGGTGGGCCTCACATTTTTTGGAATTTACTTACTTCTGGGAAACACTTGAGTCTTCGCGGTAGGGACTGAAGAAAGATCTCTTCATGGTTTTTATAGGGAGAGGAGAGGAGGAACTTGGAATGTGCCCAGCACCTTTACTTAAAAAGGCATTCTTTTAAAGAAAAAAAAGACACACCAGAGACTCACCAGCTTCAGGAAGTCACTCTTCTAGTGATTTTTGTTTTACCTCCAGGGAATGTGAAATCCACAGGGATCAGGAATTCAAGGGAGGAAAGGCTGCCACCATGGAAACATGGGGCAGGCAGGAATAGAAGCTGTTCTGCAGAGAAGCCACAATTCTGAGACTGAGTCCTTAAAACACTCCCTTCTACTGGGAGATACAGGAGCTAGCATCATACCTCACATCACTAGAGAGCTAGCCAATGGCTGTGGGCCATGGCAGGAAGGGCTGCAAGACACAGGGCTTCTGCCGTAGTCAGGGAAGACTGTGGCCAAGAGGGCCACACAAAGAGAAAACTGAAGCCTGTGTTTCCTGTACACCCCAACCTCAGTAACACAAATCTCCACGCTAGGGTACCGTTATCTCTATCATCTCTGTCAACAAGAAATTACAAGGTTTACCAAAAGACAAGAGCACGAGTTGAGGGGTTGTGTTAGTTTGCTCAGGCTGCCATAATAAAATACCAAAGACTGCAGTTTAAACAAGAACAACAAAAAAAAATCACTTTCTTATAGTTCTGGAAATTAGATGTCAAAGACTGCCTTATTGATAGGTTTGGTTGCATCTGAGGTGCTTACCTTGACTTCTGTCTAAGGGGCCACCACCTTGCTTTAGCACCATGGGGTCAACTCTCTGGGTATGTCTAGGTCCTAAATACCTTATCTTTTAAGGCACTGGTCACACTAGATTAGACCCACAACATAAGCCATTTAACTGTATTGACTCTTTGAAGAACTTATAACCAAATGCAGTGATACTTGGGGGTAGTTGGGGCTTGAAGGTACATTTATGAATTTGGAACATAACTTAGTACACAGCAGACAGTAAGCCTCAGGAAGATACTCGGCTATTACAACTATTACATGGGGAATTTAATGATGGCTAGTGTAGTAAGAGTTTTAATGGGAGACGTAGGCACATGCACAATCAGTTAGGTACTGTAAGGAGACAAGCCAAGCAAGGAGTCAAGAAGAAACGCAAGGAGGATGGGGATTGCCTTCACTGAATTCACAGTAGACTTAGCACAGCTGAGGGAGAAGTACTGAGCCTAATAATGGCCAACAGAAATCTCCAAACTGAAACGGAGAAGAGAAAACGGAAGGAAATGCAGAAATAGCCCAAAGCAAACCAAAAAACAAAGCACACAACATATAAGTGCCATGGGAGAATTTCAAATGGTACAACATACACATAAAAGTACAGTCTCAGAGGATGTACTAGAACAAATATTTGCAGCAATAATGATAAGACTTTTTTGAGTTAACTGAGTGTAGGGAGCCGACATTCGCCATGGCAAGATGGCGCCTACTTCCGCTGTTGAGTAAACAACTGTTTGCGCATGTGCGTAGAGAACTGTTTGCGCATGTGCGTAGAGTGAAAAGACGCCATGTCACAGCCCATTCTGGGGCATTACGTAGGGTAATGAGTGAACAGCCAATCATGAGCAGACACGCCACGCTGTGGGCAGATACCCCGCACTGTGGTGTATATAAGCAGTGCAGATTACTGGCTCGGTCTCTTTTTCCCTCTGGGAGAGGGCAGTAAATGTCGTTGCTGCAGAAGGAACCTAGTGTGTCCGCGTGTCTTCTTCCCAGCGAGAGGACCGCGCGGGCTACAGCTGGTGCCGAAACCCGGGACGCCAGGAGAACCTTACAGCAGCTGGTAGGTTTCAGAACTGCAGGTCAGAGTGAGCTCTGAGAGGCATGCTGCTTGATTTTAATTCCTCCAACCCTTCCTCTAGGTTAGAAAGCGCAGCCAAAGCCACGGTAATCGTGCTAATGGCGCTTGTTATACATTCTTGCCTGGAAGATGAGAAATTCCGTGCCTCTGTAGTGTCGAGACAGAGGGCACTTGAGGAGTTACAAGATAGCATGTCAGAAACAGAGGAAAAAATAAAAGCTAGCCAAAATAAAAGGGAGAGACAATATGGGAGAGTGGAGACTAGCCAAGAGAAAGGAGAAAGAAGTGAAGAGAAGAGTACAGGCCCTTCCGCTAAACCTGCGGAAGCGAGAGATAAGGGAAAGGACGCCCTGGGAGAGAGAAGTAGAGAAGGCGATAGAAAAATAGAGAAGGGAAAAGAGACCCTGGGAGAGAGAAGTAGAGAAAGAGATAAAACTTCGAGACGGAAGCCCCTCGAGCCTGATAGCTCTGAAGAATCGAGCCCCTCTGAAGAGGAGGACTTGGAGAGAGAAGCGGCTTACTATAAAGAACAGAGATATCATCTAAATGAACATTCGCCGCCTCTCCAGAATCTAAAGCGAAAGGGAGATCAGAGCTGCAGAAAGCTTTATGCTGTCCCGCCTGCTTTTCCAGGTGCACCCCTGCTGTGCACTGATGGATGCTGTTCGGATTCCTTTTTGTCTGGAGGAGACGAGAGTAAACTCTTGCGTGCCTTTCCAATGTTTGAAGATACTGGTGGTGGCCATGTCTGTGCTCCAGTGGAGTGCACCCCTATCGGGGAGCTTGCTGAGTCAGTCAACAGGTGTGGGCCTGGTGCCAATTTTGCCATTGTACAACTTGATTACACTGGGGAACTTCCCAGTTCTCTGTTCTTGCCCGCGGGGCGTCTCACAAGGGGCAATCCGGGGAGACAGGGCCTGGGTTTTCCCTAGTGGCCATTGAGGGTTCAATGCCCATACCCTGGCTTACGGAGGAGGCCATGTGGGTTCCTCAATGGTCCCTATCCTCTGAAAAACTGATAGGTGCTACAAGACTGATTGCGGAGCAACTGCAGCTAGTTCATTTAGAACCATCCACCTCGCCCAAGAACACACCCATTTTTGTTATAAAAAAGAAATCTGGGAAGTGGAGACTTCTCCATGATCTAAGAGCCA
>NW_022196914.1:52412305-52472043 GCF_008632895.1 Mastomys coucha
CGTTGCTGCAGAAGGAACCTAGTGTGTCCGCGTGTCTTCTTCCCAGCGAGAGGACCGCGCGGGCTACAACTGAGTCTCATGAAACCATAATCTTACAACCCAGTAATTCAATATTTAGACATGTTCTCAAAATGAGATGAAAACATGCATCCACATATCGGCAAATGTTGGTGTCAGTATCATTTCATTCATAGTAGTAAAAAACCAGTGGATGAATAAGTAGAATATGATATATCCACACCAAAGAATAGAAGTGGCTGGTACATGCTGCAAGCAAATGGAAAAGCCTCCAAAACATTGTACTAAGTAAACAAAGCCAGACAAAAAGTGACATGTTGCTTGATTTCTTTTATAAAAAGTGTCCAGAATGGGTTAATTTATAGACACAGGAAAGATATCAGCAACTCAGAGAAACTGGAGGAAGAGACAGGCGAAGAGAAACTGCCAATGGGGACAAGGGCTGATGGAAAAATTTCTGAAAATTATTGTACTGATTGTTGCACTATTCTGAGAATATACTAAAATTAATTGGTCTGCAAATTTATTACATTTATTTGTGTGTACATATGTGTGTGTGTGCATATAGTAGTGCACATAATTGCAAGCGTATGCAAGTGCCACAGCACATGTGTGGAGGTCCCAGGACAAGTTTCAGAAGTCTCCTCTCTTCCACCACGTGTTTTCTAGGAATCCAACTCAGGTCATCAGGTGATGGCTTGGCGGTGACTCTTTTTACCCATTTTGTTATCTTGCCACCTTGAGGTATATATTTTAAGTAAGTGAGTTGTACATTTATGAGTTACAGTTCATTAAGTCTGTTATAAAAAAATACACAACAGTTTGTATTACCTTCAGATTAAGAACAACTTCTAGTGAAGAGCTTTAGTCAACCTACCATATTTTAAATATTAAGGAATGTGAGAATTTAAAATTCCAACTCAGATATCATTAAAATAAACTTTGTGTTCCATGTAAGATAAAGTAGGATTGTATCCAAAGTCTAGAAAGAGGTAGCTAAGTTTCTGTCTATATTCCACTACAAATAATATGGTCATAGAATTTTAATTGAGGAAGGGTTTAGACATTATGCTAGTTCAATGATCTCACACTTCACTACATAGAGGAAGCTGCTGATGAGCTTGTTAAAATGCTGGGGTTAGAATGCACTCTCAATGTGTCTTCCTAGTGGGACTCATGTGTGGTCCAAGAACTTGTGTGACCTTAATAATCACACGTATCTATGTATTTGTGTGTCACGCACACATGCCATGGCATCCTGAGTGGTCAACTTAGACAAACTATAGGAGCTGATTCTCTCCTTCTACCATGTGGGTTTCTGAGACAGAATTCAGCTCATCAGCCTTGGCAGCAAGGGCCTGTACCCACCGGGCCATCTCTCTGGTCCAGAAACATGTATCCCTGATCAGCCCCCAAGTGATGCTGCTGATACTGCAATGCAGGGACCACATCTCGAGAACACATGGATGTACTAGTGCTGCTCTCTAGCCTCAGCCAGGAGAAACTCCGGCCCACAGAGGTTAAGTCAATTACCTGCTGTGGCTCACACGGAACTCAGCTTCTCTCTGCCTGTGTCCAATCTACCAGACATGCCCTTCATCTAAGATATCAAATACACAAAATATGTTAGAGAGTAGAATGAAATCTGGGCATAGCTTCCAAATGGCCTAGAGAGGTGGGTTAGGATTACTAATCATTTCAGAGCTGTATTCCCTATGAGCTACTCACAGTTACAAAATCCATTTACATCAAAATTCATAATGGAATTTGGAAGCATTCATATTTCACTTTTAGGTGACTCAGTAAAATATTTACATATATGTACACACACATACATGTATTCACACATACAATTGTGGGTTTTATTTTTTTCCACCTTGGATCCATAATACATCACCTGTTCTAAATACACTGATTCTCAGGACTAAACAAGACAGAATCTCCAAGTCTAGGGCCAGGTATTAGTATTTTTTAAAAACTTCTCCAAACCCAATTACACAAATTCAGCTCTACTGCCTTAGGAGGACACAAATGAGGAAACAGAATAGGAACCATCTACTTGTACCAGGTAATTGCTGGTAACAGGTCCACTATTTCCAAAACAACTGTGTGTGCCACTAACCTCCCTACAAATGCACTCAACCATTCCTCTACTGTGCTAACTTACTTTGGCTTGCACAGAATTGTGAAACATAAATCTGCCCACAGATTCTCAAGAGCTCACTGTAGTACCTCTGTGGCCATTCTTGCCACTCCCAGAAAAAAACAATCCACTTTCCATATTTCATTTTAGGCCATGTGATAATGGCTTCAGGTTCAGGGTCTGTGCCTTGCTGTGTTTATTCATTGTATTTGACTTCTGTTCATGTCCTATTTCCCAGCTCCATCCACAGGTTCCCTATATCAGCAACCATCTGCAATGTATGCTTAATTTCTGCTTCACACAGAGCTCTAATATTTGAGCAAGTGCCTTGAAATAACACCAGGACCCTGTCACGTGTCTCACAAGCTTATACAGAGTTAAAGAAGGACCGCAGAGTCAAGCACTGTGGCAGGCAGACTCTGAATAATCTGACACTATAAAAGAAAACCAAAGTGACTGTACACGCGATTCTCTCTAGGCACCACAGCCAGTTAACCCAACTAATTTCCACAGGAGTCTGAATGTTGGGCCAACTGTGTTGAGCTTATAGCTGTTTTCCATTATATCATCCAACTATGGATTAACATGGAAGAAACATGGGGGACAACTGGCTGCAAGTCATCAGTACTCTAACCTCCAGCCCAGAGTGCAGATTTCCTGTAACTGTCGTTACAGCTACAGATGGGTAGTACCTGGAGAAACAAATAGCATGATATAGAAGAGAGAAAGAAGGGGACTGGCAGGGCTTCACAGTCCCTTTTGATGGGACACCCCCAATTAGTTAAGAACCTTTTATAAGGCTACCGCTCCCCCAGTTAGCACGTTTTTTAGGGGACCTGACTCATATTCAAGCCATAGCCAAGTGAAAAGCAAATTCACAAGGAAGGCCACAAAGCTCAATCTTCATGGCCTCTTTATTTTAAAAGCCTTGGAAAGTACATCAGAGATTTGTCTTCGTATTTCTTGTTGCTTATGTTTTTAAACAGGATCTCACTGTGTAGCCCTGGACCTCTTTATGTATACTAGGATACTCTGAAACTCACAGAGATTCATCTACTTCTGAATCTCAAGAGCTGGGACCAAAGGTGTTATTGCTACCATGTCTGGCCTTAAATGTTTTTATCTGGACATTTGAATGCCTTTTCTTGAGTGAGTCTTCTCAGGCTATGTAAGCATCAGGTATTCCCACAAAATTTGGACCCATCTCTGACCGGCTCTAAGCTAGAGATCCTCAATGGTTGTCCTGTTTGGGAGGAGAGAATGCCTGCTTTGGTGGATGCTTATACATGATATCAGGTCTTGCTGACTACACAACATGAGCCGTAGCAGGTGAGTTAGCCCTTGCCTTCAGATCTGCAGCCCTCACTCCATGACCTGGGGCCTCCTGCTCAGTTATGCCTCAAGAATTTATGAGTCAAGACAGTGGGGAGAACTCTTCAGCCACATCAGTATCAACTTGACAATGCCTTAGGAGCCCACCACATGCTCAGCTCAGAGCTGTGGTGTATCCACACCAGTGAAACCAAGCACAGCTGACCCTCATGGGGAGACACTCACTGGACTGCCATAGAGTGACATAGATCATTTCCCCAGACATCTGGAGAAACAGACAAACCCTTTTATCCTAGAAAGGATCGCAAAAATAACAACATCCTACAACTTAAAACAGCACAGCACCAAGAATGTACAGGCAGCTACGCGATCTTCTGGGTGTGAACTGAGTGTAAATAATTGCACATAGGAGGAACCAGTCACTGGGATGGACTGAACAGTCATTGTTTACTCTACATACAATACTACTCAAGCTATTGAGGATATTGTAGTATACAGGCAAGAAAAAAATTTCTGCCTCTGTGATTTTATATCCATTGAAGAAATAAATAATAAGCAAGAAAAATTGATCAAATAGAGAGAGTGTGAAATAGTGGTATTGATGGGAAAATGCAGCAAAGACAGACAGCATATGTGGGGTGTTTAATGGGGGGAAGCTCAGGCTGATAAGACTTCTGCAGTAGATGCGCTCCTGTGAGAGAAGTGGGTCTTTGCCAGTGTGGCGTGGTAAGCAGAGAGAATGGGGAGCAGAGTGATGCAGGTCTGATGATGCAGCCATGTCCACAGAGGCATATAAACATCTCCCCAAAGGTTGCCACACTCTTCAAGAGAGGTCAGTGTAAGTTCCAAGCTTGAGGAGGCAAGGTCTGCGTTCTCTGGATGAGAACAGGGGTGGACTCAGGCAAGCCAAGACAGCAGGGTATGGAAGGAAAAGATATTCTCATCTGAGGACAGGGCAGGCTCCATGTTCTAAAAATAATAAATAAAAGTGAAAATACAAACATAAAACCAAAATAGGCTTTTTCAGTGCACGTGGAAACTTGACAGGCTTATCAAGATTTAATCATTACAGGCTGTTTTCTTCCATGCTGATGGAGCCTTTGGGGTAACATTTAAAGAATATTTGAGACAAAGAGCAACCCTTGACACATCTAGTGACATGTATGCTGAACCATGAGTTTGTTGGCAAGTCTCTAAGATCTCTATTTAGATGAGAGACAGAAAATAATCTCCCACTCTCCACCTATGCTGTCTAATGAACATATCTCTTTGTTTATCGATTTAGAACCAACCCACACATATTTTCTGCCAGTTCCTATTATAAAGACAGGTTCATAGGGCCTGGTAAGAGGCCCCTTTGTGGTCAGTGGCAGGGGTTAATAAAGTAGATCTGTTCTCCTAGCTCTGCAAATCATGATTAGACCTACTAGGGAAGATCACACAGACACAGCAATGGGTCTACTTAAGGCAATTGCAGATTTATCCTAACATCATGTCCTCTGCCTGTGAGGGAAAGGACATAGATAATAAACATAATTTCACCTATTAAAGCACTGTAATTTTATTTTTATTATATTTTCTTTGCCCCCAAAACTTAGAATGCAACCATTCTGAAGGAGTCATTAAGCAAATGTCAGTGAGGCACCAGGTGGCTTGAGGCTCCCCGCTCCACAAGTCTCCCTACATCTTGCACATGCTTCAGACTGAGAGGAAGAGGAAACATGTCTTAGCCATGTGGCACAAAGGCAGAAGAATAGCATAAAACAACACAGGGATAGTAACATTTCTCCTCAGACACAGAATTTCTCAGAAGCACCATCCAAAGATCAAACATATGAGACTCACTTGACGGTGTTTTTTTTAACTACTTATTATTATTTCAGGTTGTTAGGGCATGACATGATGTGTGTATGTGTGTGGTGTTGGAGTGATAAAACCAAGCTCATTAATATATCTATTATTTACTTTTTGAGATAAGGATTTTAAAATACATTCTCTAGGACTTTAATATTAATTTATTATTTTATCATCATCATCATTATTAACCATGGTTACCAGACTGCATAGTAGCTCCCCAGAGTTTATCATCCAATGTAACTGAACCTTTGTACTATGCAACTGGTGTCTCCTTAGTCTCCTCAGACCTTACCCTTGTCCCCTGTCTCCTCTATTCTGCTCTCTGGTTCCATGAGTTCAACTCCTTTATATTCCAAATATAAGTGACATCATGCAGCCTTTAGTTTTTGTGTCCAGATTGTTTCATTTAGTCTAAGTTCCTCTGGGTTCATTTACCAACACTATGAACGACTGGACTTCTCCATAGTCATCAAGACCCTGACAGGCAAAGGCCACTGGTTCAAGACTCACCCGGTGGACTCCCATGTCCCGCTGCAGCTGTGGCGATCGCAAAAGCAGAAGCAGGTGACACAGAGCAGTGGGTGCTGTCAGCTACCTGTCCTGGTTATTTAAAAAAGAAAGAAATGGAATGTAATGGTGAGGCATACAGGTGATATTCTGTGGTGAATATTCTCAGTTCAATACCTGTATTGGATGGATGGTTGGGTCCAAGCCAGGAACCATGCTGTGCTTGTTAATAATCAAATGCCATTCTAGGTGTACAGTAAACTAAGACACACATCCATGCAAAAAGTTGTACATGGATATTCACAGAAGCAATACTCACAGTAGTGAAAAATTAGAAACTATCCAATGCCTATCTGCTGATAGATAGGTTTGAAAAGATAATATTCCATCATAGAAGGGAATGAAGTTTTGACATATACTATAAAATGGATGAAGCATTTGCTAAGTGGAAAAGCCAGTTTTAAAGGTGCCCCACTGGATGATTCTCTAAATGTCTAGGATGGGTGAATCCAAACACACAGATCATAGATTAGTGGTTTATGGGGTAGGCAGAAGTGTGAGAGTTTGTTGATGACTATAAGATTTCTTTTAGGTAATGAAAATGTCCTAAAATTAATCCATAGTCATGGCTGCCTGGATTTTTGGATATATAAAACCCAGTGAACTACATATTTTAAAAAGAATAATTTTGTGTTAAATGAATTATATTGCAACATAAAACTATTTTAAGAAGATGCTACAGCCGGGCGGTGGTGGCGCACGCCTTTAATCCTAGCACTTGGGAGGCAGAGGCAGGCGGATTTCCGAGTTCGAGGCCAGCCTGGTCTACAGAGTGAGTACCGGGACAGCCGGGGCTACAGAGAGAAACCCTGTCTCAAAAAAAAAAAAAAAAAAAAAAAAAAAAAAAAAAAAAAAAAAAAAGAAGATGCTACATCATGTTTTCTGTACAAATTCTTTATCAGTTTAATGCCTGAGTGTTTGTTAAGTGTGTGTAAGGCCTTTGGTTTGATCCCATGCCCCAGGAAGGATGAATTAAGTGTAGCCCATGTAAAATAGAAAGGATATATGGCTGTGGGTGCCTCGGTGGGTGAAATGTTTGCTGCAAAAGCATGATGAACTGAGTTAGGCTCTCTAGCAGCCACTCAAAAACGCCAGCCTGACAGCACACACCTAGAACCCCAGCAACGGGACAGACAGATAGAGCTCTAGAACTACGTGGTCCCCCAGTCCATCAAATTAGTGCATTTCAGGTTCAGTGAGAGGTCCTAGTTCAAAACAGAAGGCACAGAGGAACAGAGAGAGACACACGATATCCACCTTTAGCCTCCACACATGCATGTGCAGGAACACACACAGGTACACACACAGGCGCACACGCGTGCACACACACACACACACACATACACACACTTTCTCAAGGCTGCTTAGTGCCAAACCTGTTAATCTAAATCAGATTATTGAACTCAGGTTCAGTCCCCAGTGGCGGTATGCTGGAAGGACAAAGCCAACTCCCATAGCTTGTAATCTGCATGGTTTGTCTATATGCATACCATGGTACATATACACACCCTTCCCAGTAAATAAAAGAATGCAATGTTAAGCATTTAATTGTTTGAATTGAAAGGACGTAATGAGCAGCCTCTGAAGCAGCTTTCACGTCTCAGACCGTTCTAGTCACACAGCATTTCCTAATGCTGTGGCCAGATGGGATTGTTTTCTCCCAGGCTTTTAGAGAAAACAGTATGCCAGGATTCTGATCTAAAAAGTACTGAGTAGCTTGCTTCTGAATTTTAATATTCATTCTATAAATAGATAAGTAAATAGATGGGTAATAAATATGATGGATGAATAAATAATTGATGTATATTCAAGAGATGATAGATAGATAGATAGATAGATAGATAGATAGATAGATAGATAGATAGATAGAGAGAGAGAGAGATAGATAGATAGATAGATAGATAGAGATAGATAGATATTGATAGGTAGGTGATAGATCGATAAATAGATGATTGATAGATACATAGATACATAGATGATATACAGGATAGATGGATAGGTGAATGAACAGTTTATTTATGAATGGATAGGTAGATAGACAGATGAAATAAAGAGTTTCACAAAGTTCCCAAACATAAAAACAGTTGGCAAATATATTAGTAAACAAGCAAGATATTGGCTGCACAATAAGAAAATGTGTGATACTCTCTCCTATTTGTAGCCACTATCTTATCCCATGTTGTAGGTTATTCCTTCTGTTCTCAAGTCTCTGTGACAAAGAATAAATATTCAATCCTTACATAAATTAAAATTTTATATGTGAACACACACATGGCTATAAAGCTAAGCTCTAAGAGTGACAGGGTGAACAGTATTTAACTCTCCCAAATTTTCTGTAGAATCTGACCACAATCTCTTCCAGGTGGCAATAAATCCAAGGAAGGCCACCAAGGCACTTACCAAGTGACGTTTCAGGTCCTGTATTGATCAGGGCATTAGGAATAGTGGAGAGATCTATCTGATTCCATGGCAGTCATGTGACAAGATAGGAAAACCTAGTAGGCTGCATTCGTTTGCCAGGACCACCCAAATGGCAAGGTGATTGGTAGCAGGCCAGGAATCCAGCTTAAGGCCCGTGCTCTGGGCTGACAATGACAGCTTCTATAAAGAGGGTGGGCCACAGTGGCAGTGACTTCTTAAGACACAGCCTTTCATCTTTTGCTAACATGCCACAGCTGAGGTCTGAGAGTAAGGGACAAAAACAACCTCTCCACTTGGCTTGGGTCTCGTGGAGTGAATCTGGTTCCATAATTTTCTCTCCTGACTCAAAATAGTCAGCATTGAAAGGGGCCAGGGAAAAGGGGCCATTTCAAAATAACTCTTATCTGGATATTTATTTGAGCAGTAGAGACAGAAAATTGAGAGATAAAGTTTTTCTGCTTTTTGAGCTGTCTCTCTCTCAACTAGTAGATATTTGTTATGTTTTAAAACCAACCATGGAATCATATAAGTAGGGATGCTGATCTCCCAACTGCCCATGCCCCAAGATGGACACTTTATTCTCTTTTTCTGCACAGAACACATTACAATATCAGAATTAGCAATATTAGTCAGACTAAAAGTAGGCTTCCTGATCATTGATATTTCTATTTCTTGGACCTATGTAATGTTACCTATGTAATATTAGTTATAATATTACCTAATGTAATATTAATTATAAAGATTAGTTCATCTTTGTTAGTTTGTTGTTGTTAGTTGTTTGTTTGTTTCTTGGGGGAAGAAAAAAAGCAGAGATGGCCTAGCAGAAGGACAGGAGGGCTCTGGGGGCCATTAGGTGAGCCTAGAATGGATTTGGAGACTAGGCTGTGGTAAGCTTAGTTAATCTTTGTAAGTAATGTTCCATTAGGTAATATTATAACCAAGCAGCATACTGATCTAGAAGTCCAAGACGACTTTTCTTTTTCCAAATCCTTGTCTGAGCTCTTACCTCCAGGTTGGCGATATCGGAGGTGCCGGGGAGTCGTGGGGGATCTACAAGGCGACATGTCTGCAGAGTCTCCTGCTTTATCAGCTGGTGCAGACTCCAGGACAGCTGCTGGAAAACACAGGGATGTTACCCGGGCCGTGCGTGCAAGAGTGCCTTGGCAAACTCAGGCATGGAAATGCAAATTTCTCCACCGACCATACACATTTCAGACTGGCTTACACATTTAAAGTGCTTTCCCATAAAATCAAGTTATTCTTCCCAGCAGAACATTAAGAACATAAATTACTAAGGACACACTAATCATCACTACCTAGGCTAAAGATCTACTGATCGTGTCCAATCTGTAGGCTAACCTTAACTCTCCCCTCTGTCCAGGGCAACAAGAGGTTAAAGAGAACCCAAAGTGTGCAATAGGTCTCCTGCCTTTCAGAATAGCTTTTCTTGAAACAGAACAATGAACTTTTTCAGATTAGAAAATAAATTGGAATCAAATTTAGGATTTCTTCTTTACCTAGGATGGCTGCTAAAGCAGTCAAAGTTTGATCTCTAGCCCTCTGTCTCGGGAATCCCAAAGAAGGTTTGCTAGGATCTAGACATTCATTTCCCCCACATGGTAGCATTAACCAAACTTGGGTGTGTGGCAAATTTATATGAACTGAAATTAAAACCACACTCTAACTCCCCTCTAGCACTAGTCATTTCAATGCTTAGTAGCCACCAATGGCTAACAACCACACTTTTGGACACAGAGCTATTCTCTCTTACCCTCAAAAGGTGTATGGACTAGCTAGGCAGGGCTGCACATCACTAGTAAGCAAGTGAAATTTCTTTCTTTCTTTCTCTCTCTCTTTCTTTCTTTCTTTCTTTCCTTCCTTCTTTCTTTCTTCCTTCCTTCCTTCCTTCCTTCCTTCCTTCCTTCCTTTCTTTCTTCCTTTCTTTCTATCTTAGATTTTTGGTTTTGTTTTGTTTTAGATAAGTATTGTTAAAGTTAGGCAAGAGCTGGGCCTCTAAACTACATCTCCAGTCCGAGTGAAACTTTTTCAATGAGCTGTAGAAAGTTTAAGCTGATGCGTGTCTTGGGGAGATAGCTGATAGTCCCAGAATGAAGATGTGTCTTTCTGAGACTGTAGTCAGGACTACAAAGACGATGCTTCTAAATTCCTTCCCCGGTTTCTTATTTAGATACAACAATAGCATGTATATTATTCCAAAAGAAAGTAGAACTAAAAATTAATGTGTGTCCAATAGGTCCTCTTTTGCTTTTTAATCAGCTCCTTAATTGACTCATAGTGATTACATTTTAGTGCCATTTCCACTAATATTTTATCCCAGTCAACTAAGCTACTTCCCTATCTCACCATTCAAGGTTTTACTCAACAAACATTTAAAAAACATAATGATTTCATGTAAAGCTATTTTTAAACTTTCATATTATTTACTCCCTTATAATTATGGCCATGATTTTGATCTTTTGAAAGATGACAGAGAAAAGAAGTGCTTAGAATCTTTTCCTGAATGACATCATTACAGTAAAGCTGGCAAGAGGCTTAAAAAAACAGTGCTTAGCTGTTAGTTTTATTATTTTCTAAATAGCTTCTTCAAAGTTCAGTAATGAGAAGCATCTGTTGTGGAAGAAGAGTAGAATATCAAGTACAAATCCTTGGTTCAATTCAAGCACACATTCATTCATCTGCGAAGAGGAACCCTTCAGTCTGCAGCAACAAAATACAACAATGTATTGACCGAGAGAACTAAACAGGACTTTGATGTCCTGAAAGAGCAGGAACCCAATGGATAACTGTAGGCTAACACAGAAGAAGCCCCACCGTTCCTGTAGAGTAGGCAAGCACTTCTTTCTGGCTTGCTCACTCCCAGCCAAGCACTATGCAAACAGCTTTGCCTACAGGACAAGTAGGCAGATGTGGGCTCAAAACAAATGCTAAAATCAGGAGCACTTTCAGCCTCCACGCAGGCAATTTTCAAACCTAAGAACAGGGAAACAGCTCTGGTGCTGTGGGCTGTGCAACCACACTTGGGTGGGTGAATTGCATAATCATGGTCTGAGCGAACCCGGTTAGGTAAGGAACAGCAGCTGTGCTGGCAGCCGTTGGGCTCTCCGTTCCTGTCTTGCTTGCCATTGGATTGATTTTCATTGAGAACCCATCATCATTGATACATTTCTAACTGGTTAGTTTTTTAGAAACATTTGGGGGAATTAAAAAGCAGGGATGGGCCTCATGGGACAGGAAGGCAGTGGTGGCCATTAGATGAGTCTAGACTAGATTTGGAGACTGGGTTGTAGAAAGATTAAGTTGCATTTTTTATCTCTAAAAAATTATTGCCCTGTATATTTTGAGGGATATTTCCTATTTCTCTTATTTTTATTCATGCCATTTAAAGTTTGCTTGAACTATTACAAAATTATCACTGTAGTGACAGTGAGATTAGGCAATGGTGGCCAGCATTTGAATGAGTTTACCCTAAAACTGGGTGGCATCCACCTATGCTCTCTGTGGATGCCATGGACAAAGCTGGTGTTACACAGTGAGATTGTGTGGGGCTGGATTCTGAAGTGCAAAGCAAAAAAAAAAAAAATGTAGCAGCTCTTGGCACTGGAGTCTTATTCAAGTTTGCCAGATGTTTTGACTCTTAATATTATGCAAATCACATGCAAACATCTTTCAAATTAAAGATTGGTCTGGTCTGAGCCTTCCATCTCCCTGCCTTTTGCAATTTTTCAGGACTGGACAGCAAAGGGAACAGAGCAGCACCCCTGACTTACATATATGTCACCTGTATCTGCGTACACTCATGTGCAAGTGTACATCTCCACACACGCTCTGACTCATCAGGCTGATGCCTCAGAGTTCAACCTTATCTCCCATGAAGCTATTTGTGATCAACATGGCCCATACACCAGTACAGAGTAAAAACTGAGTCTGTAATGGATCTGTCTTATCTGTTCAGAAGAATGCCCACAGGGCCACCATGACAGCAGTTTTACTTCCAAGCCTTTTACTGTGGAGATCCATTTATCAAGTCCAAGCCAGGAAAGATGAACCTGCTCAGATAAGCTGTCCTGTGCTTTCAGTGTGAACCACATAACTGCTCTCCTGTCTGCCTCCATTCTGTCAAATAAGAAACTCAGAAGCAAAGTCAAGGACTCCAGGGCTCAGAGGACTACACAGAAGACTATGTAACCCCTATCCTCGTGTAACTTTCCACCCTTCCTCCAGCGCCTGATTTCTTTACCTATTTTATTTTTAATTCAGGAGTGTCTGGTTGACTACTACCTTGAATGCTTTCAGGAGTAAATGAGACGTAAACATATGAAAAGACATTGGAAACAGCTACAGAAAGGGAAAGGGAATGGAAACATAAAGAGCTCTGGATACCAGGCTGCAGGGAACTATGCTAGCAGGCAGTTGTGCCTGAAAGCCCAGGAGGCAGAGGTGCAGGCATTTCTAGAGTATTGCCTTACTGAGCCAGCTCTTTAACCACACGCCTTGGACTTTCTACCCTGCCCAGAAGGGGAGGCCAAAAGCACACGGGTTGAAAATGCAGAGTAGTTCTTCTAACCTATTAACATCCAGAGATTCCAACTCTTAGAATGAACTCTAAATCATTTGTTTGAGGCAAACCCAGTAGGAAAGAGTAATTCTGCCTTCTCTTAAGCTAATCCTGTGCTGCAGGAATGAACACCTCCAGTCCCTTTTCTCCATCTGCCAGCATCAGAGTATAAGCTGTCAGGGCTTTGAAACAGCCAGGGAGCCCTGCCCAGGAGATTTTTCTCATTTATAAGAACCTCTTCAGGCTATGGTTTGAATCTATCCCTATGTTGGAAGATTAATCCCTAGCCCAACTGAGAGTTGGAACCTTTAAGGATGATTAAGTCACAAAACATCTACCCTCATAAAAATACCATGCTATTTGCAAAGAGTAGATTCCTTCCTCTGACCCCGCCCCTTGCTCAAGTGAGGCTTTCTACACTTCTACTACTCTACACAGAAAAAAAAAAGCTCATCTCTAGGACATCTTGCCTTCTGGAAGCTCGGAAAAACAAACTTCTGTTGATTATGATTTACATAGTTTTAGATAGTATAACAGCTACAAACAGATTAGGCCCTAAATCTGTCTTCTAGCTTATTGCTCCAAGAAAAAACAAACAAACAAACAAACAAACAAACAAAAAACTGTTCATTGGTAACCCACTCTAAACAGTGCCCTAAGCATTCTAGACCAATGCTGTGCACTCCAAGGCTATAGTTTGAATATCAGAACTAAAGAAGGCAGTGGCCAAGTGTGTACAAGTACTTGTATGTATACAGGTATGTGTTCTTGTGTGTGTATGTATATGATCTTGTGTGTATGGTTGTATGTATGTACTCATGTGTATACATGTATGTGCTCTTATGTAGTATGCTCTTGTGTGCATATGTGTGTTCATGTGTGTGCTCTTGTGTGTGCACTCATGTGTGCACATGTGTATGCTTGTGTGTTTGTAGTCATGTGTATGCATGTGTCTGTGCTCATTTGTGTGCTCATATGTGTTTATGTGTGTAAACTTGTATATGTGTTCATGTGTGCATGCTCATATGTGTTTGCTTGTGTTTATGTATTCATGGGTGTGCATGTATGTATTCTGTGTGTTCTTGTGTGTGTTCATGTTGTACATATGTGTGTGTGTGTGTTTGTGTATATGTTTGTATATGCATATGTGTGCATGTGTGTATATGTGCTTGTGCATGTGTATGTGTGTACTTGTATGTGTGGATGCTTACACACATGTGCTTCCAGGAGAACTGAGATCAGGATCTTGAAGAGATATTTACACTCATGTTCCTTGTGCTTTCCTTAAAAATTAAAAAAATCCTTTTATATATGACATAGTTGAGCCATAAGTCCACTAAGGTAAGTGAAGAAAGTCATCACAAAATACCAAAAATGGTGTAATTTCACTTTCAATAGTCTTACAGCAACAGAAAATAGAACGGTGTTTATCAGAGCTGAAGGAAGGTAGGAATGAGCCTTTGTTCAACGGTTGTGTATCCTGTTCAAGATTAAAAGTTTCTAGTGATCTGTTGTGAATGCTTTTGATTACTCAACTTTTTGTCATTAAAAAAAATATTGGGGTAGTAAGAACAGAGGGAAGGAGAAAACATTAGAAGGACTTTTGTTTTCATCTGAGTCAATGTTTGGACACCTTAGGAAGTCTAGACAGTTTTGCTTACAGGGTTGCTCATGGTGTCAAATCAGGGAAAGGCTGTTCATGTTCAAGAAGGAAAGTCACTCCAAGGAGCTCTCACTAACCCCTTCACATACAGCTTCATTAACCAGGCTTGGCTGCCACCTTCCACTAAGTCACCAGGCTCTCTTGACTCACAGCAAAGACACTCTCTCATCATGCTCAGCCAGATGCAGTCTCACGGCCTTTCTGCTTTCTTCTCCTATCTGCCCCCCTGTAATTACATGCCTTTTCCCCACAAAGCCAGAATAGGGCAGCAACCTATTTCCCCATACAGCTGTCCCAACCACTGGAGCACACACAGTATCTGCTCAGCTTCCAGAACAGCCCTGACCATTCATGGGGCAGCAGACCTCATCCTAGCCCTGAGATCAACCAAAGGGAGCTAGGAAGCTGAAACTAAAATCATTGATCCTGAAGTGCTGATTGCAAAGGATGAGAGAATACAGATTTCTTCTCCATTCAGTGGAATCTGATAACAGAGGGGAAAGAAGCCACCATGTACTGCCCAGGCTACTGTGGCCTCAGAGAGAATTAAGATAAATCCAAGTCTTATTCTATCCCAGGAGCTGTTACCTGTACATGAGATATGTTCTTCTAGCTAGGCTGCCTTGCCTGGCCTCAGTGGGAGAGGAAGTGCCTAGCCCCACAGAGACTTGATGTACCAGGTTAGGAGGATATGCAGGGGGCCCACACCCACTCAGAGGAGAAAGGGAGGGAGATATGGGAAAGATTGTGGGAGAGTGATCAGGAGGGGGATATTGAGAGGGATGTAAAGTGAATAAGTAGTAGTAGTGCTACTACTACTACTAATAAAAGATAAGCCCAAGTCACTCCATCCATGGCAGTGTGTGGCAGGATTTTCCCTGTCCAATTATATTAAAATGTTAGTGCAGCAGGAGAACTGTGATTGGACAGGGAAAAGGGAGGCAGAGCGAAGAGTTGCAGAGACAGCGTCTCAGGAGAGAAGAAGCCAAGATGGGGGCAAATGGACAGGATGAAGATCCTGATCCCATGTGGTTTTAAATAGTCACAGGTAATTATGAATATCATGTAGGGATAGAATAATTGGGATAATTTTTCTGATCTAGGTGGGCAGCTTGTATCATCATCAATTGGCTCTGAAATTATTGTGTGGTCATCTTGTGAACTGACTATTTATTGATATATAAATCTGACTTGTTAATTATAACCATCAAGAGTTCTGTTTTACTGGATTACTGGGTGTTGTGGTGGCTGATTGTGGGGTGGGGTGACAGCGATCCGCCAAGAGAGCTCCAGCTTAGAGAGACCACTGAATTGAAATCACCAGGCTGGAGCCATGTGGCCCACCGGTGTGGGAACTTGGCGATTCTTTTTAATATTTCCCACAACAGAAGTGCTCAAATGCTGGTGCTGGATAGAACCCCAGTTACATCTGTCACTTATTCCTTGCCTCGTTATTTCAAAGAATTCACCATGATTTTGCAAAGCTTGTTGTTTTAATGACTTTTTAATTATCTTCACCCTTCTTCCTCCTTAATTGCTCACTTGTCAATTTAAAGAATTTATTTAAAAAAAAAAAAAAGCTGCCACTTTGCATGATGACAACCACTCCAGTTAAAATTCCATTAAACACTTCCCCCAGCAAGCTTATTTAAGTGATCTGGGGGAGACAGCGCATAGAAGCTTCAAGCAAGCAGAAAAGCAGCGGTCTGGCCCCCCAGCTGGGTGGCACCCTCCCCTGATATCTGAGTTCTGTCCGACTTATTGCCTGGTTTTTATGTTATCATCAATAAGTAACTCAGTTATATAAAAGGGTGAAAGCTCTTTGCTAATGCAGCTATGAAATGTGCTTATAATCTTCACAATAACACTGGGTTTTAAATACAAGAGGCTGCCCTTAGAGCCCTGTGGGGCACAACCCCTGAAGAAGACTATGCAAATGTACCTGCTGCTTTTCCTACTGCTGTGACCAAATACCTGTCAAAAGCAACCCAAGAAAGAGAGGGTTTATTTTAGTTCACGATTCTAGGTTCAGCCCATGGTAGTAGGGAGGTTGTAGCAGTAGGAATGTGAGGGAGTTCATCACCTTGTGTCCACAGCCAAGAAACAGAGAGAGATGGATGCTGGTGCTCCCTGGGGGGTGATGCTGCCTACAGTTTATATGGTATTCCCACATCATTTAACTCAGTCTATACACTGCATATAAGCATCTCCAGACTCTACACCTCATAACATTGACAGTCAATATTAGCTATTATACTAGAATACCCTCAACTAGTTCCCTGAGTGATTCACTTCCTTCCTTAATAACCATTTACTTCCTGCTAAGTACCGGCCAAGGCATGGAAGATACTGAGAGGAACAAGCTCACACTAATCTAATGGAGTATGTGCAGGTAGACTTAAAGGTCCTGTCAGAGGAACGACCAAGGAGTTTTGAAGACACAAAGAGTAGATCGTTGTAACTGTAGCCTAGTAGATGAGAGAGTGTGAAGAGCATGCTCTAGAGAGACATTCAGGAATCTGCTGACCTTGGAAGGAGAAATGCACTTCATTCTGTATGAATGGCAATGGGAAACCATTATAAAAGGTAAGCTCAGAAGCCATGTGATAATCCACACTCTAAAAACCATTTTAGAGCCACACATGGTGGACTCATGCCTACAACCCCAGCCCGTAGAAATTAGAAGCAGAAGTATTGCTATAAATTTGGGAAGAACAGCCTGGGCTATAAAGTAAAACCCCACCATAAAGTCAACAAAATTTGGCTGTATCGTAAAAAATTAACAGTTTCTGCTTTGATTTGGCTCACCATGCCTTTAATGTAGCCTGAAACAGCCCCTCCCCCATGACCTTTATGCAGCCAATGGAGAGGGGAAAATTGTGAACCCAAGTGATTGGACAAGAGCATTCAAGGCTTATCTTTTAGACAAAGTATCATGGTAGACTCATTAGTCAATCAGCCTTAGCCAAAATCCAAGAATTTCCCAGTAATATAATCTCCTACCAGTCCTCTGTTGATGACTAACTACAACTAGCCTTGACTATTGAGAATGAGGAAAACTAACAGCTGCCTGCTGTTCCAGGGCAAGAATCTGAAAGGATGCTCTTTATTCAGCAGGCATTGTATGCATCCGACTTTCTATGCAAACATAAGAAAACAGCTTTAAAAAGAAGAAGCTGAGGTTCCAGAAGGAATGTTAGAGAAGCAGGCAGCTGCAAGCGTGGGATGTGATCATGTCAGGATGCTGGAGAATACACTTTGAATATTTCATCTGGGCCTGCTAGACAGATCTCCATGGGGCCCAGATTCATCCTCTTCTCTGGCCCCTGACTTTGCTCTGGAACAGAGAGACCCCTTGCTAACATCCAGTGGTACTTTACCATTGTGCGGTGGCGGGGACGCAGCGGGGCTGTGGGTGGTGGTGGTGGGACTGCTGGAAGATGAGGAATTAGTCAGGTCCAAGGCTCCAACCCTTGAGTTCAAAGAGGATGTCAAAGACAGCTTTCTAGCCCTCACTGGGGAGGACGTTCTGGACACAGCCAGGGGAGGTGGAGAAGAGAACTTGCGACAGAGACGTGGGGATTTTCCATCTACCAAGTGTTCTCTGTTGTTCTGGCTTGTGGCAAAAAATAACTCTAATGACCTAAAAAGAAGAGCAAATTAACAGATTGTAGACAAATAAAGACAAGCCTCAGATATCATACAGGAACACTCTCAGCTTGTCTACATCTGATAGTCTTCATACCATAGGCTGCTACTGCTGGATTTTCCTTAATCTAAATGCTGCAAGGGCTTGTGCCCTTGCTAGGAAAACACAGGCTCAGTCCAGGCCATCTGGTCCCTTGCCACTAGGGAGTGGTGAAGCCTTTAAAGTAAAGGCCAGTATCATTCCATCTTTGGGGAGGGGGAGGTCTTGCTACCAAGTCAACAACACATCCCTTTCCTCAAATGATTCACAGGTACATTAGCACTTAAGAGCATGTTTGCCAATAACAATAATGATAATAATTACAATTAGTAATGATGGTGATGATGCTAAACTAAATGAGCCAGTTTCCAAATAATCATAGAGTAACTTAAAGTCAGTCGGAGACTTCAGGCATCTCCTCGTCTTTCCTTCTTTCCCTGGGAACTTCGAGACCTTCAACTTAACACTTCTGCTGATGGAGTAAGGTCAAAGGTCAGCCAATAGCTTTCGTGCTGCTCTTAGAGACTGACATCCAGAAAGCTGGAGTACCTGACAGGAATGGAGGTGAAAGGCCTCTTGTAGATGTCGGAGAGCTTCGCCAGCACTACGGTGGCCGTGGTGAAAATGCGGTAGGTGTGCAGGAAGGTGTTGAGGAAATCGATGCTCAGAAACCGCAAGTCCGTCAACCGCTCCAAGAGGCGCTCCACGCTGGCGTAGCGGATCTGGGGCACTTTGCAGGAATTGAGTGTTTTACTGAAACAGATGTCAGTGTCGTCTTTGTGAAGACGGGCATCAGACCTACATGCAAAGCAGGAGCCTGTGAGCAAAGCTGGCGAAGCTTCCGCCTGAGCCACTGAGTGCTGCAGCGTTTGTAAACACACACTTAAATGAGGCTTCCGGTGTCTTCCACAGATGACACAGTGATGTTCAGGTAAATGACATGCCACAGATGTGTTTGGGGACACTATGTGGCACCAGGACATTCTAATTTAGGGAGGGCAGAATGAATTATGAGGGTTGGGATGACATGTGATTTTACTGTGTGAATTCCTTCTTGCTCTAATTCAGTCGTGTTTTATTAGAAAGGTGATATCAACATCAAAGATTTCTCATGCACTTAAAGTAGAATTTCGGAAGTATGTTTAAAACAGAGCAGTGAAAAGCCCTAGTGTATGGAGGGGGAAAAAGGTGGATATTCCTACTGTGTAAAATATTAGGATATATTGTATTATAAATATGTAATACCAGCATACAAGATATAATTTATTATTTTGCCTTCTAAAACCAAATCTTTGATTTGTCAATTATATTGCTACTGATATTATAACATGTTACTATTATTCTTAACTTATTATGCCCTTCCAGTATTTTCTAACATTTAACTTCTCATCCTTTTTAACATTTTTTCCTTTTATTTTACTTAACTATTTATTTTTGCTTTTATTTATGCATTTATTTAATTGTATAGTATATTTATTATATAATTTATGTCTATTATATATCTTATTTATGTATTTAATTTATATATTTGCTTGCAGGAGTCAGCTCTCTCCTTCTCATGTGTGGGCGCCAGGGGTCAAGCCCAGGTCACTTGGCTGCAGACACCCTTCCCCATGGTGCCAGCTCGCCAGGCCCTCTCACACTTTTACTAACTTCTTGAATTGAATGCATAATTGATTACTTTAGTCTTGCTTAATATGCTTAAAATTTTAATATAATCTAACTCACAAAATAGCATGCTAAATTTGCATTGTTTTCAATATTCTGCAACATAGGAAATGGATTCTTAAAAAAATAATAATAATACTGGCTAATAGTCCTGTGAACACTGCCTAATGCTGGTGCCATGTGAAAAACTCTACTTCATAGTTCTGCAAATCCTTTGTCTGCTGCTCCTGACTTCAGCAGGAGGCAGATCACTGATGGCCTTGCTAGGACAGCCACTGGAACTCTTTAGGCTTCGCTTCCTCACCAGTTCTGTTCCTCTTCAGGCTAGCATCAGAATAGAACATTGGCAGTGTTGGCTCTCACTGCTTTGTTAAAGGATGTGTGCAAAGAGGGCCCATGCATTTGTGAGAGCCAATTTCTTGCTAAGAAACAGCTGTTGTTGTTATGAGAGCTCCTGCTTAGGCCTTTTAACACTCTGAAGAATTTTCAATTATATATTTATTTTCTTTGGATGAGCAGGAATCAATAGCTTTCTTTGCTTGCTCTAGCACAAGGTGTGTGTAGTGTAGATAGGAGCAATTTGTCTACACCATGAAAGAGCATTTTAAATGGCCAGCCTTCCTCTGCAAAGGGCCTGGCCAAGGGTAGCCTGTTAACTTCACTCGCATTATTGATTTTGGAAATATACTAGTGGGTCTTTGGAGGTTTTTTAAAAAGCTACACCACTCTTTCATCTTTTTACTGCATGATCTCCAACCAACAGCATCTTTCTGGCTCTCGAGTTCTCATTTATCAAAAGACCTGAGTAACTTTTATGAATTAATCAGTCTGTCATGAAATGGTTGAATAAAAGTCATTTTTCTTTCACTTTTTCCATCAAAATCTCCATTTTCTAAAAACGTAAAGGTCAGGTATTATTAAAAGAAAGGAAGCTCCAGTCTATCTACCATTTAAAGGACTGTTTTCATGCAATAGCTGTCGCTATTTTGCATTCTAACCAGTTTTGAGCTTTGCAGCATTTTCACTATAATTAGTTTGTTCAGGAGGGAAAATGTGTTGCCGTCAGCATGAGATTAAGTTAAACTAATTGCAGCATTGTCCTTCAAATTCATGATTGCATTTTCATTTTAAGAAAAGAAATTAAATATTATCAAATTACTTAATTTTCTTTTATTACACTGACTAGGCTTTCCCACGGTTTCTTGAGGGACTCCCCAGGAAGCCGCAGTGTGTTTATTTAAACCTCCAATAGCAATAGCAATAGCAGCTCCTTATTGGTAAACACATAAAACATGGTCTTGAGAGATCAAAGCCAAATCGCCCGTTATAATTGATGAGTTTCAAAAGGAAGTAAGTGTTAATGATGTCATGCCAGTAACAAGATACGGCTGTGTTAGGATGTTTTCCTCTTAACTCTGAAGAAGGTTCATCCCTCCCGCCTTCCCCTCCCTGCCTCTCCAGTGGCTTGTAGCCATGGAGACAGATGCACAGAGAAGCAGAATTACAGCCCTTAAACTATGCCTTCCTCTGACTGAAGAGAACCAGCGAGGCTGGCAAATGGATAAATTATGAACCATCTCTGTGCCTTAGGACAATAGAAAGGGAGGCGTGGAAGTGTGGCCGGTCAGCAGGTCTCTCATTCCTGGGTCATTTCCGGTAATTCAAAGGCAGAAAAGTTTGGTCTGTGTCAAAGTGGTTATGCAAATGAGAATGGATAGGTACCCTGTCATGGTAGGGGACAGTAAATGTGTGTGGCACCAGCCATAAGGGACAGACACACAACCTTGCCTTGGGTTCCACAGGCTTTGAACTTACCTACAGCACCTGACTTACCATTATGATTCTAAAGCAACATGGAATCTCAAATACAGATTGTATGTGAAATCAGAATTCTCATATAAAAAAATTAATAAGAAAATCCTATTCAAAAATTTAAAACATAACTTAAACCTGACTTAATATTCCATTCTGGTCCTGAATATTCAGGTATTTTGATTAATTCAAAAAGAAATTCCCAAGTTAAAAGCCTAGGATTTAATTAAATCCAAACACAATCTTTGCTCTAGAGTTTAAAAACAGCCCTCCTCAAAATATTTTAAAATCGATTAAAATGTAAGAGGCTATTTTTTAAGTTTCATTTTAATATTTTTCTGGTATTGTGTTCTCTGCCTTCATGTGACGCTCCTGTACACAGGAATCACGCTAATACGGCTCTGAAGCAAGTGTTCATCCTTCTATAGGTAAGGTTGCAGTTTGTCTCAGCATGACAGCTCAGACCTGAAAATATCCACACGGGAAAGCATGAAAGAAATGTTCTTATTTTCAAATAACTTAAAAAATCTATAGCCAAATTGTTTTTAAAGAAGACATTCTACTCTAAAAATGTGGAATGCAGGGGACTGGGGAGATAGCTCAGTGGTTAGTGGTAGTCCTTTAAATAGTATGCTCTTCCAGAGGACCTAGGTTCAATTTCCAGCCTCCACATGGTAGTTCACAATTGCCTCAACTACAGTCCCAGAGGAGATGATGTCCTCTTCTGGCCTCCAAGTGCACCGCATGCATAAGGTGTACAGACGTACATGCAGACAAATAACCATTCACATACATTTAAAACATGAAAACAATGTGAAACAAAAATAACCAAAAATAAAATGAGAATAAAAGATAATTTCTCCCCACTTTCTAAGTTTGAAAATGAAAAAATACACAGGCTCAAGACTGTTTACACAGAGGGCTCTGACAAGCATAGTTGGTAGCTATTGGTATAATTCCTCACGTTGAACTACGGGCTCCTAGTGATCCAGGTAAGCTACAGGACTTGCTTTGTTGAAGAATGGACAAGAAGGCAGCCTGAGCAATGGCCTCTGAGCAAAGCCAGACACATGCAGTGAACAGAAAATGCCACATTCATGCCAGTTGATGCTCGTCCGGTGTGGTCAATGTCTGAACCTGGCTCTACAGCCAAACCTGAGTGACAGGGTTTATACTCACTGGGACGATGTCAATAACTCAGCCACACCTTCATCTAACCCCCGACCTTGAGCAGTTTTTAGTATTGAACTTGAACATCTTGACAGGATTTTTGTCCTGAATGAGGGTATATATTAATAGCATGAAAACAAATCTCAATGCTAGCTGCCCATGTGCTGTGAATCTGAAAAGGCATTTGATATCAGTTATCGTTAATTATAGGGATTTAACATGAATTACTTCACGTCTGACACATGTATGCTCTCCAGAAGAGGCGAATCCTACTGACAATGTTCTGTTCAAAGCTTCTCATTCTCTGCTGATCTGATCTTGATTAAAATGGAAGGAAGAGCATTTCTGTACTTACTTAATCATATGTGGCACAGTAACTTTGGAATTCTCTTCGAAGACTATAGTCATCAATCCATTACATCGTATATTGTCTACACACTGTGAAATAATAAAATTTTAAAAGGTAATTAAAAACCAATGTGAAAAGTAGGCAAATCATAGATTCCAAAAGTCAATTTGATTCCTCACCAAAAGTCAATTTGATTCCTCACCTGTTTATGTTTTTCACACATACACACGCATGCACATACATACACACATATGTACACACACACATACAGAGAGGAGAGCAGATAGATGCTACATGTTGATAAGCCAATAAGTTGTACATAATCAAACTGTATCAGATAAATGCATGACAAATACCAGAAGATAGATATAAAAGCTATATTTCCCAGAGTGATTATCATTATTATTTTATGCAGCTAAGAAATCAAACTCAGGACCTTGCACACACTGGGCAAGCACTCCTCCTCCAGCTCCTTGGTTTCTTAGACTTCTGAGTCACAATGTCACTCAGTCACAATTCTGTGTCAGTACAAACACTATCTGGGAGGTTTGTACCTTCTGCCCCAGCTATGTTCATTTTTATCACCAAGGGCAATACGGAGTAGCCAGATTGTAAATGGGATTTTGTATGGAAATCTTCTCTCTCACTAGCAAGCTCTGTGCCCACGCCTCAGGTGCCTTTTTGCCAATAAATTCCCACATTTTACTAGTTTGTCTGGCAGTTTCTGTTGGCACCATGTTGGGTTAGTGAGGGGGCAGAGTGTGATGTCTTGTGTGTCTGCACACTTAACACTCTATAATCACTTTTTCTGTTTTCTAAGAGAACTCGGGAACTTTGGTTAATTCCCCATTTTATGTGTGTGTTTGTATATGCCCTATTGATTTAAAACCTTCTTTTGAAATTTACTTGGGGTTAAGGAAGAATTCATTCTGAATAATAAATATTCCTTTTGGAGAACTAACTAAAAATGAGAAGTACATAAATTTTAAAATCAAAAGTTGCTTCTAGTTACAATGATACCACACAAAGTTCATGACCTCACATAGGCCTTAATTTCATGTCCTAGCTTGAGTTCCAAGACCAGATGAAAGAACAATGATGTGTGTTTAGATCAGCGATTGTTTGGTCAAGTTGGTCTATAAGCCATTTTCATATTCGTTTTTCTTTGAAAGGTGCTTTTCTTCAAATCTTATGTTATTATTTAAGATACCAGGAAGAAAGGACCCACACAGAAGGAAATGAAGTTCTCCTTTCTGCATTTCCTTTAAACTACAACATTGGAAATAACTTTGAGTTAGGTTTCTTCACACAAATGCTCATTTAGCTATCAATTTGCTTATATGTGCTTATAGGTGAATTTAGCCTCCACGTAATCCCTACAAGGTTGATGCTAAAAATACAAAAGACCAGTCAAGATAAGCCAGGACAGAGCAGATTTGTATAAAATGCAGAACACAGTGAGATAAAGCCCACGATGAAACCACAATACAGACTTCATGTCTAAACACTTGCTAGAAGAAATCCTCAAAATAACAGGGCTATGGGGCACCAACCCAAAGATATACACACCAAAAAAATACAGAATTCATAAATTGCCAGAATTCTAATGATTCCTAGTCTAAGTCAGAGAGGAAAAATAGCTTCTCAAAGAAAATATCATATAATGCTGATTTTAGAAACACCTTCAAATCCAAATGAACACCCCTGTGCTGGACTCTAGAGAATATGGTCCAGAGGTGGAATCAGCTTCTGCGGAGCTGATTACAAGCACAGGCCTCATATCTTAGGCCACTGCTCTTCATGGGTGGAATAAATACACATCTAATTCACATAAATCTTAGGCCATCAGAAGGTGACAACCTCCTGCCCCCACGTCCTGAAACAGCAGCATGGTATGTGCTTGGTTTTGAAGTGTTTCCAACCAGGGAGACAAATTGCTATAAGTTAGAATCCTCTTGGACCTAAAACACAATGACATGGCCTTTACAGAATTCCCCAGGGCCTGGTGGCAATGTGTTTTGGTGATACTGAGCATAGTTCATAATGAAAATGAGTACAGGAACAGCAGGTGGTGGCTAAACTCGAGCAATGGGGAAGAGAATCTTGAATCTGGGCTTCTATCCTGAGGGCTGAAGGGAAGCCACTGAGTGCCTCTAGGCATTCCTTTACATCGGGTGATCTAACCTGGGCTCCTGTTACTCATTGTAAAGGGGAAGGGGAAGCAAAGATCCCATGGGGTCATTAGAACAACACTCTGAGTTGATAAATGAAACAATCTGTGCTTTCCAGAAGATGAACTGTGGAAATGCAAAGTGAGGTATTTTGAAGAAAAGAAAATAAGATTACCTATAGCATAAGACCAAGACGAAAACAGTGGTAAAAATCAAAGATGGCCGTACTGTAAGATAATTTAAATTTTTTCTGATGTCAATGATGATGATGATGATGATGATAATGATAATGTCCTTTGTCCTTTGATTAAAACAGAGTTTAACACAAACCAGCCTATCTTTTGAATTGTCAAGAACACCAAGAAGTTGCATTCAATATAAATCCTGGGGTCTTTACAAAATGGGTGCTTCACAATCTCACATATTAAATACATATTATAAACTGGACTAAGAGCTAAAATACTCTGATAAGAGCACCTCTCTGGAGAAGGGTTTATTCTGGCTCACAGTCCAAAATAACAGTCCACAATGGTCCGGGAAGTCAAGGCATCAAGAGCTTGAAGACAGTGGATGCTTCTGTTGGTTTGATACTCAGGGAACAGACAAAGGATGTATGTGGGCCAGTGCTCAGCTCCCTCCCCGCCTCCTTCCCTCCTTCCCACCTTCCCTCCTTTTCTCCCTCTCTCCCTCTGCCATTGCTTACAGTCCAGGCTCCTCTGCAGAGGGAACTGTTCTGTTCATGATTAAAACAGGTCTTCCTTCATCAATTAATCAAGCTAATTATTACAGGTACAAGCAGAGGCTCATTTCCCAAGTGATTCTAGTATCTGCCAAGTTGCCAGCACTAGCCATTGCAGCCCACTGTTTCAAATTCACTTCTCAATAGAAGACAGGGGTGGAGGTTAACGTGTATTATCTTATCAAGCTGTGAATTCTGGCATGGGGTAATCAAGAAAGGGTTGTTTGGTAAGAGGCTGAAAATAGTCCAGGGAGAGGAAAGAGAGATCTTTTATTTCCTCCAATAACCTTTCCAACTACTCTAACAACTTCCTTCTTTCCAGTGTCCCTGACATACAATGAGGATGCCTCCCAAGCAGCAAACACAGGAAGTGGGAGAAAGATGGTGTTGGTGACTTGTGTAACAATGAGCCACATTCCCTCATTTCCTTTAAATATTCTAAGCAAATTACACAATTATATAAACAGCTAGCACGATGATTGTGCAAGCAAGAACAAAGTTGAGGCAGCCATCACACACATCAGCCTAGAGTTGCCCACGGCCCCAAAGAGGCAAACGTTCTACTCAAGTGGAGCCCAGTCACAAAGGAGCAAGCAAAAGATGTGGCTGAAGTCACACACTTATGTTACAAAGAAACAGCTACATGTCCTCCAAGATAGGAGTGACAAGCAGATTTAACCCCTATTTGTAGGAATTAATAACTCCATTCCCTACAGAACACAGGAATTGGGGGAGTCCTGAGTCTAGACAGCCAGGAAATATATCCTTGGAGAAGAGCTCAAAGGGCGCCTGACATGGGGAGGATCAAGTTGGAGAAAAGAGAGGCACAGAGTGTTCCTGTACCCCACACAAGATGTAAGAGAAGTCAGGGCATCAAGAGGACAATCCTGCAGATGGAGTCTGCCCTTTCTCTTTTCCTGGAGACCTGACAAAATGTTCTCACACTTACTTCTTGAAATAAGGAACCTAGAAAACAGGGGTCTTAAGACTATGCTGCTTAGATCCCTTGCCTAGGAAGCAGATCAGTTTCTATAGAAACCACAGGAGATGTGATGTGTGGTCACTGTGCCGAAGACGAGAGATGGTACCACTCTAAGGATCCAAAATGGAGTTACTTGTCCATTCTCAGCATAAGAGCAAGCCATGCCTCTCCTCCATCTCCATCTCCCTCTTCACGGGTCCAGGGACAGCTAGTTACCCAGGACCACAGAAGACTGCAGACTGACTCAGAGATGCACAGGGAAAGTATTTGGACAAAACAACAGCATCAGACAGAGTGCTACAAAAATCTTTGAAACAGGAAGAGCATCTTTCTTTTTCACCTCTGAAAGGCTATGTGTTAGACTGCTTTTTTGACTGAAATAAATTTAATTTCTTAAGAAACATATAATTCTATAAAAAGGGATTAAAGGAGAGCATACTATCTAAAAGCTACCACAAGAAGATATAAGAGTTTTTAACTATTTAGTTAAATTACTCCTGACCCTAAAAGAAGAACGCAAGCCTCTTCCTGCTTTTCTCAGCTCTCTCCCTTCACAAACATAGGACTGCGTATTTTGGGAATTAGGAAATATAAGCAAAAGGAGAATATAGATCTTCACCATCTTAGACTTTTATTTTTATTTCACTTTGAAGACTTATTTGTTTTTACTTATGTGTATGAGAGTTTTGTGCACACACGTGTAAGTGTACCACATGCCTTCCCAGTGCCTGAGAGCCCTGGAGAGGGCATCATATTCCCTAGAACTGGACTAATGCAGTTGCTAGCCACTATGTGAGTGCTGAGAACTGAATCCTGCTCCTCTGCAAGAGCAATAGATGCTCTTAACCTTTGAATCATCTCTCCAGCCCTGCATTTTTTTATTTTTATTTATGATATATTTCAACTATCCAGAAAAGAACAAGACAATCACATGCCAGCCACCCAAACTTAACTCATATCAACACATTTGAGTATAAGGTATTCTTTGTCCTTTAAGGATATGAAACACAATAAACAGAGCAGAAGCCCCTTTATTCTTCCAATTCTCTGGGCTTCTCCCACTCAGATGTAAGCACCAGTTGAGCTAATGGAACCTTCTCTGTCTTAGTGATGAAACAATACAACCAAAAGCAACCAGGGGAGGAAAGGGTTTATTTTGATTACATGTCCACATTATAGTCCATCACTGAAGAAAGTCAAGACAGGAGCTTGAGGCAGGAACCTGGAAGCAGGAACTGATGCAGAAGCAGTGGGACACTGCTTACTCTTTGCAGGAAAACATTGTTTGACCTTATGGCCTTCCTTTTTGTACACCTCAGAACCACCTGCCCAGGGGCTTCACCACCCTGCCCACATGAACCATTGAGCAATAAAACACCCTACAGACTTGCTTTCAAGCAATCCATATAGAGCCATTTTCCTAGTTAAGGTTCCTCTAGCCTGCGACAAGTTGATGAAAACAAAACACTCAGCAGAACACTCACTCATTCTTATCTCCTTTCTAAATATTAGCTATATTTGAGTGTATTTGTACATTGTGATATATTTTATTATCTGTAGTTTTAAAATTCAGAAAGATGTTTGCATTCTTCATCCAACATTGCTTTGAGACTTATTTCTGTTCATCTGTATTGCTTATTGATTCATTTTAACCGTGATGTATCCTACTGTCTAAACAGACCTATTTATATAGTTAAGAGGTTTGAGAAGCACCTAAAGAAATGTTCAACATCCTTAGTCATCAGGGAAATGAAAATCAAAACAACCCTGAGATTCTACCTCACACCAGACAGAATGGCTAAGATAAAAAACTCAGGTGACAGCAGATGCTGGAGAGGTTGTGGAGAAGGAAGAACACTATTTCATTGCTGGTGGGATTGCAAACTGGTACAACCACTCTGAAATTCAATTTGGCAGTTCCTCCGGAAATTAAACATAGTTCTACCGGAGGACCCAGCTATTCCACTCCTGGGCATACACCCAGAAGATGCTCCAACATGTAATAAGGACATATGCTCTACTATGTTCATAGCAGCCTTATTTATAATAGCCAGAAACTGGAAACAACCCAGATGTCCTTCAACAGAAGAATGGGTACAGAAAATGTGGTACATCTACACAATGTAGTACTACTCAGCTATTAAAAACAATGAACTTATGAAATTCTTAGGGAAATGGATGGATCTGGAGAATATCATCCTGAGTGAGGTAACCCAATCACAAAAAGAACACACATGGTATGCATTCTCTGATAAGTGGATATTAGTCCAGAAGATCGGAATACACAAAGTACAATCCACAAACCACAAGAAACTCAAGAAGAAGGAAGACCAAAATGTGGATACTTCATTCCTTCTTAAATGGGGCAACAAAATATCCATGGAAGGAGTTGCAGAGACTATGGAGCAGAGACTGAAGGAAGGACAATCCAGAGACTGCTCTACCTGGGAATCCTTCCCATATTCAATAATCGAATCCAGACACTATTGTGGATGCCTGCAAGTGCTAGCTGACAGGAGCCTGATATAGCTGTCTCCTGAGAGACTCTGACAGTACTTGACAAATACAGAAGTAGAGGCTCACAGCCATCCATTGGACTGAGTACAGGGTCCCCAATGAAAGGACCCAAGGAGCTGAAGGGTTTGTAGCCCCTTAGGACGAACAACAATATGAACTAACTAGTACCCTCAGAACTCCCAGGGATTAAACCAACAACCAAAGAGTACAGATGGTAGGAATAACGGCTCCAGCTGCATATGTATAGTACAGGATGGCCAACTAAGCCCTTGGCCCCGTGAAGGCTCTATGCCCCAGTGTAGGGGAATGCCAGGGCCAGGAAGCAGGAGAGGGTGGGGTGGTGAGTAGGGGGAGGGGGGAGGGAACAGGGGTTTGTTTTTGTTTTTGTTTATTTTTATTTTATTTCTTTTTTTGGTGGGGAAACTGGGAAAGGAGATAGCGTATGACACGTAAATAAAGAAAATATCTAATTAAAAAAAGAGGTTTACATTTTCTGCTATAACAAAAGTACAACTAAGTTTACAGATTTCTGCTTGTGAAAATGTTTTTACCATTATATCTTTAGCTATTCAAAGTAATTTTAAGATTTTTCTTTTTGTATTTATTTGATCTTCTTCAGATTTGCCTCATTGTCTAAATGAGAATTTACTTGAGTATAAGAAGTTCAGAATTCTGCATATTTCTTTAATCTGATGTGTCATATCTTTCATTTTTTATAAAAATCCCTACTCATGTTCACTGAGATGATGACATTTTCTTTTTCTCTAATCTTTCTAATCCTCTTGCAAGCCTTCCAGTGCCATTCTCGATTGTGGAATCTCTTTCAACTGGCTTTCCTGTACTCAACAGAACTTTCTTACAAATGTCTTACTGAACCTTGATCTTCTCATCAGCCATGATTAATCTATTGTGTTTAATGAATTTCCCAAGATTTGTAATTTTGATGTTTGTAGTTTCCATTGAAGACTATTTGTTAGGGGTGGAGCTGGGGGAGCTCAATTGTTGGGAGCACCCACTACTCTTCCAGAGAACTCAGGTTCAATTCCCAGCATCCACATGGCAGCTCACAACTGTCTGTGCCTCCAGTTCCAAGAGATCCAACACCCTCACACAGACATACATTTAGGCATAACACCATTGCACATAAAATAAAATAAATACATCATTTTTAAAAAGATTATCTATTCAGTTCCAGGCCTCGTCATTATTTTAAGGCAGCAATGGATTTCCTCCTACAGCCTCCCTCCACCTTGGTTCCTTTCTTGTATCGTTTTATTGTGTTTTAATCATTTTTAGTTTACAGTCCTAATGGTATTATCCACTCCATTGTCTGAAGTTCATTCAAAGCGCTGCTGTGCTCAGTAGAGATATCTTACCCACCAGGTTTGTGATTTTGTTTTTGTTTTTGTTTTTGTTTTTTTAATTTCAGCTAATGTCATAAACCAAGTGCTGCTGAGAGAATAGATCTAGACTCATTTCCACAACCCTCTGGGGGATTTCAGCAATCAATAATTTCTCAGCTTGGGATTTTTGTGCCATTAAATTGTAATTCCATAAGCCAGAGATACCTTGTCAGGATCTGCTCAGAAGGACAAATGCCGTATTTCTTTCTGTGCCAATGCGTGAAAAAATTTAAGTTCTTGTCTTGCAAAAGAGATAGCTTCTAATGCCCAGTCTTTGAATAAGGATCCTGATTACTTTCATCGATCTAAGGCTTTCTCTCACCCTCTTCCTGTATTAATTCTCCTGTAGCCAAGGGCCAACCTCCAACTATACCCATTCCCCAGGCTCAGGATCTTTGGAGGACAAGCTTTTAGACTTCTTATTTCTTGTTATTAGATATTTCTCTTCGTACCTATATGTATCACCTACATGTGACATTTGTTTATGTTATGAATTTATGTATTAAATATCTCTGTTCTATCACTAGACCTGAATCAGTCTTGTTCTCTATATTTCCAGGGCTACAACTTGACATAAATGTTTATATCCAAAAGGAGAAATTTATGTGACAATTTCAGATATCTCATCTAGGGTCAGGTCTCACATATAAATCTTTCCAGTTCACTGTGTGGAGTATTAAAGTTATTTTCAACATGAATGAAAAGAAACAACATTCACTTATATTCAAGTTTCAAAAGTAAAAATAAAGATATACAGGTAGTAAGAAGCATAGTTCAAAAGTGCATACATACTTAAGTAATTACATTTCAGTTATGTGAAAGGTCTTTGACAAATGCTACACAATGTTCAACCATCTGTGAGATAAATAGAGGGATAAGTAGAAGGCAGATAGCTAGATGTTAGATAGATGGTAGGTAGCCATGATAGATAATGGATGGATGAATGGATGGATGGATGGATGGATGGATAGATAGACAGATCATGTCATAACAAAGGAGCAGTTTTTATCCACTCTACCTCAGCCAGTTTTTAGCTTTTAGCTCACTTCTACTTAGGGCTTTGAATAACACAATAAGGCACCATTTTACACAAAAGCTAAGCTACAGTAGAATTTGCCCAGGCAAGTTTATATACAAAAATAATTGAAGTGGAAGGTATAGTACAAACAACAGACACCCTGTATCTCTAGATTCAATATCCATGTTTCAGTAAACGATGGATGAGAAATACTGAGGCAAATTTTATCTCTATAAACATGCAGTTTTTTCTTGCCATTATTCCCTAAACAATATAGTCTAGCCATGATGAAGCAGCTGATAGTGTTACTTTAAGCACTGTTTCAAATGTTGTCAATGATCTAAAGATGCTGATTTAAAGGATGCAGGAGGCTGTGTGCAAATATTTCAAGAAACTTAAACATCCATAGATGTTGGTATCCTACGGAACCTAGAGTCAATCAATGCCACAGATGCAGAAGGGACTTCATTTTTATGATGCATGCATCTTTGGTGTTGGTGAGAAATGACTGTGCCTGAGGAAAATGAGTACATTTTTCTAGCTTAGAAGAAATGTGCAATAAATAAGCAGGGTGTCAGATGGCTTTGTCATCCTGAATTTGTGTGAATTGCAATATGTGGGTTAAAGGGGGGTCCTGTGTCCTCTCAGGATTTGGGTAGCTCAGCAGAAGTAGAAGTTTTGACTGTGCAGATCCCACGCCGGGGCCGAACAGGTGTCGGGCTATGTGAAAGCTGCGGGATCCTGCTCCAGGGTCGGGGAGCACAGTCTGAGCCCCCTGGGGAATGGTGGAGTTGGCTTGAGGATCCAGGACCTATATGGAGGCTGAGGACTTCAGGTTTTCAGACTCTTGGGCATCCCAGACATCGATGGATGGCACAAAAGAACTGAGAAAAGAATGCTCCCCATCCCCCTCAAGCTGGATCTAGCCCGGGGCCAAAAGGGAAAAGAGGGGAGGAGAGCTCCGGCTGGGTCTCTGGGGAGGAGAGAGTCCTTGGCTTGCTCAGTTGGTGGCTTGTCTTAAAGGAGTCCATGGCTGGGAGTGCAGAGAGGCCTTCTGAGGGAGACTAGGCACAGTTCTTTAGAGGAAGGCCTTCTCCATCGTTCCTGTTGAGGGTATTGGGGCGTTGCCCTTGTAACTGAACTAGGTATGACTGATGGTCACAGACCTATGGAGTGGAGAGCTGTGGCCTTATGTCAAGAGCCTGGTGTCTAGGAGTGTGGCAAAACTCCAACCGTCCCTTGCAGGCTACAGTCACTTGCTGGGTCACGGGGGTTTTATACCTAGCTCAACCAGAAACTAGGCTGCCTTTAATGGTCCCACAGCAATAAACCTTGAAACTAATAGGATAATATAAGTGGTCCCATGGAGTTTAATTCATTAAAAATATCTTACATTTACTTATTTGTGTGTGTGTGTGTGTGTGTGTGTGTGTGTTTGTGTGTGTGTGTGTGTGTGTGTGTGTGTGTGTGTGTGTGAGAGAGAGAGAGAGAGAGACCATGTAGAGATGCCATAGCCCATCCAAGTGTGAAAGCTAAAGGACAACCTGCAGGAGTCAGTTCTCTCCTTCCCCTGGGTCAAACTCAGGTCATTAGGCTTGGCAGCAAGTGCACTACCCATTGAGCCATCTTGCTTGTCCTCAATCAGCCCTTAACTAGGATCTATGTGAAAATAGGTCCATTCACAAAACAAAACAAACAAAAACAGGACATGTATATGTTGATGGCTATGGATAGCCTATGCATGACGGGTTTAGATGATGATGGGTTTGGAGAAGTGTTAACGGGTTTTGCTTTGGGTTTGCAGGTTCTGTCCACAGGTCAATGGTCTATCTACTGTGGGATACTGTGTCATCACATTGTTTTGGAGTCTCAATGCTTACAGGTAGTAGGAAGAAATATTTGATCCCACTGTTCTTTGAATTCACCATTTTTATGTTAAAGTACAAAATTGATTTCAGTGTAGCTATTTTAAGGGCAGCATGACCAGTATACTACAAATTTTCTACATAGAAAAATTTGTCTAAACTTTGGCCCAAAATGTAGAGTTTCTGCCCAAGACAAAAAGTTGGGAGAATTTTAATTCTGCATTTTAGTTAATTTTCATAATTACTTCAAAATCTGTTCAATGCTCCATTATGCATGTGAGGAAGACAGGCAGCAATGAGCATGCCACACTGAATGAATGGTCAGCTCTTTGCCTCAAGTCCTTCTCTATAAATAGATGAAGAAAGGGGAAAGAATTATTGGTTGAGACCATTAGCTATTTGCATGTTTTGTTGGAGGTGCCAACCTTTAATTATGGCTTTACTGGTGTAACTAGAGGTGTAATTAATCATTCAAGTAATTGTTCCTCCTTAAAATTACAGCTTTGGGCACAGAGACCTGGCAAAACTGCAAGTCTTGGATTTTGTAGAGTTCCTTCTGTGACAGTGGGACCAGCTCCCTTCTGGGGATCTGCTTGACTGTCTTAAAAAAGACCCATGAGTGACAAGCGCCACACGAGAGCCTAGCATTGTACCTTCAAATCAAGCCCCGGGAAAACTAAGATGTCGTCATGCAAAAGACAAAACAATATTCATAATCTGAATTGAAAGAAGATGTTAGTCTCCCTGGTCTGTAAAGATAGTTCTAATGAATTAACATTCCATTGGTATAAACAAGGAAGAAGTAGACATGGCTGGAAACGTTAATCTCTTGAGTAACTACAAAGATGTAGAATGACTGGAAGGCAAAACCCAATTTTCCATTAAACTGGAAGACATGGTAACATGTCAGGGTTAGCATTTGACAGGACACAGTGATGGGATGGTACTCATGGCACAAAGAATAATGCCTTGGTTTTGGGGGGATGGGGAATATTGGACATTGAACCAAGAAATCACACATAGGAGGCAGGTACTCTGCCTATACCCTCATTCCTTTCTACAGCTGACTTAAATACTTCCTGAAGGAAATGTGAACTGCGGCCAAGCACGAATCATTAACTAAAATCATTAAAATGATCGTGGCCTTTATGCCAACCTTACAGTCTTTGTGGGGAGTGTAGCAGGGGAGGACCTGGAAGTGGGGAGAGATCTCCTCCCAGAGTTAGCAGCACATTACTGGGAAACAGCACACATACTCAATACTCAGCAGATTGAAGAAAAGCTATAAAAGTGGTAAATTAATGTGATAGGATATATATGTGTTATGTGTGCACACACAGCTATTAAAAATAGATGTGGAAATATAAGAATATAGAATTAAATGAGGCAAAAATAATAAAAAAATAATAATTCACTGAAGCCAAACCATAAAATCATGTTTGAATGAATTTTAGGGTCTTTGGAGATGGAATGAGTTCATTCTTTGGGACAGAAATTCTGTAATATATAGGAAGAAGTGATCTAAAGAGCTTGTTAAGTCTAGGGCATTTCAAATGTCATCTAGGATTTAGATTCTCAATGCTGCATTTGAACAAAGTTCCTTAGTAATACTAACATAAGTAACGTGTAGAAAACACTTCAGTAAACATCTTGGTAAACATCTTCAGTAAACGTCTTGGTGTGCTGCATGATGGGAATATTTCTAGTTCATCTTTGTGGCCATGTTTTCCCACATAAACAAGCAAATATTAAAGAGAACTTTTTCAAGCATGTGGTAGGCTCTTCAGTTAATAATAAATATGTTCAGCTATACTTGTGAGGCTAACAAATTCTATGAATGTTCATGTGATGTTTGGGCGAAGCATGAGTCCAACTGAGATATAACCAGGCATGTAGACTGTAGGTTGGACTCAATCAGTAACAGAGCATTCAGTACCTACTATTTGTCTTTCAAACTCTACACCAAGATTAAAAGACATCTCAGATCACTCACAGCCCTAACTAGTTGCAGCAGAACTTCACACAAGACTCCTCCCTCCTCCTTGCATGCTTTCTTCAGTTGGCTTCCAGGATGCCACCAAACCACTGCCATCCTTCTACTATGCTAGTGGCTCTTTCTTGGACATCTCTGCTGTTCCTTCTGGCTTCTCTTTCAGGGCAGGACCATCTTCTCACACCTATCCATTTTCTCTTGTGATTTCAACAGTCTCAGCATAGACTTATAGCACCTGAATGATGTAGATTCCCCACCTGGGCATCTCTCCTAAAGCCCAAAATCCCATGTGCCCTGCTTACTTGACTCCTCTCAAATATCTCTTGGTCTTCACAGACTCAACATATTTGAAAGTAAGCCCACATTCATCCAGAAAATCTTGCCCCAGCAGCCTTCCCATCTCAGTTATTGACAAGTCAATTCCTGTGTTTGCTTAGGCCATAGACCCTCCTATTACCTGACTTATCATTTCCTCTCTCTTCCATGATAAAACCCCACTGGCCCCTCCTTCAGAATGAACACAAAGCAGATGCCCTACGCCCAGCTCCATTGCTGCCAGGCTGTGTGAGTCTTTCTGGTCTGTAAGAGCATTCTCCTTTACCACTCTGTGCCAGCTGGCTGTCCAGCTCAGTCTGCTCTCTCCATGATACCTGTAGTGACCTTCCAAGGCCTAAATTAAATGTCATAATCCATGTGCTCAACTCCCTTAATAGCATTCATCTGACTTGAAGTACAAATTAAAACCTTTCCCCTGCTGAGGACTGAATCCCTGATCTGGCCCTATGACATCTTACTAGGACCATGCTTTGCAGTCTGGTCGCACTGGCTTTCATGGTAGTCCCTAAAACACAGCGTTCTCTTGCTTTAGAGTCCTTGCAATCACCACTTCCTCCTGTGGGAATGACTTTCACTTCATCTCATGTCCATGTGCTATTCCCATTCACTACACTTGATTTTTTTAAGTGTTTTGTTTAAACACTGGGGCACATGCGAGCGTGCATGCGTGCGTGCGTGCGTGCATGCGTGCATGCGTGCGTGCGTGCGTGCGTGCGTGCGTGTGTGTGTGTGTGTGTGTGTGTGTGTGTGTGTGTTCTTAATAAGGAATGCTATCAATATAAGGAAAGTTCTTGTTGCTGTCTCCTCTTTTTCTTATTTTATGTCACAGTGGCCTAGAATAGCACTTGGCATAGTAACACTGCATAAATATATTCTCTGAAAGAATAAAACTGTAAGGTCACATGATGACAGGCATCGTTGAAGACAGTCATTTTCTGTGTTAATTTCATTTCTACCCAAAGAGCTATAACTTTCTAGTAATGCCCTTTAACCACTGATACAATCTAGCATTGTTTTGTACTAAGGATCACACTCGCCATTGCACCTGGAAGAATAAGGAGGAAGTTGAACACTTTTGCCTCGAACCATAGTCTAAGTAGAAAGAAGATCTCACTTGAATGCTTGTGGCAGGCAAAAGCCCATCCTCTAAAAGACCAAGCATGGACTCACTCCTGTGCTCTAGGGTTTTCCCCACATGTCCCACTAGGCACTGTGAGGAAGGCTGGACACTATGATGATTAACTTGGAACCTTAGGTGCCCTGGTTACACAATAAAAAGAAGATTGAAGCAGCTGGGAAAACATCTGGTTATTCTTCCTCTTTTCCATCTTTTTATGCTTTTTTGGCTTCACAATGCTATGGAATTATGGGCACTCAGCGAGTCTTTTCTGCCATAAGAGTCAGTCAGTCCTATTACCATATGCCTGTATCTGAACAAGGCCTGGATGCATATGGCAATTCCTCAGTAAATCTTTGAATAACCAATGAATGATCCAGAATTTAATAGGATCATAGATTCTTTACAAATTGGAAAGGCTTAGTGTAGTATTAATGCAGGTTAGATGTAATAAAAGTGATAATTAACCATTATAGGAAGGTGATTTTGCTCAAAAAAAAATTAAAGAAGATCTCATATTTTTATCCATTTGGGAGCTAAAAAGGAGATAGTTTACCCACCATTACAGCAGTCTGAGGGGTAGACAGGTAGCCCACACAGGGTGTTTACTACCAACAGGAAGATCTGCCTGAGGTCTGAGTACCAACTCCAAGCAGCTGCACAACTTTGACAAAGGTGGGTTTCCTAACCCCACATTTCTGACCTGCACAGTGAAGCCAAATGAGAGTGGAGCTAGAAAACTGTTTTAAGCAATAAAACCAAAAGTTTAAGGAGTCGAACACATGATTTTAATACATGCTTCCATTCACATCTTATGAAGAAATTACTATGAATTCCTCAGAAAACAAGGAATGCCTTTGCCATTTTTCCTAGTCTTCTTCAAATGATAACTTTTTGGAAGTAAACACTGGATACTAATTAAAGATCTTATCAATTAACCAATCACTTTAGAAATGATTTCTTGCTTAATTGCAAAGGTTGGTCTGGAATCCTTAGATTCAAACAACCCTCCTGTCTTATAATAACCCTTTCCCCCACATTGGAAAATGGAGCCAGAATCCATATGGGGCATGAATCAAGTCCAGCTGTAACTAGCTTGACATCTATCCATGTGACATCACTGCCAGGATAAATGCCTCGGTTTCCTGCCTGAGCCTCACAGATCCAGGAAGAGCAAGTCATCTAGCTCCCTCATTTTCTTCTACACAAAATGCAGGAAGTTGTTTCCCAGTTTCATCCTACAGACACTGTCTCCTTGGGTTCTTTACTTTGCAGATTTTACCACCGCCCTTGTTAGCTGCTTCTGTGTCCCTCATCATTTTTCTACTTCAGAAATAGACAAGCAAAAAATACCATTGGAGTTACTGGAAAAGAAATCACTAACAGGAAAATTTCAACATTGTTCTGTTGAACAATTCTGCTCAATAGAGCTGCAGCTAGGATAGAGGGCATGGGAACTACAACACAATTACATTTTTAAAAATAATAAAATATAGTACTATAGAACCAAACCTAACATCAGACTTAGACAAAACAGATAAACAGAAGGAAAAGAGTCCAAGAGAAAGCTTAAGAAACAGACCCACTTACTCATTCTCTCAGGCATCCCATAAAACACTAAACTGGAAGCCATAATGGATATGCAGAGGACCTGGTGCAGACCCATCCAGGCCCTGTGCATTCTGCAAGTCTCTATGAGTTCATATGAGCCTTGTTCATGTTGATGCAGAGGGCCTTGAATTCTTGGTGTCCTCCATCTCTCCTGGCTCTTACACTCTTTCTGCCTCCTTTTCCATTGGATTCCCTGAGCCCTGAGTGTAGGGATTTGATTTAGAGCTGAGTGTTCCAACGTCTCTCACTATTTATACAATATCTGGGTGTGGGTCTCTGTATTTGCTCTCATCTGCTGCAGGAGGAAGCTTCTCTGATGATGGCTGAGCAAAGCACTGATCGTATTTACTGTATTTTAAGTAAACATTAACAAAGAAAGAACAACAAAAGGCTAACAGCCCAACAGCCTGTGAATCAATGGTGCCAGTAAGCCCAGCAACTTAGAGGCACACATTAATCTAGAAATCCTCACTAAATATTTATGCTGAAAATTTGTTTAAAAAAAAAATTTACTCGTTACCTGACTGATGTCGCTCATCCATGCAGCTTTCTCCTGGCGCGAAGGTGCTAACAAGACCACGGTGAAAGAGGCAGCATCAGGAGGCTCCACTACTATTTTAAAATCCAGATGTCCAAACATGTGGCCAGAACCTTTGGCTTCAGTACACATAAACCAAACGATTACATGTTAGTGCAAGAGACATGAGCAATGGCTCCTCCCATCTAGCCTTATAACTCAGGACCCACATGCATTTGAATCCAGCCTCTCTTTTCAGCAACGTGCTTCTGGAGCTTGCAGAATGGCGGAGAGATCTGAGGGCAGAGGACATCTCAACACTAATCCTCCTGGCCTGCGTTTATTTTTGTTTCTATCATATATAGAAGTCCTGATTTAACTCAAACCCCCTTTCTTCTTGGCCTGCCTGTGAAAAGGCACTACCATGAGGTAACTCTGCAGAACCTTAGTTCTCACAGATGGTTTATCAACAAGGCTCATGGGTAAAATAGATGAACAGCTCTAGCAAATTTTCCCTGGCATCAATTCTGCCGCTACAGACAGCCCTCCTTAGCTCCATAAGATGACTATCTACAGAAGTTTCCTATTTTATTCTGTTCCAAGAGATGAGACATCACTTACAGTCATCGTCGCTTGCATCAGGCTCCTCGATCAACGTACACTGAACGAGGGAGAGAACCCCACCTGTCTGGAATCAAATAGATTAGAGATGAAGAGGTTTGTGGTCTTGTGCAACTTGGGAAGTTTGCAGTTCTGCATCATAAATAATTTTTCACAGAGTTCGAAACTAAACAGAACAAGTAAATGTAAAACATTTAACTTTAATTAAATTCTTCCCACTCTTCCACTCTTACCCCCATTGTTGATAACATTTATTAAACCCAACAATGGGAGAGTATATGGTACCACAGTAACTTCAGAGAGCAACCACAGCCAAGCTCAGGACTGAACTAGCCAGCCAGCCAGGAAGTATCTTAGAAAGTAGAAGGCCATTGTCATGGGGTGAATAATAGTTTAAAAACCGGTTTTATACTTTTTGTATCATGTGTATGTGTGTGTGTGTGTGTGTGTGTGTGTGTGTGTGTGTGTGTGCGTATGTCCACATGCATGGGGCAATGCTACTGTACATGTGAGTTGGAAGAAAGTGGTGGAAATCTGTTCCCTCCTACCATGTGAGCACTAGGAATTGAATTCAAATCATATGGCTTGGTGACAGGAACCTTTATCTGTTGAGCCATCTCACTGGCCAAGTGAATACTGTTTCTAAGCAACAATAGAAGATAAATAAATAACAAGTGAGCAAACTTTTCCTGAGAAATGTCAGATAGGAGACATTTGGGGTTCCTTGGGTCACGTTCTTTCTATCCTGACTATTCACATATGTGATTTTTGGGGTGAAAGAAGCTACAGGTGTGAGTGGTTGTGTGCACATAAAATGTCAATAAGAACAGATACTAAGCTTTAAGCTCACTGCTCCTGACCCACAGTGAGATAAAATAGCAGTTGCCAAATATTTTACCAGTACACTATAGTGACTGGACAAGATATCTATGGCCCAGTAGTTGTCAAGTGATAATAATTTTGCCTAGATTTTGATTTTAATAATTCTTTATGGTGAAGCACACTTGACATAAATTTCTATTGCCTTGAATCCAAATGAGGACAAAATAACTGCCAGAGCTCCTAGGTACACACCACTCCTCCCTGTACGGTCACAGCAATCTGTTTCATGACAATAACTGGGAAGTCAGAATCAAATTAACCTCAGTGCCTCTTCAGTGCTGAGAAAATAAATGAAATTGCCATGGAAGGCTCATACCTTGAGCAAATGTAGCTTTCCTCCTGAACTTCGTGTACAAATCAGAAAGTGCTTTGTGAATAAGAAACATTGTCTCTCGCCTTCCTTTTTCAGAGACAGGGAGCCCAGGCGGACCTTACTGAGTCTCCCCCTCTCGACAGAAGGTACTTGGATAAGAGAACCTGGTGATCACAAAAGTGAAGAACAGTGAGGAATTAAAACTCTGGTGAGGACCATGCCCTTGGCAACAAACACAAGGATCTGTTTCCTGAAATACCAAGGACATATTTGTTGTGCCATCGGAACAAACGAATCTCCTCTACTCTAGCTGAGGAAACAATGTGCTGTATTTTAAGGGACAAACTGTTCCTAGCATTGATATGAAATGATTTTGACTTGATTCTTCATCTGTAAAATGGAACATAAACTTGAAAATATATGTCAGATAAAATTCGAAGCATTGACACCATTTATGATCTGATTGGGTATATTTATAAATTGTATAATTATAGATACTATGATAGTTTGATCAAAGTAAGTAGAATTTATACTTCCTGAAGCAAACAAAATACAAAGGATATTAATAGTTTACTTTGCATGTTAAAAATAGATGGTGTAATACATGCATACTATAAAAGTTCATAAATTATATAATTCAATGCAATTTAATTAAGGACTATCTTAAAGGAAAGCTATTTAAAATTGTATTTAAATTAGGTGTGAAACAATGAACCCCATTCTGTACAACTAATATATGCTAATAAAAGAGAAAAGCAAAAGTGTGTGGATAAGATGTATTTGTGAAACCTAAATGGAGAGCAAGCCACCTCAAGAGCAGAGCTATGGTCTATTTAGTGTGAGAGAAGCACAGACTTCCACAGTATTTAAATAATATTGGAGAATGCCTCCAACCACTTGTAGACTATACGCTAATAGAGACATCCGCACCTGAAAAGAAATTTCCAGTCGATTAAATATCAACCACAAAGTACCAAGATTATTGCAAACACCTTTGTCCTAACCTCTGAAGTCACTGCAGCAAGTCGTATCTGTTTATTCCACCACCTTGTGCAGCCCTGCACAGGCTCCCATGAGCCCACAAAGTGCAGAGTCAATCCTTAAATGCTATTAGTGGTATCACTCAGGGAAACAACCTTGTTTTTCCTTCTTGTTTTCTGACTTTCTTCATATTGTTTTTTTTTTTTTTATTAAAGCAAGCACAGATTGGTTGTATAAGTGAAAAAATACTTTTTTATTTAAAAAATATATACCTAAGACAATAAAACTATGTGAGTCTCAAAACCCACAAGATTAACATTAACATATAAGTGTTCCAAATCGTATCTTCCCACTAACAGAGCTGGGAAGGCATACAGGACCCAACAACACTCCATGTCCTGATCTCACATCATCTATTTAGGTGAGTGATTAAGTGGGATGCATGACAGACGGAAAGTAGGCAGTAATGCTGGGCTTAAAGAATAGCAAGGAAGCAGTCCTGGGGGAGGGAGTGGGAGTGGGAACAAAGGGCCAGGAGAAGGCTCGACTCCAGGGAAGGGTTGGACAAGAGGAAAGTAACTGGGAGGGGCGAGGTGGGTAGGACAAGCTGACAGACAGCTCATGTGGCAAAGATTTAAACTGGAGAAGGAGAGGAGGTGTGGAGACCACAGAAGGCAGGAAGGTTAGAAAGTCTATGAGCAAGTAATTTTGAGGCAAAGGCTTGGATGTCATGGGACTTGGGAGATGGAGTTAAACCCCTCCTGCATTTTACAAACGGGGAAACTGAAGCTTGAGTTTAAGTAACTCTCATAAGGTCACACATAGTCAGACAATGCAGTAGATTTAACAACATAAAAACTGGAATTTGCAAGCAATGGTGGGGTGGGGGACTAGGACAGGGATGGTGTCACCTACACCCCAGGCTCTCTAACTCAAGAGGTCAGGTTAGTCAGAGCTGAATGAAAAGGGACCCCAGTGTCTTGGTGAACAAATGGGGTTCACAAGTCCATTTTCAAAAAATCTGTAACCAAGGCAGTGCAAACTCTAAAATAATGTGTTCATTGGCACATTTAAAAGCAATTTAAGTAATTTCTAAGTTAAAAATTACAAAATTTATGGTTAGCACATCTATTAGCAATTATTGTGAATTTCAGCTTTGAGGTTTAAAAGAAAGTTTCCTTGGCAACCATACACTAATATGTTAAACTCTAACTGTTCACCGAACAGGAGACTATCTATGTTAGATGAGGATGGAGATCTAGTCAACTAAAACTAAAAGCAAGCAATCTCAAGACTCTTCGGTTTATAAAATAAAATGCTTGAAAAATGTGTCCTAAGTTGTTTTTGTCACAATTCATCTTTTGTTTGACATATTTCAATATGGCCATGTGACTTTCAGAAATGATTCCTCTCTAGTTAATGTAAATTAGATAAATAATTGGTATTACAGAAGTGATTACCGAACCCTTTCTATTAGACCACTACTGTGCCTCAGTCCTCAGCATCCCATATCCTGGGTATCTAATGATTGAGGTCAACTGTGGAGAGCTTCTTCTTACCCTTCCACTATGAATGCCCATAGAATGGCCTCTAAGACTGGCCAATGCCTCTGTTCTGAATTCTGCTCACCAATGAGTGTATGAATAGCATCTTTAGGCCTGGAGCTTGGTATCTGAGATGGTAAAGCCCTCATGCTCTCTGCTGTACATCTTACTCTAGGGAGACCTTACTGAGGACCTGGGGGATTGATTTTTCTTGGAAATCATATGAAGTTGAACGCTGACCTGTGCATATGCAAACACCTATATACTGAAATAAACCTTATATCACCCATCGGAGTAGTCAATAAAAATACTAGAACACCATTAGAGATACATTGTAGTCAGTTTAGTGGGAAATAAAAACCCTTGTAGTTTAATGAGTAATACTGTTAAAAATGTGTTTTGCGGGTGTTAAAGCCCACTAAGAATATTTAGTAAAAGTGTTAATAGGAAAAATTAAAGAAAAACAGTACACACCTTCCAATTATAACCAATTATTTTCTAACTTTAGGTGAAATTCTAATGTTTAGAAACAACCTTTATTGAATAACCCCTAAACAGACTAAACACACAGCAAGATTGTGAAGCAACTGACTCCACAGACCTTGCCACAATAGTAATATCCAGGGCAGTCACGGCTGACCCTGCCTTAGCTATGTGACATACAACAGAATAAGTAACATTCAGACATGGCTTCAAGGGAGAAGCAGGAGATGATTTTTTACTTCTAAGAGTGTAATAAAAAAAATGTGACTTGTTCAATACATGTGACCCTCAAACATGTCTCATTCCTTGTGTGTATGTGTGTGTATGTAGGTGTGTGTGGGGGGGTGTCAGACTCAAAGAAATCTAAGTTTTATAAATACAATGAGTGCTTGTGAGTAATAATACTGCTAGATCAAAAGTACCTTCAGAAACTGTATGCAAGTTACAGGGAGGTTTCCATCCATTATTAGATCCAAAGTACATGTCAATTATGAGACATTTTAGAGAACCCCAAGTACAAGAAAAATATAAAATAAATAGCTTACAATCACAACTTCAATCAACAAATTATTCAGTCTACCTGAATGCCCCATTTCCCAGTAGCTTTAATACTAGACAAGGTGAGGCACAGAGAAGTCTGGAACCTTTCAGACCTTGCAGTTCCTGGGAGAGGGAAGCATACAGATAGATACTGCACACAAAAGCACAGACTCCCTGCTCCCAAGCAAAGTGCCTTGGAAACAGAGAAGGTAACTCTCTTGGAAACTCAAGACTTGTTATCTGATCTGAGCTTGCTAGGCCATGCAGACCTTTCATAGGCACGAAAGAGACAGGGTAGAGCCTCCACTCCCAGGTAGACAGCACCATTGAAGGCACAGGCAGGCAATGGACCGTGAGGCAGAAAGTCAGTCACCATAGGGACACAGTGTGCACAGGGCAGTAGGACAGAAATCCGAAAGGCCTGGTGCTGGCAATACTGTATTCAGTTTGCTATTACCTTAAAAACAGTTAGTATGTGATGTCAAAAACGGAAAAGCAATAATTTCTAAAATATGCTTCCCAACTATAGCATATTTGTTGTGTCTCTCTTCAAAAATAAATAACAGAAAACAGAATGGTGTGTACTCTAAGCAAATAATAATAATAATAATGTGGACTGCATAATATCTTATTTGATGAGGTAAAAAAATATTTTAAGCAGCATATTATGAAAGGCAACAGTAATAGCTTCAAATAGTGTTGGCACACCAAGGCTAGAAGCAGTATTAATGATTAATTCAAGTTCCAAATTTATGTTTCGATCCATACTCATTTCAAAACTATAAAGATATGTAGCATATTGATTGCTCAGATCCAGCTCACAGAGCATGCTCTCCTCCCCCAAGATACCTAAGCACTTGGAAGCATCTTGGGGCGTAGCTAACTTCTTGCGCTTTGCAATAAGGGCTGAGGGGGGATCTGCATCGTCAGGCTGTTTCTTCTCCAACACTTGTGATACAGCTTCATCTCTTCAAAAGCTTAATTATCAGGTGTTGCCCCTCACAGCACACACAGAACAGCAACACTATCTCCAAAGTCTAGCAGGAACCACTCCGTCTGGTAACTGGAGCTACTGATTGGATCATATCATATCATGTGACATCACATGACACTGACTCAGGAAGTGAGAATGGGAAAAGAGAACGATAGTCCGCTGTTTTGACTTTGGACATTGTCCCTGCTCTTATGTGCAAGAGTTTTGAGGAATGCCACTTTCTCCTGAGCCTTTGCCTGATTGGCATCATCACCTGGCACTGCTCTTCCAATTGGCCAGACCGACCTGTCCTCCTTGGAGCTGTAGAGAATGTCCGGTCCACTGAGGAGGAGAGTCCAGCCAGAGTGTGATTTACTGTGGCACCCGTGATTTACTATTATTGTGTTGCTGTTTTTCATGTCCCCTGAAAAGAAATAGCACAGAAGTGGGCCTCAACCACAGCCTTGGTCAAGGCCACAGGAGTGTCCTGAATGAACTGCACCAAACACGCAGGCCTACTTCAGAACGAGTCCCTGGATCTGCCAGAGATACTGTGACAGACACGCAGATCTCATAAGTAGAGGGTCGGATCAGCAGGTCTTACCTTGTCGGATGAAAGTTTGGCTGGTGTCCAGCAAAATGTCGCAGCCCTCCACGATCATCCTCTCAATGGCGAGGTTTTTCCGTATGTTCTCCGTGTCGCTGACTTCATCATGCATCACTCTGTCAACACAATGGGGACAAGAAAGAGGAGGAGACAGTAGTTACTGCTCTAACAGATGGGGAAAGAGAACTACCTGAGATGCTGGTAGGAATGGATCTAACTGAGACAGTAAGCTAAGACTGACCTCTGGGCTTCAGCCAGTCACAGCCCAAAGCAAGGCCACACTGTGTGAGCTCGGTGTGAAAGGTAAGCAGACCAGCCATCAGTGAGTGGCAAAGATGGCTTTGGATGCAACAGTAAAGAGCCCAGCATCCTACAAATGGCTCCCTTCCTTAACATTGATGAGTTACTCCTTGAGGACACGCACTAAGAGACTGCTACACTACTGTCCCATTTAATCCGAATAGCATTGATGACAACCTGCCTGTTCTCCAGCTTCTCAATAAATTTGAATACAAAATGCAACAGAAAGTCGTTTTTCTATTATTGATGACAAGACAGAAAATATTTGCAAACTTAACCACTTAATATTCCTGATCTCAACTATGTAAATTCATGTGCTATGAGAACTTTCCAAAGACATTTTTCTTGGCTAAAGTGAATGCACATAGTAATTTAGTACCATCTCTTTCACTCTGCGATTAAGCAAAAAATGTTGGATCTAACATTTGCTTCCTCTCCCTTGAGATCCGCATAGCCCTGGCTTCCAGAGAAAGCTACCACACTGTCTCTCCCCCAACTCTAAACCCTTTCCACAAGTTCTCTGCATACCTGGACAGTTCCTCCAGCTTTGACTTAGCGAACTCCAGACTTTTCCTCTCCACATGTTCATGGGGGGTGTGAGCCAGGAGTTCATGCAGCGTGATGATATACCTGGGAATCTAAACACATTCACAGGTGAGGGTGAACACGAGGGGCAGGTGGGTGACAGGGGGCCCTCTCTACCTGGCCATTATCCTCAGATAGGTCATCCCTACCCTTATAATTCTGATGATTTTACAGCTTTTTAAAGGCATGCATAAACATGAGGTATGCTTCAAACCTCATACACCAAAACCTAAACCAAAAAATGCAAGAAAAATTGATCATAAAGGAAGAAACCTAGAATAAAGGAGTCATTATTTAAGTTTGTACACAAGCATGCATTTTTGAATCAAGGCTTCTGCAGACCCAAGTCATAGGGAAACAAACATGGCTGCCATCGAGTCATTTGAATCTACTTTTAAAGACATGCTGTCTGTTCATATGCTTATTTAAAACTTGACAGTCCTGACAACGCTCTCTTTAACGTTTGGAATCAGGAGGGATACTCTGACCCTGATTTGTCCAACGTCACCCTGTAGCAGTGAAAGTATTGGTTAACTGGGCTGTTTATTTGTGTTTACATTAGAAACAGTTTCTGTAAACGGCAAAACCTCACCAGCCATACAAGACCTCTAGTAAGCCAGAGAAGAGATTTAACTCAAGTTACAGAGACTCAACAAACCTTTCTCTCTCTTGTGCTCACAAAACAGCCCCTTAGAAAGCAGGGAGTTAGGTTTAAGAAGAGTGTGTGTGAACGGCCACTCCCATCACACCCTTTTCTGTGGACCAGGGAGAGCTCTGAGCTTTGTGGACATGTCCACTCCTCTAGCTAAGCAAGTTCTCCACTTGGGAAGTGAGGAAATAGACTACAATGAGGTCCAGTAACTTATCTAAGGTAGACCTCCCAGGAAGTGGCAGCCGCTGGAATCTAGGGTCCTTGGTTTTCATCTGCACTTGAAAGAACCTCTAAGAACAGGACGGAAAAGCAGCTTCCCAGAGTTCTGTGTGGAGGCCTTCCCTCTGCCCTTAGAGATGGTGGCCCTATCTGTAGATAAGCCTCTGCTCATCACTTGTGTGACCATCATGGGGCTATCTTATGTTCACTCATGAGTGCATCTCTTTTTGCATTTATATAGACAACGGTCTCTGTTAGCACAGGCATTGACGGCAGCTCAATGGTCAACTCTGGTTCTTAGGAAACACAGGCAGATCCCTTGGTCAGAGAAGGGTAGGAAATATGAGACTTTTCACTGTAGGATGGACAAAGGAAGATTTCTGCTTCTATTCTATAAACGTCTCACCAAAACATCTTTTAATACTAGTCCACCTGGAAAAGACTCCAGGGATCTAGGTGCTTATGAAAAACCCTCTTTTTTTTGGCATCATCCTACATGGTTAAAACTATGCTAAAAGTCCTTCCACAGAAAATCAAGCAATCAACAGCTAATATGCCCAATTTTTCCTAACAAGTGTCAGGAGTGGGAGGGCCTCACTACTTACTATGCACTGAAACCCCATAAAACTATGTTTAGTAGATAGCTTCATGCTCCTCCATCAGTTAGATCTATTTTAAAGAGTTCTCTGGCTAAGATTCAAATGAATGGAGCTGAATTCAGTAACTGGCCCCTTCTCCTCGCTGCTGCTACAGGAACAAACAAATGCTAGCTCTTGATGAAAGTAGGCAAAGGAGGCTCTGCTGAGAAGTGACTCTGCAAAGAATGTGTCTGTGGTGTCAAGAACTCGCTGCAGTTTCCAAAAAGCATCTAACAATCACAGCAGATATTGAAATGAATCATATTTCTACTTTCAATAAAGGAATAGATCCTTGTCACGTCATAGACCTTAATTGGCTTACTCTCCTGCTTTACTTAATAGCTGGATGGAACAGCGAGTGACCACTTTTTGGAGTGCATCTCACAGCATTGTTCTTGGAGCAGATGTTATGATTGGCTTACCTATGGACTTTCAACACGGGCACACTCAAGTAAGCAGATGAGCACCAGAAGAGAGCTCAAACAGTACTAACCAAGACACTGTGTTTGCTAAATAAAAAATTTAATGGCTCTCTCTTTTATTTCTATAACAAATTGTTTGGTAACAATAGGACTTACTAGGTCTGACTAGTATCCTCTCAATTCTATAATCTCTCCTTGTTTTGATAGTTCAAGGAATTCACTGCCTTGACAAAAAAAGTCAGGAGACCTGAAGCAGAAAATTTGCTTGGTATGTATGAGGTCTTGGGCTAAGTCCTCAACACAAAAGGGGGACATAATAGTATCATTTAGTCACCTTCTCTCTTTCACCATAAAAAGCTCCAGGCTAAAACCTCCCAACTCTAATCCTCTCTGCTCCTCCCTTTGTCCCAGCACCAGTCTCTGCCTCCATATTTAAGCTCATGAAAAAGTTTGGGCCAGAGGTCCTCTGGCAGTGTAAAGGAGGGTCACATCTTCCACTGTTGCCAGAACATAGGGGTGTGTCTAGCACAACCAAGGAACAAAGTCAAGGCATGAAAGGACTACTGCAGTTCGGTGTATGCAAGGAAAGAAGCTACGTCCCAGATCCTCTTAGGGAGCAAATACCATCATGGCTTCTTCACCCAGTAGCCAAGGAACACTAGGATTGGAGAAGCCCAGTAAAAAATAAAAACTTTCAAGTTTTTGGAAAGAATATTTCTAATTGTTTCAGATGGTTTCTCTTGGTGAGATCCCAAGAGAAGAAACCCAAGGACAGACTACAAGAAAACCATGGACCATGGGCAGTAATCTCTAATAATTTCTCTTCTTGGATTATTCAAAAAAAATTTCACCTGTTCATCTCTTGAAAATGGAGTAATTCTGGCTGAATTATACAAGTTTCAAGATACTTCCAGAAAAATAGACCTCAAGAGCATGAGCTTTGGTCCACCTCACCACAGAAGAAGTCAAAGATTCTCAATATCAGATTCCTCAACAAAATTTTAGGATTTAGAGCTACCACAGTCTGGGGCTGAGGATGAAGTTCTAGATAACCCTAGACTCTTTACAATATGGTGTGCTTACCCAAACTTGAGCTGTTTACTTGTGTCAGAGACCCGAAGTACTTGGAAATAACCAGAGGTCAGCTGCCCCTGAGCATTGTGACAGTTACAATGAGAGAAGGCTAAGTAAGACAACAGGTCCCACCAAGACTCCAGGCTCCAAGCTCTTCTCGAGCATGATGGGAATGCTTCCAAATCCAAATTTGCTAATCAAATGATTAGTCATGGTTACTGGGCTTAACCTTTGCAGGATGAAGGGAGAGGAGGGTGGTGGAAGGTCCCTCCAAGGCTCTGCATTCAACTGCACTGGAGTGCTCTGTCCAGAGCTCAGGTAAAGTGCTTCCATTTAAAACCCTGAGAGGAACACGCCTTGGGGAATTATAAAGTATATGGAAGAAACTCTGAGTATCAGGAGATTCATAAGCCTTTAATTTGTGTCCACCTAACATGGATGCAGTTTAGTACTGAATCCTAACCTAGAAGTCACATCTGAAAATGCAAATAGGTTCACAGAAGAGCAATGTATACATGAAGCACTTCACTGTCACTAAGACCTGAAATTCTATATGTTATTGTGAAATAATTCCTCAGAGAGGGAAAGAATTCAAGCAAAATAGCTCAGTGTTTCATATATATGTATGTGTATGTATGTGTTTGTATGTACGTGTGTGTATAAAACATTATTATATTAACTTTCACTACAGTTAAATGCTTTCAAATGCAGCATTTTGGTTTTTAAAACCATTTAATATATATAATACCATATGTATGTATCTTATTTGCATATATATACACATATATATAACATGTATACATATATATATATACACATATATATATACATATATATATATAAAAACTCTTACAAAGTTTCAATAATTAAGTGTTTTCAAATGCAACCTTTGGGTTTTTAAAATTCTTACTGAACTACCCCTGCCACTTCCAAGGTTCCAAACCGTACTGACAAACCTTAAGACAAACAGTTATGGACCACAGAAATTTTCTTTCCTCTCTGAGGTTCCAAAATGGTTATCCAGGGTCAAGGCTGCCTGCCGAGAGGACAAAGTGCTCCCCAGTAACTATAACACACATGATCAGAAGAATCACTTTAACACATGACAATTTGGAGGCCTCCCCAAAAGCCCCATAAATTCCACAACAGGAACACTCAATGCCTTTCCAAGAGAACAGAATCCACAGTTTCCAAAAGAATAGGCAACTCCATGGGCTCTGTGGGACTCCCTCACCATAGGGCACTTCAGGAAAGAGCCCTGAAGGCAGGAAAGAGCACACACGTGCTTCCCGCTGTGGGCCTCCATAGTCCCCAAGAGAGAACATTAAGGTACAGCCTGCCTTAAGAAGGGCCACATGACCAGGCCCCACAACATCCAGGTCTAGCCAGAGCCTTCTGGCTCTGGGGTCTCCACAGCCTGTGGGATTAAGAAGGCCTTGTTTTGTTCTCCAAAGCTCCAGCCAAAAGAAACGCAACAGTAAACCTGCAGCAGCCAGAGAAGAAGGGTTGAAAAGAGAGAGACTTCCTAGCAGCCTCTCCAGTCCCCCCGGGAACCTTTTGCATAACCAGCATAAACTAGTGTATCTGCACAGAATCCTATTTCTGTGAGCCTAATAATATTTTTAAACATGCTGGAGGTGGAGACTCCATGAAAGAGGTCTGTGTGGAACCATTCTATAAAGAGAATTTGGTGCTTAAAAAAAAAAATCATTCCTGAATTATTTGCCTCAAAAGATACCTGCTTTCTGGGCTGGAGAAGTAGCTCATGGGTAGAGTGCTTGCCTAGCATGCTCAAAGCACTGGGTTCAATCCCTAGCACTAGGAAAATATCCAAACTGCCAAAGCACCCAGTTTTTTATATACGCAGGGCAAATAATTGATGGCATATGGTTGGCAACACTGGGCTAGATCCAAGGACTTAGAAGGTGCGTTCCAAGTGATTTACCTGAAACATTGGGTAGGTCAAGAACGTCTCCAGCATCCTTCCCTCACAGGCTGGGTTGGCTTCGTACTGCTTTAAGAGCTTGTCAAAATCTCTGTTTTGCTTACAGTTGGCAAGTACTTGGAGGCTGTACTGGTGATTACGCACAAATTCTTGGTAAATGTTCAGCATGGGCAGCAAAATATCAAATAGATCAGCTGGAAAAGAGAAGGAAGCATGGCTATTTCCCTAGTGCTTGGTGAGTTACTATAAAAAGTACCTCCCAGCACCATATGCTTCAGGGCTCTACTTGTCCTGCCTAGGGGACATATTGGGTAGCATTCACCCTGCAGAATAATAATGTGACTTCAACCACACACTACCTGTGACAGACCAAGGAAAAGCATCCCCAGGTAACTCCTGAGATGTGGCCTAGTACAGCAAGATGGATTCCCAGCGTCTGAGTGCCAACAGTGAAGTTTACATAGTCAAGGCTGAATAACACATAGTATACTCTTCTATTCAGCAAGAATCTACATCCTTCAAGAGTGACTTACCTAAAACCAAAGTAGGCCAGTTTGCCAGCCTTGCCTTTAGTCCTTGATGGAATATTTCATGAAGGAACATGATTGTTTCACTATAAAAAAAATTAGAAAAACAATACCGTTCAGAAACATAAGTTATCTGTTCTGTGAGGAGCCCAACATAAGCTTATACATGACCTATCGGCCTCATAGGCCCTCCAAACTGTATACTCCGTAATAGCATGGACTACGAGCCTGCCTCCGGCAGCAATTTCTCTTTTAGCCTCAGAAATCCAAAGTAAACAAAGATGAACCCCAAAGTCAGATGGTTAGGAAGCTCTGTATTAGCTTCTGGATCATGTTGTGGTCTGGTGCTCAACATTTCCAGGAGAGCTTTACGCCCCCAACCTTCCGACACATTCTAAGCGAAGGATTTCCTCTATTGAGAGAGGGACTGCTGTTTTCTTCATTGAAATCTAGCAAACTGGTGCAGTTACCTTTCTATTTTGGTGCCTGGGTTAAGAAAACAAGTGAAACAAATGTACATAATTGGGAGCAATACATTTTCTTAAGTCTAAGCTCTGCTGAAATTCAAGATAATTGGCCTGCCTGGGCTTCATTTCAAAGACAAGGGGATCTAAACCCCAGCCAGGACAGCAAACACTGTGTATGGCCACCCATTGAAAATGCACACCTTCACTTCTTCACCTAGGACAGCAAATACGGTGTATGGCCACCCATTGAAAATGTACCCCTTCTTCACCTAGGACCGAGGCAGTAAACACTGGCTGGTCTGCATGTAGAGCTGTTATCTCAGCTTCTAATCAAGAGCCCTAGCATTCACATTCGGAAGGTAAACAGCGTTCACCAATCCTGTGGAAACAACTCATCAGGGCTGCCTAAGACCAAGGGCCACACACTTGGATGCCCACTAGGAGGTTGTAGCTCATGCTCCTACACACACCTCACCCACACGTGCTTGGATAACTGGTCAAAATGCTAACTGCACTGCTTGAGGGATACTGAGGGAGAGCAACTTCAAAGTAACACACACACACACACACACACACACACACACACACACCACACACACTGTTTTGACTTTTGAATCATGTCAGTATATTGCCTACTCAAAAACAAATAAGTAGTGTAGTCAGAATTTCAGGAAAACACCAATCCTGCCTTCCTCTGCCTCTTCCCTTGACTTATTTTTCTCCACAACACAGATCACCAGATAATCTACTACATATTTTCATGTATTCTCTGCCCATTTCTGTTCTTACATCAAGATATAAATGTCACAAAGGCAGGAATTTTTCTGCTTTGTCCCCTAGCCGATCCTCAGCGAAAAGGTCACTGCAAATACTTACTGCAGACATAAATTCAACAAGGGCCCTTGGGACATCTTAGTTTGTATGCTTCCCAAAACACCTCTGTGTAAATTGCACACAAACACCCATCAATCACTCCGTCTCCTTCAGCTTGTAAGAGAGAGTATCTTCCACACATGCACACCCCAATGCAGTGACAATAACGCAAATGTGAAGCAGAGACACTGAGAAAATGAGCCGTCAAGATGGTGGAGAAATGCAAATATGGACTAACAGTGCTGTTTGAGGATCCCTTCCTTACTCTTAACAGGAGATCCACAAGGATGAATCTGCAAGACCTAATCTTTTCAGACTACAGGAGGGACATTTTCAAGAAATACTAATGAGTTCTTCCCAAACTCTTCATTAGTGCGAAGGCAAACCTGTTGAGAAAAATGCTGCTGACATCATCGTGGCTAATGGGTGGCTTCTTGGAGCTGGCTGCCATGCGCAGGGGCCTGAGGAAACCGTTCACCAGAATGTAGAGCTGGTGCACATACTCCGTCTCAGCCTCCACCATTGTGAACACAATCTGGTTTCTCTTCCTCATGCTCTCTGCATGGGGAGAACAAATGTAGTCCTGCACGATGGTCTTCCACTTCCTCCTACACAGCCATCCTCTCATGAAGCTCTGAACCTACACAGCGAGGAAGGGGGGGAACCAGACATGGGAGATGAGACCTGATTTCTGAAACGGGAAGCAAGAACCAAGTGTTTACCTCATGAGCCATATAAATGCCACCCTTAGGATGACGTGATGATGCATTTCATTCTTCAGTGCAATGAACAATGGCAAGTTTTCCCCAAACAATAGGAAAAAAATGATTTTAAACATTTTATCTTTTTCTGAGGTTCACAAATGTCTTCAATAGCTTAAATGCATTAGGGTTATTCATGCAGACTCTAGAACATTCTACTACTTAGCTAATATTTCAAAACTTAGCGAATATATTTAAATAATAATTAAAGGTTTGCTTTTAATAATAAAGAATGCTATATTTTTTATTTGTGGCTAAAAGGTAATATAAAATTTATCATCTTAATACATTTTTAAGTGCAAAAGATTGACCTCAGGATCTTACACATGCTAGCAAGTATTCTACAATTGAGCTATATACCCAGACATGCCTTTTAGAAAATAATTTATTGTTTTTGTTTGTTTGTTTGTATGTGAGTGTATGAATTTATGTATGCATAACATGTATCCTGAGGAGCCCACAGAAGCCAAAAGAGGACTTTGCATCCCCTGGGACTGGAGCTACAACGTTTGTGAGCCAGCATGTTGGTGCTGGGAACCAGTCCTGGTCCTCTGCAGGAGCAATAAGAGCTCTTCACTAGTGAGTCCTCTCTACAGCCCCATTTTCATGACTTCCATCTACACAGTTCAGTAGTGTTGGGGTATTCATAGTTTTGATTTTCAACAATTTGCAAGATCTCTATTCTATCACATTGAAACTCTCTATCTGTTAATGAACAACTCCATAGATACTTCTCTCAGGTTCTGGAGACCACCAGTCTACTTCTGTTTCTATGAATGTAACTACCTTAGAAATATTGTTTACATGGATTCTTCCACTATTCACCTTTCTGTTACTAATTTCATTTAATATAATGTCTTCCAGGTTCACCCATGTTGAAGCAGGTGCCAGGATTTCTGTGCTTTGATACCTCATTATACATTTATCCTATTCATCTCTGGTGGGTGTATGGTTGCTCCTGTCCTTGACTGTTATGAATAGTATTGCTATGCACATGGCTATGCCAATATCTTCTCAAGATCCAGATCATGTTGTCATTTCTTCTGAAATACACCCAGAAATGGAATTGCTGAAAAATGCTGTATTGAATTTCACTGAGGTCTATTTAATTTTACAATCCACATCACACTATTGTCCCAGTTTCTCCATATCCTTGCCAAAATGTGTCATTCTCTTCTTGGTTTTGTTTACAGTAGCTGTCTAATGAGTGTGAGGTTCTGGCTCATTGTGGTTTTGATTTGTACTTCTCCAATGATTGGTGACCTTTCTATGTGCTTGCTGATCACTTGTGAAACATCTTTGAATAGGAGTCTATCCAACTACTTTGCCCATTTTAAACCAGCTAAGTGTATTTATTTGTTGATGCTACATTTTGTTTTGCTTTGCTTATTTAAGCCTAAAATTAAGTATTGAAATCAGCTGTTCCAATCACTCCTGTGCGTGAATAATCTGAGGTTGCAGATGAGCTACATGACTGGGAAAGCTGCAAGTGGAGCCAGTCCTTTTACAGGACATCCTTGGAGTTCCTTAAACTCTTAGCAGCCATGTGGGCACGACATATACTAGCCATTTGCAATGACGAATAACTTAAAATAATAATTTAATATAAATTTTCTTTTATAGAAACATCATATAGCCCTTGAGATGGATCTGAATTTCTAGAACATGATGGGGAAACATCAGATTTGATGACAAATCTGGGAAAGTACACTAGATGTGTGGTTTTATCAGTCAACAAACATTTGCTGAGTATCTCTTAAGCGTCCGAGGAACTGTGAAACACCAGAATCCCTGTTTATTAACCAGCAGGCTGAACTCAAAACTCCAATCCTCTGTTTCCTCAGAATGGACCCCCAAACAAGAAGTCCTCTCTAAATATAAAAGTTACAGGATAGATAATTAGGATGTGACACTTTAGAGATGGCAGATTCAGCAAAGAGGCATATTCCAGAGTCACAGATTCATAAAAGCTTTAATTCCCTATCTGATCCCCTGAATACAACCATTATCTGTTTAACATTCCTTTTTATATCTCTTTCATGCACGTGACATATATCATGCATTTAATTTTGCAACACTTTAGATGTTGCCATCTGCCTTCACATTCTGACAGTACATCACCAGTGTCCATGTGGCTATTAAGGCTGCTATGCTCAACCAAGAGAAATTAAGCACATTTCACATCTTAATAGAATTGTACAAAGTTCTATGCATACTATTTTGAGAATTCTAAAGAACATTTTTGTGAATTATAAGCAATTTTGAGTTGTGATCTCTTAAAGTTAAAAGGCTACATTTCACCAAGATTAGAGGAGATCCATGGTTCATTTGTAAGCATATTTATTTGATTTGGGACACAAAAAATTAATAAAGTTAATTTTGGAATCTACTAACAAGTTCAAAAAAAGGTTTAAAGTTGCTTCTTCAGAGAATCACAAAGGTTCAAAATTGTGCATTTTTCTTTTATTATTCGCTTCTTTAGTAGAAGTAGTTTTGGAAAATGCACAATTAACATTTGTATTAAATAAAATCTTTCACTTTGGCAGCTGTCCCCTGATGAACAATAAATAGCTGCTTTATTAATTTGCTAACAGATCAGCTTCTACAACAAGGCTGAAAATTGGATATTATTAATATCTTTGTTTACATGTAACTGCATATTATATAAAAAAAAGCAACAGCATTAATCTTGGAATACAATGTTATAAACCAGGTTCAAATAAATGCTTTTTATTTGATGTAATGCTAAAGAAATAAGTTTTATTTTACTTTTTTATTTCATAAAAATTTAAAATGTTCGGCTCAGCCCAAAGAGTCTATTCCAAATTTTGAGCAACATATGATTAAAGTTTTGTTATAGCTAGCAGGGAATAATTATTGATTATGGAAATAAAACTTCTTCCCAACTATGAATGTGACAAAATCAGGAGTTTCAACAGTAGCAGAGTTACCCAATAGAGAACACTGCTGTCTCAAAGCACATTTGTGGCATTCTTCCCAGGGTCCAAGAGGGAAGTTCTAGAACTGGAAAGAAATCTCAGGCTGAGCGTGAAATCCAGACCAGTGTGTATCCCAAGGGTATCCTTGAATGGAGGACAGTTCCCTTGAAGGGACAGTGTAAGCGCCATTACCAGAAACACCAAGGCAGTTCCCAGCTGGGGAACGCAAGAGAAAAGTCACCACCACAGAGCAGACAAGTGATCACCATGCTCCCAGAAGCCTCCTCTCTCCTACCTTCTTAATCTTCTTGATGTCCGGATCCTCCTCCTCTTGATGGGTGTGGTACGGACGCATCCGTTCCTTGGTCTTATTAAGAGCAACAATCTGTAACACAAGACGAGTCCAGTTCAGGATTTGGTGAACAGTGTCCTACTGTCCAGTTACAGATGCCCTGCCTTTGAACATCCGGAAACCTTCATTGGATGTGCCCTCTCTTCATCTGGTGCTATGATGCAGGGACCACAAGTTTTATTCCAAGCCTTGTGTTTCCAGTGCAGAATTGAGGTCTGCATTAGGAGACATACTAGCCCTAAACTTAGCCCTGACAGACCAGGTTAGTGTCTCCTCGGGATCTTGTGTGAAGGCAGCTACCATGCAGCACTGTGGCTGCTAAAGACAGAGACAGTCAACTTAAAGCTCGTGTAGTAAGCCTGTGGTCTCTGAAGGGCCTATCCCACTCCTTACGAAAGCCTGTGGGGAAAATGGTAGCTCCCATTGCAACCTCAGAGTCTTGAGGCAAGTTGAAGCCAGCTAGAAAAGACTACTTCTAAGAAACAGAAAAGTCTGTAGTAAGTTGGGTCTTTTTGTGTACACCCAGCCCCATGTGACCTGTAAGGGAAATACAAGACCAAGTGGCTTCTTGCCTTTACAGTCTCAATTGTGGTTCATACAGGCCTAAGAATTAAAACAGAATCATTGGGAAACCAATACTGAAAAGGTCAGAAGGTCATAATTGTCCCTGCAGTGACCCATCTTTGGATCTTATGCCCTAAGCAATACATTCTATTTCCATTTTCTAGGAAAGAATGGGAAGATAACGGAATAGGAAATAATGCCTGTAAGGTGGCCACAAAAGACATACCTGCCACTGACCAGCCTTTCACTGCTATTTACATTCTGACTAAAGCAGAACACAGTGCAGACAGATAAGCACACACAAGTAAATGGTGAGCATGCATTGGTGCTGAGTTCCTCTCATGGTGTAAATACCAACCTGCTTCACTCAGTAGACAAACATCTGGTGTATTGGGGCAAAGAAAGAACACTATATATATATATATATATATATATATATATTTTAACTACAGTGCCTAATCTAGTCTTTTTAAATGCGGGTTTGTTAAGTTTTCTGTTGTTGTTTGCACTGTATCAACTCTCAGGGTTGCGCAGAGGAAGCTGGACTGCCTAATGATACAGTGAACACATACTTGGCCACTCGTCACCCCTACAGGCATTCTCATGTCCATGCTAGAGGCAGATATGCTGAGCTACATCATGTGCATATACCCAGAAGCAGGAGGTAAAACCTACACAGGAATCACACTGAGCCCCGGGAGGTGGAAGAGGATGAAGAACAAAATGACTGCTTAGTAAAAACAACAAGAAGGCTGTCAGCTCGACAACAAGGACCCACGACTGCTACCATTGGTGCCAAATCATTCTTTAGATAAAAGAGACACCAATGAATCTTGTGTTAGAACAGAGAGGACAATATAATCTCTACATTTGTCCTCCATTCTTCCTCTACTGATCACTGTCTGTGAGCACCCACAGGTCAGCATGGAAAGGTTTCTGCATT
>NW_022196914.1:52472091-52479818 GCF_008632895.1 Mastomys coucha
CAGATGCACAGCACCACGGCTATAGACTCAAAGGCGAGCTTACACTATCACTTAACAGCGGCATCATCTGGGGTTCACCAGAAGTGCACACTAATGGACAGGGACCAAGGAGAGGCAGAAATGCCTCACAGTCAATCAGTATTATCTTGTTAATCCCAAATGTGCTTTTCAAAATTCTGCAGGGGTAAAAGCTAGAGCCTTTAGATTAAAAATAAGTAAAGTATTTCTGAATTCCTTTCTGGTTCTTCCTTGGTTATATTCTGGCTTTCATTTAGCCTATGGAAGATTCACGGTTGTTACTCCAAGAGTCTATCTGAAGACAATTAGATATATATGTGCATATATACATATATATACCATATACACACACACATACACATACACATACACATACATATACATATATTTCAGATCTAATGAAAGACATTAGGGTCACAAATAACAATGGAAGGCACCATTTGTCATGGTGGTGGTATGTTATAGCAGTACATTTACCTAACCCTGAAGCAGACAATGGATTCTGTCTAGATCAGCAGCCCAGCCACATATCTGTCCATGGCAGAAAGAACTTGGCATAAGATTAAATCTTTCTCCTGAATGTGACAGATAATCATGAGGAAGAGGAAACAATACAACAGAATCTTCAACTGGGAAATACCTCTGATTTAAGCCTCTCAATTTCAGTATCTTGATCTTCGAGTTGATGTCGGAGTTGGTTAGTGGCAATTTTTTCTGTCTCCACAATCTGAACTAGATGAATGTACTTCTGCATTAACACTTCCCTCTCAATCAAAATGTCCGCGTAACTTGAGAGAAAATTACACAGTTAGTCACTGAACTCTACCACAGTTTCACATAGCACAGCACACACACATATAGAAAGGGACACATGCACGTTGTTTGGCTGGTTCTATCTGGCACACTAACCTACATCATATAGCTGGCATATCAATAATATAGAATTTCAAAATTATCATTTTACATATTCCCTAACTTTGTTGGCTGCTACCTACAATTTTTTTTTTTCGAGACAGGATTTCTCTGTGTAGCTCTGGCTGTCCTGGAATTCACTCTGTAGACCAGGCTGGCCTCGAACTCAGAAATCCGCCTGCCTCTGCCTCCCAAGTGCTGGGATTAAAGGTGTGCCACCACTGCCCAGCCAGTGCTACCTACAATTTTAACATGACTGTGCAAAAAATTGCAAAGGAATTCTGAAAACTTTTAATATGAAAGTGGTATGTCTCCTTTAAGGAGGAGAACAGAGCATTTTAATCAATGCCATAGGTCTTCCAGGATGGTATTTAAAGTATTTCACAGGGTAGAACACTGACCAGTGAAACTGAACTCCTACCAACCAGAATGGATGTTATAAGGCTGAGAACAAGGGCTGTTCAGGGAGAACTATTATGATTCTCCTGGAGACCACCAGCTCTGTGGGGCTCTTTATGGGGCACACACAACCCACAACTCTATTCTGAAAATGAGCAGAAGCCACACATGTGATTAAAAACAAAAATTTAAACTGTTGAGGTTTGGTCATTTGCTATTTATTGCAATGCTAAATACTGGCACCCAAGGCCCGGTTGCCACCAGGGATGAGAGAATCATTACATACACAAAGTGATGTTATTTGACCTTGTTTCTTAATTTAAAACTATTGGTTAAATAAAGACGTCTTCAGCTTATAGCTGGGCAGAAGAGAAATGGGGTTTTTGGTGCCTGGACTTGGGATCTGAAGAGAGACTATAAGGAGAGTAGTAGGTGGGGAGAGAGGAGATGCCATGGGATAAGTAAATCATGAAAACCTGGCCATTGAGGGCCAGCCAGTTGGAGTGAAGAGCAGCGCAGGTGGAACATGGCAAATCAAATATCATGGTTATTGATAAGAAAGTAGACATAATAGCTTAGAGGGTAGATATCTGCCCAGCTCTAGTGCATTAAAGACCTATTATAAATATAAAAGTTGTGTGTCTTTTATCTGGGAACTGAAAGAACAAAGGTCAGGTAGAAACCCCTGATGGATAATAAATATTTACTACACTAAATTCCTCGGGCCCTGACTCCAGGTGCCTCACCTGTACCCATTTCTCCAGCTAAACATGGTAAAGAGAAAACTCTGCTCTTAGTTTATGCTGATAATGCAACATTGAGGTACCTGAAATATGAGATGATATTGATGCACCTGGAGTATAATGCAATGTCAAAGCACCTAGAATGTAGCACAGCATTGAGGTGCTTGGAATACACTGCAATGCCTAGGCACCTGGAGTATCATTGAATGTCAAGCCACCTGGGATTTTGCATCAGATCCTCTTGCACTATTCAGCGTGGTAAGATGTATGCTCCTTCCTTTCTTCATAAAACCTTTCCCCAATGGCATAATAACAACTATGATTAATAAAAGACACTAATTACTGCGTGTATAGGATGTATCACGTATTTCCTCATTGCATGTGAGAGGTGGGATTTATGATCCTAACTGTTAGAGGGAGAATTTGGTTCTCAGAGTGCATTTTGGCCCCAGGTCAGACAGCTAGGAAGTGGTAGCAATAGGACCAAGTGAAAATCGGTCTGAGCTGAGTCCATGTTTGTAACCACAAGCCAAACTGCCTCTCAGGGGAGAAGCAGCACCAGACTCTTCGAAGGCAAGTGTCAAACCTTCAGGCTACTTGCCTTTTCTTTCCAACCTTGACTCACTGAAGCCATGATTGTATCCCAGAACTTCCCTCAAGACCATGGTAAACAAATGTAAGCAGAGATGCCTGACACAAACTATGCCAACTAGAATATCTCTTCCTAGAATCTTGCTCCATTTCATTTAAGTGAGATGGTACGGACCTGGAAACTCAGGCTGCTATTGTTGGGCAGCCCTGTTGACCACCCCATCCCAAAACAGTCACAGCCAGTCTGCTGAGGAAGAAAACCATAGACAGATATTCAGAAAAGCAAACACAAAACCAGCAGAGCGGCTGAGGCAGAAAGGCGTCCGCTACCCGGGTTCCTACAGGCTTTCGTGACACCTGAGTAAGATTTCACCCTGGAGTTCAGAGAGATATCTAGTTTCCTTCTAGTAAATTCTCTTTCTGACCCAACCACCTTGAAATAGCATTGCCTTCCTTAAAACTAAGAAGTCTTAGGGCCATGGTAAAGTCACAACTGTAGGTGTGTCACTTGACACCTTCACACTGACGTCAGGAGTGCTAGAGTCTTGGTGAGCATCCCAAGTTAGCTCCACTCTCAGGTCACCTCCTCTAAGAAATCACCCTTTGAGCTTAGAGAGAAGGGCTGTGCACCCGTGAGAGAATGGAAAGAGGAGAGAAGGAGGGGCTCTTCCTAAGCCATCCTTCCTCTAAAGCGCTGGTTCTCAACCTGTGACTTGAAACTCCTTTGGGGGTCCACCAATCCTTTCTCGGAGGCCTCATAGCAGATATCCTACATATCAGATATTTACATTATGATTCATAACAGTAGCAAAATTACAGTTATGAAGTAGCAACGAAATAATTGTATGGTTGTGGGTCACCATAACATGAGGGGCTGTAGTAAAGGGTCTTAGCGTTAGGAAGACCCTTTCTTGCCATCATCACCAGATCTATGTAAAAGTGTTTACAAATGTATTAGATCAGCATGAGGGAGCAGAAGAGTGTTTTGTTTTGTCTTCTAAAAATAACAAAAAGAATGAAAAGACATGCAAAACCCCAGGCCAAGATTCAGGGCTGGGCTCCTGGGGACTCATGGCTGACGGATACTAGCTCCCTCCTTTTCCAAGGCTCCACATAAATGTTAGAAATTGACTTGCTCATTGTTTGTTCCTAGTGGACAAAACTAGAACAAGATACAGATCGGGTATTTTATAAACTTCAGTGGAACAAAAAAAAAAAAGCTAAGCAGAATTCACTTGGTAGAAAACTGTAAAAGAGGAAATGACAGGTGCAGAACCCCACATGAGAGTATGAGATGGCTCGTGCCAGGGCTGCCCCAGAGACTCTCCAGACACAGAACCAGATAATGGCAAGAACAGACGCTAGCACAGGGGCGGAAAGGGGGTCCTGCAGGATGTCAGGGAGGGCAGTTTCTCAACCCCACCCCCAGATCACCTCCCATGATCTGCTCTCTGTAGAAAAGCTGAGCATCCTACAAAAGGCTGAGCTCCTGAGACAGAACAGAGCTTAGGTCAGTCCTGACATTCACGGTAGACACAGGAGGAACCAAAAAAGGAAAAGCATGTTTAGCAGTACCTAGCAGTGAACTGCGTGAGGACCGCTTCCCCACTGTGAAGCAGAATACTGCAAACTCTGCGGCAGCTTGTTTATTGTGAAGTGTAGCAAAGGCAGTGGATGGTAATTCCCAGGTGAGTCCACAAAAGACTCTGGCTCCCATCTCCCTGCCATCCCTTGCTGTATTTTGATGGATTCGCTGCAGTCTCTTCACTGGTTTGCTCAGAGGGGAGCCAGATGCCTGGCTATGAACTGCTCCATCCAGAGGTTCAGGATGAATAGAAAGAGAGGGACTTCTCTCCCCAACAGTCATGCAGAGACTCAGCTCAGCATAACAAACACATAAGGAAGTGAAGTCAGCCAGCATGTCTGACTTAGACGCAGCAGACCCTCCCTGACCTGTTCATGCAGAGGCAACCAGGTTAATCCTTGCTGAGACACCTGGCCTGCAGAAGCAGTGGTGGATAATGAGTTCCTTATTGTGGCAATCACTGTGAAGTAAACCATGAAGCGGCTACAGATAGCAAATACAGCCTCAAATGAACCAACAGAAAAGCTGCCCCAGGAAGCAAGGGTCATTCTGGCAGCTGAGACTCGCCGCCTTCAGAGATAGGAAGGATATTAAGAGTCTCGAAGCAATCAAAGGCTGCCATGGAAATGAAGCAGTCAGATAGAAGAAGAGGGCTTGGAAACAAAGCCTAATTGCTAAAATTCTACAGGTCAATGAATGTTCTGACCCATAAATCAGAGACAGATGACAAGTAAGCAGAGCTGTCAGAAACCAAAAGTAATCTAATAGGCTGTCTGCAGGAAGTGAGACTTGGGGAGAAAATGTTCAATTCTGTGTGATCGTTCATGTGCTGTGGGACCAACCACCAATACTCTGGTATATAATATTGCTATGTGCACTGTGTACAAATTCTCCGTTTTATTTCTCTTACCAATAAACAAAGTGAGTTAGAGGGACACAGTGCTAGGCACGCAGTGTGCCGTTTCACCTCCTGAGGCAGCATGAGTCAAGTCAGGGCCATGCATGTCACCTCCTCACTGCCGATCTTACACTCCTCTGTCTAACTGTGTCATCAAACCTTCCCACTGTTTGTTTGTTTGTTTGTTTTTTTAGAATTCACTTATGGCAGAATTCAAAGGCCTAATGGAATTTACAGAACAGAAAATAAATGTGTAAAACTTTATAAAGTGATAATAAATAACAATAAAAGCTCCACAGCAGAAGAGAGAAGACACAAGCAAAGGACACAAAACATCCATGTGCGGTTGCCGTCCTTGTGGAGATCAATACAAAGTGTGTTGAGTTGATAAATCAGCAGAGATTTAACTATACTTTAGGACAAAGTCAACTAACGTAAGAGCTACAAAATATATAAGCAACAGCTATGAAGGGAGCCAAAGAAACATAAGAGGTAGTTCAAGAGTTAAAGGTCTTATATTTACAACAAGTGGATAATATTGGGTAAAATTAGACAAAAGCACTTCATGTAACATAATTAACCAATAAGTGTATGAACCAATACACTATTTCATCCAAAAAAAAAAAAAAACGGTGAAGATCTTTAGAACATTAACACTTAGTATGAGCAAAAGCAGAGTGGATTGGGTAGTGTTCCAGAGTAAACTGTTGTAGGAGACAATATTGCAAACACGCCAAAACCTGTGTGAAGGATTATATCAGTTGTGGATTGGTGTTTTCATTTTTAGAAGAAGAAAAAGATCAGACTTTCATGAAGAAGTACAAAGAAATAAAGTATTCATTCATTAAAACAAAAGAACCAAGACAACCTTCTAAGGCCATTTCTAGAACATATGCAGTTAAACAAATGTACCAGGAATTATTGCAAGGTATGGTTTTAAACATGATCTTAAAATCATGTTTTTAAAAATAGCTATGAAGATGACCATGACTGTGGCAGAGCACTTGACTCATACATGTAATATCCTAGGTACCAAAAACTAGTTATAAAATAATCACTTTATCAAAGGCCTACTGAAGCTTGAAAAGGGAAAAGGAAACCAAGACAAACAGCTCGTACACAGCATATATCTAGGTATGGATGTGTGTTCATACCTAGAGGAAGCAAATTACCTGAAATGTATGTAGATCTGTAGATCTATCTGAAGTGAAATGGGAAGAGGAAGAGAGAAAAACAAACATGCCAAGTAAGGTCAAAGCACAAAGAGGTGTGGTCCCAGGCTGGAGACGGTATGAGTGGTGTTTCCTCACCTCTTGAGTTACTATGCGTATGCTTGTCTATATTTCTAACACCTCTACAATACTAACTGAAGTTAAGGATGCATACAATTCTGTTAGTTACTTACTCCATGCATTAGGTACTAATAGTATAATAATGATGGAATGACACTAATGCATGGAGTAAATGTTGCTCTGCATGTTTCTATGAGTCCAAATTGATCTATAACTAAAACACACCATTGAGGAACACATCAAAGCACTGGACACAGAAACAAACAAAATGGAAGGGGGTGGGAAATCTGTGTTCTCGTGGAGCTTGGGCAGCAGTTAAGAAGGAAAAGACACAATCAACAAGAAAACCTGGTAATTAGTACTGAAGAGGAAAATGGGTAGAAGGCGAATCAGAAACAGGAAGAGGATTGCAGCTGCAAGCCAGGCAGAGCACACTCTCGGCAGGAAGTTAGTCCTAGCAGAAAGGCCTGAAGGACACAATTCTGGCTGATGGCAAAGCACATCAGATAAAAGGACAACCAAGTGCAAACACTTGGTGATGGGGGGGGTGGGGGTGGGCGGGGCAGCATGAGCCTGGCCTGGCAGAGGAGATAACGAGGTCATTGGTCTCCAGAAGGCAGGCCCAGAAGGTCTGGAAGAGGGAACGGAATGGTCAAACACGAAGACTAATCTAGGGTCTCAGGCTTTCCTTTTCATGTGAGATTTGAGCTTGGGTTTTAAAACATTATCAATATTTGCCTTCTTAACAAAATCATTTTGGCTGTTGTAATGGAGGAAAGACAAGGGTTGGGAATGGCTCCTGCTGAGAGAGGTGGGAACAGCTAGGGTTACACTGCAACAAACCAGGGAACATGGTCAACACTAGCCAAGTTACACTGCAGTAATCCAGGGGAAATGTTTAACACGAGCCAAGCATCTAGTGTGAGGCTGAACTCAGATTCAAAAGAGCCAACATCACATGAAAACATAGGTCAACACGATATCTTTAAATGTCTCTGCAGTAATTCTCAAATAATGTGACTCACATCACTGGCTCCTACTGCTCTGCTTTACTCCTGTTGGGGTAGATCTTCAGCTATGTCTCTTAAACCTTCTGTGTGAATCCCACTAGAAAATGAAGGTCCATTCTCAGGCAGATCAACTTTGCAGGCCTGACACTTCTTTATAAGATTTTCTGAGTGTCTCTTAGTGTTTCTCTTCTAATGTGTTTCCAATGCATACTTTACTTGATTAAATTTTCCATATCCTAAATGTTGTCCAAAGTTTCAAAAATGTCTTATTTCCATTCA
>NW_022196914.1:52479828-52523809 GCF_008632895.1 Mastomys coucha
AAAAACAAGAAGAAAGAGGAGGAAGGAAAGGAAGAGAAGACAGTTTCACACTGCCAAGGGAAATAAAGTGAAGCTGTGTAAGTCAACATAATGCAAGCAAAACAAAAGACCCATCTGTGGAATACCAACATATGGCATGGCTAGGACACACATGGGCACAAAATATTGGTGTGTAATATTTATAATACAAACCAAACTACCACTGCTTCACACAGGAGAGAAGGGAACATTCAAATGAAATCCTGAAAGCCCAGAGAAAAGACACAATGTGGAATTAATAGTTTTAAGTTATTTTTATAGTGGGCAAGATGTATGTAGCTTAGTTAGAGGTTACTAGATGCTCATCCTGCTCATTTTAGTCCAAGCCATATGTATGAAGTGAACTGTAGCAAAACCCAAGATGAAAACTTTTGGTAAAGGTCTCTAGAGAAAACGTCCAACTTCCAACCTCCAGGGGTACGCTCAGCTTTACAGGGAAGATCACTGGGAACCAGTACTCCCCATTGCAAGAATCTTGATGTCTTTGGGAACAGGAAGGATGTAGGCCAGAAGGCAGCAGTATAATATCTGATTAAACAGCTTTTTAATGTTGGTGGCTGAAGCAAATCTACAGTGTAGATCTTGAGTGCTCCTTCCAGGCTCACTATAGAAGGCTAGTCTCCAGAGTGGGGCTATTGGGAGGTCCTCCAGGCCCACTATGGAAGGCTGGTGCTCTAAGTGAGGCTACTGTGAGGTGCAGGGAACCCTAAGCAGATTATTAGGAACAGACTTTTGAAGGGGATTGTGGGACACTAGTCTTCTTACCATTCTTTTTTACCTCATGTTCATGGGGCAAACCATTTTGCCCCATCACATACTTGTGCAGAAGCTTGCTGCCTCACCATAGGTCTCAAGGAATGGGGACAATCCATCCTGAGCCAGAACATCGGACACAAAATATACCTTTTCTCTTTGCAACAACTGTTTAGAATTTGTAACAATGATCCAAGTGCTCTAACAGATGCCTAGCTTTCCTCAGATCCCTCACGATCAAAGGACTGTCTTCTACACTCTCTGGCTCTCAGGTTCTCTCACATCAGAATCTCCACTCCACTGCCATCAGTACTTCTTGGGTATCACCTTAGCATGAGGTCATGGCACTACTACCCCACCAATATCTCTCTGACGGTTTCCTTGTTCCTGGCTATCCTCTTTCCAGTCATTGACAACCCAAATGTTAAGAAAATAGCAAGAACAATTGTAAAGACAAACCCTTCTCTTCTAAAATGCTCCTCTCCAGTCCACAGTCACAGTTCATGATTTAAATAAGTCACTGTAGGCTGACAGAACATTTTTTTTATAATCCCTTCTAATGCACAAGTCAACATAAAATCAGGCAAAGTAGTGATGCAAGATAAACATAACAGAAAGACAGTGATGCTAAAATTAATTACTTGGAGATGAAGAAGTTTCAGGGCGTACCTCTAAAAGTGAATGGACTGTGTAGCTTAACTTCTTCTAGGAGGACTCTTTGTAAAACAAAATGACAGAAAAAAAGTGTTTGTGAGGATCTGGAAAACTTGAAACCCTTATCTGTTTCTGGTGAGAAATGGCACAGCCCCAAAATGTTGGTCAAAGTGACCATTTGGCATTGTGTTCTTGAAGGTGCATGTCCAAGAGAATTGACAAGGAATCTTGGATACATATATTCATAGCAGCATTCATAATGGAATATAGAGTATACAACCCATCTCTCCATCACCTCATGACTACATAAAAAATATGTAATAAATCCACAGAATGGACAACTCAGATGAATAAAGGACTGAAATGCCAAAAGAACCACTGTCCTAGTACAACATGGGTGGGTCTTGAAACATCATTGAAAGGAAAGACACTAGAAGCCAAGCATGTGTGGTTACTGTTACATGAAATGTCCAGATGGAAAATTCATTAATAAAGTAGATTACTGGCTATATGGGGTAAGTCATGAGATGAAAGGATTGCTGTTTATATATTTATATGTTGAAACTGTTCAGGAATTAGTGTCAAGACTGTGCAACCTTTCAAATATTCTTAATTGTATAACTTTGGATGGAAGATTTTAATAGTATATAAGCCAATTAAATAAAAAATTAATGTTCTAAAATCATCTCCCTCTGAGGTAATATATTTTGATTGGATCATATTTCAAACACTTTGTAAAAAAAAAAGTCCACAGATATAAGGATTAGACAAAAAAGGTGCAGATGATTAACAATGACTATAACAGGCAGATAACAAATTCATCACGCAAAAACTCAGAAAATCAGATAGAACATGGAAAAAACTAATAGAAAAAGTGAGGAAAGGAAAGGAAAGATCAATGCCTATGGAAAATACAGATAAAGATTGATGGTAGCAAAAAAAAAAAAAAAAGGCCAACCTCACAGATGTTCCAGGAAATGTTCATTCCTCTAAGATAATAATTTTATTCATCAATATAAGAATTTTACAAAATGACTCCAGCTTTCTCCTGCCTTGGTGAGACATATTACATTGGCACACACATTTCTGAAAAGCAACTGGGCATGGTGGCAGGAACCGAGAACAAGAGAGAAGCAGAGCACAGTTTGCTTTGAAGACATTCAAGCTGGCTGGGAGAAACAGACATATTAGCAGTTGATGTAATGGTGCCTTGGTGGCCTTGAGAGAAACAAAAGGTTGCAACAGAGGCTCAGACAAGAGAATGGTCAGTCAGTCCTTCTTAATAGAACTAGCCAGGAGTCAAAAAGATGATGCAGGTCACTGAGATCTCCATTCTGAAAGAAAAGTTTGTGTAGGTCACACTAGAAGGGATCTCCCATTTCATAGGTCACACTAGAAGGGACCCCCACTTCATAGGTCACACTAGAAGAGACCCCCCACTTCATAGGTCACACTAGAAGGGACCTCCCACTTCAGAATCCCTGTTTGACTGCTTTACCTGAAGTCTAAGACATAAGAAAGGGGGGTGGCGTGAAGTTTGAAATTTTCAGCTAGGGAAGAGCCTGTGTTGACTGGCTCACTATACCCCAGAATTCAGATCAAGAAGAAATATATATCAGTTAAAATAATATATGTTTTCATTTCTTCAAGCAATACATAGAACTACAGTACAAACCTTTCCACTCTTGAATATTAATTTTCTTGTTTTTTATGAAAATCTGTCATTATAATCCACCATATAAGCAAACTGAAAGAAAAAAAAACCCAAATGATCATCTCACTAGATGCTGAAAAAGCATCTGACAAAGTCCAACACCACTTCTTGATAAAAGTCTTAGAGAGATCAGAGATACAAGGTGCATACCTAAACATATGCAATATATAGCAATATACAGCAAGCCAATAGACAAAATCCAATTTAATGGAGAGAAAATTAAAGAAATTCTATTAAAATTGGGGACAAGACAAGGCTGTCTACTCTCTCCATATCAATTCACTATAGTACTTGAGGTTTTAGCTAGAGCATAAGACAACTAAAAGAGATTAAGGGAATACAGACTGAAAAGAGAGAATTAAAAGTATTGCTATCTGCAGATGACCAGATAGTATTTATGAGTGACCCCAAATATTCTACTGGAGAACTTGTACTGTTGATAAACACCTTCAGCTGGATACAAAATTAACTAAAAAAAAAAAATCAGTAGGCCCCCTATATACAAATGACAAATGGGCTGAGAATAAAATTATGGAACAACCTTCACAATAGCCATAAATAATACAAAATATCTTGGTGTAAATCTAACCCAGCAAGAAAAAGACCTGTGTGACAAAAACTTCAGGTCTTTGAAGAAGGAAATTGAAGAAGACCTCAGAAGATGGAAAGATCTCCCATGCTCATGGATCAGTAGGATTAACATAATAAAAATGGCCATCTTACCAAAAGCAATCAACAAATTCAATACAATTCCCATCAAAATTCCATACAATTCTTTAAGACCTTGAAAGAATAATACTCAATTCCATATGGAAAAACAAAAAACCCAGGACAGCTAAAACTCTTCTGTACAATAAAGGATCTTCTGGAGGTACCACCATCCCCGATTTCAAGCTGTACTACAGAGCAATAGTAATAAAAACCACACAGTATTGGCATAAAAATGGACAGGTTGATCAATGGAATAAATCAAAGACCAAGAAGTAAATCCACACACCTATGGATATTTGATTTTTGACAAGGAAGCCAAAAGTATACAATGATAAAAAGAAAGCATTTTCAACAAATTATGCTGGTTGAATTGAATGTCTGCATGTAGAAGAATGCAAATAGACCCATATTTGTCACCCTGCACAAAACTCAAGCCAAGTGTATCAAAGACTTCAACATAAAAACAGATATACTAAATCTGCTAGAAGAGAAAGTAAGGAATGACCGTGAATGCATTGGCACAGGAGATAAATTCCTGAACATAACACCAATAGTGCAGGCCCTAAGATCAACAATTAATAAATGAAACCTCATGAAACTGAAAAGTTTCTGTAAGGCAAAGGACACAGGAGAGACCAGTTGAGGGGAGGACAGAGGAAGACACAACTGGAATGGGTGTGCATCCCTGGGACGAGCTAGAAACCAAGGACAATGGAAACTCCAAGAATCTATGAAGGTGATCTTAATCAAGACTATTAGCAATGGGGGATATGGAGCCTGAACCAGCCCATCTCCTGTAACCAGGCAAGACTTCCAATGGAGGGATTGGGACATCAACCCAGTCATAAAACCTTCGACCCACAATTTGTCCTGCCTGTAAGATGTACAGGGAATGGCCAACTAATGAGTGGTCCAGCTTGAGACCCATGTCCTGAGAGGGAACCCACACCCTAACACTGGTAATGATACTCTGCTCTACTTGTGGGCAGGAGCCTAGTAAAATCACCATCAGTGAGGCCTCTCCCAGTAACAGATGGAAACTGATACAGAGACCCACGCCAAGCATTAGGCACAGCTTGGGGAATCCAGTGGAAGAGGGAGAGGAAGGATTAGAGGAATCAGAGGGGTCAAGGACACCACAATAAAACCTATAAAATCAACTAATCAAGATGGAACCTCCATCCAGTGAGTCTGCATGAGACTGACCTAGGCCTTCTGCACATATGTTATATATAGTTGTATAGGTTGGTCTTCATGCGGGACTCCTAGCAGAAGGATCAGTGGGTGTCTCTGACTTTGTTGGCTGACTTTCGGACTGTTTCCTCCTACTGAGCTTCATCTAGCCTCAGTAGGAGAGGATGCATCTAGTCTTACTGCAACTTGGTATGCCAGGGCAGGTTGATATTCACAGAGGATTCTTTTTCTGAAGAGAAATGGAGAAAGAGTGGAAGTGGATGGGGGAAGGACTGGGAAGGAAAACTGCAGTTGGGATGTAAAGTAAATAAATTAATTAATAAAAATTATATTTTTAAATGTTTTATAGGAAGTTAATTGAATAAAATAACTTAAACCAATAGTAAATATCAAGGCACTTTCAGCTTATTAGATGTTTTTAGAAAGAACACTTTGGTAACCATGTGGAAGATAGCAACAGAGAACACTGGGAAAAGGGTGGATGAGGTGGCTCAGCAGTCAGCATTTATAACCTTGACCTTGGAAAACTGCCCCAGACACAGAGAGCAGTAGAGACCTGTGGCAATCCACATGCAGAATTCATGGGTGACTCACTGGATGTGAAGAGTGTGTGTGCAAAGATGGATGCTGTGCTGATGCCTTGAGTGGCTGAGTTCTGTAGGAAGAAAGATAGTAGGAGCCACTGAATGAAGACTATGAGTTTGGTTTTAAGCATCAAGGTAACTTTGAGCTCCAAGGAGATGGTACATAGATAATTCAACATAGACAACTGCACATTTGTGAATTGCCACATGCAATGGAGGCAATGTATCTTTCTGGTTAAGTGAACATGCTTTGGAGTAGCCCTGACATTTCTTGAAATCCAGTTCTGCCACATACTTAGCTGGTGGCTTTCACAAGGTCTTCTAAGATTCATGAAATGGAGTTAGTGCTACATATTTATTGATAATTAAATCAAAAGAAGTACACAGTCCACTATGCAGAGAAGGGTGGTGCTAACCACCTGGGTGAATCTTTGGGTAGATACCAAAGAGGAGCAAAGACAAAGCCACACGTCATCAAAAGGCTACAGAGAAGAACAAGCCCAAAAGTGGATTAAAGCTTTCCTTCCCATGAAGAAAATAGGTTAAGGTTTAACTGAAAGAATAAGTTTCTACTTATGTTAAGGAATGACAAGGTAAAAGAAAGGGTAAGTCAAAGCTTTGCTGTGCTCCATCTGACAGCTTCCTGAAATGGAAATATCTGCCATTTCCTTTTTCCATTGAACACTCCCTCCTCAAAGCAAGCCTGAGGTCCCTGTATGAGGTACACATGGAGAAGAGGAAAGAAAACAGAGCTGTGGCTTTGCGCAGATGTGAAGAATATCTGCTTCATGGAAAACCAGCTAAAAGCAGTGGGGTGGTCTGCAACACCAAACACTTAAGCCAAAGATTGGTGCTGGGGCAAACACAACAGTCTCAACATCTCAAAGTCTGACTGTCTTCTGACCCCAGCCCAAACCTAGATCTTGTCTCAGGACAGACCTCACTTCTCGTGTTGTCCCTGGCTACTCATTCTCTCATGACTTACCTGCCACAAGGCAGGCCGGTACCTGAGTATCCTGTGATCTCCTAATTCATCATCCTTATGATCCAGCTCTCCTTTCCAATTCCCTCTCCTGGCCACAGATCAACATCCCAACCCTCAAACTTGCACCAATTCATCATTTCATCTTCTAATGGTTGACATTGTCTAAGACAGAGGGCTAAAGATGGGTTAGATGCCATCATGACCTAATATTGTCGGCATTCAGATGGCCATAAAGTCCATTGTGTGGTGCCCACACACCTCTGAACTTCTTTATCCTTCAGTTCTGGATTGTCACAGTCCAGATCCTGTGGACACTATGCTGAAGCCACTATGCTGGTATGAGCTCAAAAGAGTCCACTGCATCCTCTTCCAGACCAAGAACATCTTAATTCCGAGGTTCTACAGCTCAATGTCACAGCAGTAAAACACTAAATGGATGTCACATAAGCCAAGAAGTCTGTAGGATCCACAAACGATTAGATCAGTTTCTAAATATTCTCACATACTCAGCTACTTCAACTTAGTCTGACACATATGGCTAAGAAAGTAAAGAAAGAACATCAGTCATTGGTGCTGCTCTAGTTCCATCCTCAAGTGGCAAATCATTTATAAAATAACCATAATCTTAAGTGTCATTTAAATGGTCTGGCTTCAACTTACATAAACAAAAAGAAGGCTGAGTCTTGGTAGCAGCTTCCCATATACCCATGCCATAACATGTATGGAATGAAATCCTAAGTGTATTAGTGTTCTAGAATTTTCATGTTGAGGAACTATGTGCAAAACTTTGCATCAACATTCCTGGACTGAGTCATAACTTCAAGATGAAAACATTAATCCCAGCGATTTTATTTTCTGGACCAGATTCAGAGGAAGAAGTAAGCAACTGAACATCCCCGAAAATGATTCAAAGATCTTCTCATAGCAAATGGTGGCAAGATAGCTACTCTGACATAGGAGCCAACACAACAGTGTGCCTTTCACGGTGCATATAGACAGTGCCTCCAGGCTGCATTTTAGGAAAGAGTAGATGAGAAACAGTCGTCTTGTGTGATGTCTACAGGAGGATTTGTAACTCAGAAAAGAACAAACCTTGTGCTACACAGTTACTGGTTAATCAAAAGCTCCAACTTTTCTGGAGTTGTTTGTACTAAAAAAAAAAAAAAGGCAGAGCATTTTTTCTGAGTTATTAATTCTTAATTTAGAAAATGAATATTTCAGAATCACTTCAGTTCAAAAAGGCAAATATAAGGTCTCAGATATAAAGGTGGTGAGATCCAGAGGAGTCATCAAAGATCTCAGTCTCAGGCATTAAATCAAAGGAAAGCAAGAATAACAGAAGCATCGAAGCATCAAGGGGGAAAGAAAGATCAACTACTAAGACTAAGCAGATCTTGAAATCTCAGAGAAAAAAAATATTTACCATTCTGCCGTGTGAATCACTTAAGTGGTACTCAAATGTGCCTCCAGATAGACTCACACATGCCTTAGATTTCATGAGATCTCAAATACAACTAATTACTGACCACATCAACACCTGTAACAAAATCTTAACCATGATGTCACAAAACAAACAAAAAATTCCCTTCTGAAAGCCATACATTTTTAAAGTAATTCACACTGTGGTAAATTTGCCGAAAATCTTTGCTTGGCAACTGTAAAGTCATTTGTGGTAGTCAATGGCTCCTGCTCTTCTGGAATGTAAAATAAGGTCAAATGCACATGTTTCAAATTACATACTTCATTTTAATGCTCAGGTAGAGTAGAATAGACATAGCCACAAAGACTCTGAGTGTAAACGGCCCCAGGGCTCTACCTTGCCATCTTGATGCATCTTTCGTCTCTGAAGACCCGACTTTCTTTCTCTAGCAAGTCATTCTGCATTAGCCCCAACTGTGGAGCTCAGACAGCCAGCACCAGGGCAATGAGCAGTATGCCTGCTCCCCAACCCCATATCACAGAGCAATGTGCAGTGTGTCTGCCCCACACAGACACACATCACAGAGCAATGAGCAGTATGCCTGCTCCCCCAACCCCATATCACAGAGCAATGAGAAGTATGCCTGGCCCTCACATCACAGACCATCCCTGGGGACTAGCATTTATTGCTGTCTGCATCTCAGAAAACTACTTAAAAGATGAGAAGAGAAAAGAAGTGTTTTGTAATTGATACCTTTTCCTTTCAACCCTGACCTCCCATTTTTCTACTTTCATCTTTGAAGAGAGGAAGAGAAAAAGAGATAGAAGAAAACATGAGCAGAGGAAGAAGATGAGGAGAAGAGCAACAATTTGGAGCTCTGGTTAAAGGTTGTGAGGTCTGACAGACTCACGTGGTGCTGCAGCTGAACAACCTTGTGTTAGCTCTTGCCCAATCAGGTTGACTTTCTGTTTTCTCATTTGTCAAGTTGGGCTGTTGGTACGTAACTAAGTTACTACAAATAATATAAAAGATGAGTGTGCGAAGCACTTAGCATTGCAAAGTGGTCCTTACAAAGCAGGAAGGCCAGGGAAGTTTCCAGAAAGAGAAGGGAGAAATCATTGAGGACTGATTCTTTGTTTTGTTTTGTTTTGTTTTGTTTTCTATTAAACCAACATGGAGGTCTCTGATTACCTGTCAAACAATTAGCTTATGCATTTCATTTAACAATGAATGTGCCCTAAATCTTCCTCTTGAGTCTCAAGGTCTCAGGAAGGAAGAAAACGCGGAAAATAACTCGAGTTGCTAAGTATCTGCATGCAATGCATACACAATGAGGTGCAGCAGAGTTTGGAGTGGATTGAAGAGGTCCCAGTGTCTCAGGGAGAGAGAGAGAGAGAGAGAGAGAGAGAGAGAGAGAGAGAGAAGATGCTTGAGAATGGGTGGGGAAGGGGCTTGTCGGAGGCACAGGAAGAAGATGTCCCATGGCTGAGTTTTGCTTTGAAATATCAGAAAGATGAAATGAAGAGCTAAGCATGAAGGTGAAATGAAGTCACCTGTGCTGAAAAAGTGTGGCCCATAGGCAAGTCTGTGGTGCATTTTCCTGATTGACAAGTGATGTGGGAGGGCTCAAGTCACTGTAGGCAGTGCCACTTCAGCACTGGTGGCCTTTAGCATGATAAGAGACCAGGCTGAGCAAGCCATGGTAGGCAAGCTAGTAAGCAGTGTCCTCCGTGGCCTCTGCATCAGCTCTCGCCTCCACGTTCCTGCCTTGAGTTCCTGCCCTGACTTCCTGGATGATGGATTTAAGCTATAAGATGAACTAAATAAACCCTTTCCTCCTTGGGTCATTTTGGTCAGAGTTTTTATGAAAACAATAGACACGTAACCTGGACAGCATCCCAGGCTGGGAAGTAGATGCACAAAAAGCAGCAAGCAAAACAGAAACAAAGGAACTAGACTTGAATCAAGTAAACAAAAAGGGTGTTTGCCTCACCCCCTCCTCCTTCAGATTTCTCACTCCTGTCTAATAGACTGTATTTACAGTCCTGGTATTAGGAGAAAATAAGCAACATTTTTCTATTTTTCTATTTCAGTAGTTAGAGTTTGTTACTACCATTTTCAACAATGGGACTGCATGGGCAGGGGGTGGAGGCTAGGAGTTACAAAGGGGGGGAGCTCCACTGGGCACATATCCAGCTCTGTCACTCCTAGCTGTGTGACCTAACCTTCCAGGGCCCCTCCTTCCTTATTCAAAGAACAAGAAGTGTAAACTCCCTGTAGCAGACTGCTTGGAGGGGTGGCCATACATTTAATACATTCCCTAATTAAGAAGCACTTAGTCAGTGCATAGAATGTGGGAAGAAATCCATGTCTACTGCCAGCAATTGTTATTGTTTATGTCTGTTACTTTATCTTTAACTGTAACAGAGCCACAGGAAATACAAACAACTACTTCACACATGATACAAGGAGGTACCAAGGTGAGACCACAATGACTAGATCCTCCAGAAGTGGCAGCCATGATGAGCCCCATCAGAAGCCAGACCTGCCCCACACCTGGCTTGGTGAATGGCCTCCATCCACTCTTTCCCAGCCTGCTCCTCCTCACAGCGCAGCTCCAGTGGTTTCTGGCCGTCGTGCCCAAAAAGGACAGTGAAGTAATACTGCAAAAGAAAAAGAAACGCAAAAAGGTTTACTTTTCAGGAGCAGAAAGATAATAACCCAGTATTTGCCTACGAAAGGTATAAACTGACAAAATCTACCAGCATGATGTAAGTCATATTTCAAACTGTAATAGCATGCCTGGTCCAGCCAGAAATGTCTTTGCACCTTGGCTGTGACAGCGAGCATTTTAACACCCCTCAGTAGCACACAGCCCACAGCCCTACTGCACTGCATATTTTTATTTAAGAACAAAAAGAACATTGCACCAATTTGCCAATGAAGAATAAAAAGTTAAAGCTAACATGAAAACATTTCCTTCCAGAAGCCTTCGTTATGGAGTGTGTGGTAAAGCAGTAGGGAGCAGGAGTTTACTCCACTGGACAAGCCGATTCTATTACCTGACCTATACTATATCCAGGCTCCATTCTGAGACGTGCTATGGCTATAACTACATCTAATTGCTGCTTTTGCCTCTTCTGCAGCCTTAGCAAGCACTATGTCACAGACAAATTATATTTAGCATGGGAAGGGAATATAGTTGACATCCTGGTGGTAAATCAGAATCAGAATCTTGTTTTGATGAGTGTAATCTAATTTTTTGTTGGATAGAAGAAGAAAAAAGAGAAGTGGTTTTATCAGGATTAAAATTATTTTTCTCATTTGAACTTTATTTATAACCATCCCAAGCTGGAAACAATGCAAATATCCTCTTACGAGTGAGTAAATAGACAAATTCTGGTACACCTTCCCAGCAGAACACTCTTCATCAGTAAAAAGGAACAATTCTTGATAAAGTCAGCAACTTGAATGCTTCTCAAAAGTACTGAATAACACTAAGAAATCAGCCTCAAAGGGTTACACTCTGGAGGACTAGAGAGCCAACACTGTGGTAGAGATCTCTCATTGTTTTTGCAAAAGATCTGACTCTCTTCCCAGCACCCATGTCAGACTGTCTGTAACCAGCCTTTCACCCCAGTCCCAGTGAAGACAACACCCTCTTCTGGCCTCTGAGGATACTTAAACACATGTGCACACACACACACACACATACACACTTAAAATACAAAAAAAATTTAAAGTTTTATACTCTATAATTTCCTTTATGTGTTACTACTGAAAGAATAGCAGAAAACAAATCAATTTTTTTCTGGGATCCAGGGAAGAAGTATGTGTTTATAAAGGAACACTACAAGAACTTTTGCCGAGATCTCTCCTTCATCTCCTGTATTCCCTTAAAAACAAACAACCCAGATCATTGACTTATGAGTATAGATCAATATGTCATTAGGAGTCATTTAATTGCTATCCCTTTATCAGAATAACAGTATAGGTTTTCCCCTAGGCCTATGTCCTATGTAGTCTCAGATTCTTAGCTATTTTAATAGTGTTAGGAAGGGGTTCATCTCATGGAGTCGTCCTTACATCCAATCAAAAAGTGGCTGGTTACTGTCATGACATATGTGCCACTATTGCATAAGTCTATCTTGCAGACAGGTGATTTTTGTAGGACGAAGGATTTGTAGATGGGTGTTGTTGATGATTACCTTGTCCTCTAGTAGCAGAGTAAAGTACCTTCCAGAACCATGAATGCTAATCAGTAGGAATAAAGCTTCTAGTAAGGTACCAGCTTGACTTCTCCATGCTGAATGACATAAGTAAATGTACTGGCTAGTTTTATACCAATCTGACACAAGCTAGAGTCATCAGAGAGGAGGAAGCCTCAACTGAGAAAATTCCTCTCTAAGGCCAGCTGTGGGCAAGCATATATGGTATTTTCTTAATTAATGATTGATATGGGAGAATCCTGCCCATTGTGGGTGGTGTCATCCCAGTGCGGGTAGTCCTAAGTTCTATAAGAAAGCTGGCTGAGCAAGCCAGGAGGAGCAAACCAGTACATAGCATCCCTCCATGGCCTCTGTATCAGCTCCTGCCTCCAGGTTCCTGTCCTGTTTGAGTTCCTTTCCTGACTTTCTTTGATGATGAACAATGTGGAAGTGTGAGCCAAATAAACCCTTTCCTCCTCAACTTACTTTTTGGTCACAGTGTTTCATTGCAACAATGGAAACCCTAACTAAGACCCTCACCACCAGGTTGTGGAGAGCAATCAATAACCCTGACAGTTGTGTCTTCTACATACAACAGAATTGATGCATATAAGAGCTTACAGAGACTATGGGAGTGTACGTGGTAGCTGTACAGGTTAAAGTGCCCCAGCACTGAGAAGAGAAAAGGAGACCAAAGTCTCACCCTTAGCCATTTGCAACTGATACTCCTGAGAAAGAGAAAATCCATTTCTCTAATAAGGTGTCACTTCGTATGTCAAGCATTCGCCATGGCAGGCCTCATGCCCCATGTAGCTGGCCAACATGAACAAATCCCTTGGCATGTTTTGTTTTGTTTTGTTTTGGCATGTCTATCTTGTTGGCTTTTTTTTTTTAACTTTCATCTTTGTTTGTTTGTTTGTTGAGACAGAGAACATGAAGTTGGGTGGGTAGAGAGGTGGAGAGGATCTAGGAGGAGTTGAGAAAAGAGAACATGATCAATGCCTATTTTAAGAAAAGTTTTTGTTTTGTTTTTTAATTAAGAATAAAATCCTAACCCAGAACTGGTGCTTTGGTGATCAGGTCAGATTTCCCTTCTTGTGTTAATATTGCCAATATTGCTGATGTAGGCAGTGAGCTCCTCAGCCAGAGATCCTGTCTCTCTGCAGGCTCAGTTTCTGCGGTTTTAGCAACACTCAGCTACTGCAGATTAGCAACAATGTTGCTCCAGAGCTCCTCCCTGTCACTCTGCAGTCTCAGCTACTGGGGATTAGGAACAATGTTTCTCCAAGGCATCCCACCCTCAGAGATGGGATGTTCCAGCTTCTAGCCTGATTGTTATCTCACTCCATTCTTCAAATGCTGCCCAGGAATACTCTGCCGGTGGTGGAGTTTCCAGGCCTGACACTTTGGTTTTGTACAGCAGAAAGTATTGTATGCTTTTAAACCATCAACGTTTCTATGATTGCCTACATCATCTTAATTTTTATGCCATTTGATACTTCACTGATGTTTACAGAAGAGGCAGACAAGAGCATTATGATCATGATTTCTAGTGTATGAACTTTCTACACTTCCCTAAGGTTAACTACCAAAAATGAAACAAAACTAGCAAACAAACAAAAAGTACATCCGTGCTTCAAAAAGGGTTCTAAGAGAGAGGAGAAGCAGACAAGTGGTTGCAGGGGATAAGGGAGGGTAAGGGCAATGGAGGGGGAACCGCCAATATGCATAGAGACCTCACTGTTTACTTATTTATTTGACTAGTGGCCTTTCTTTCTAGAGCAGCTTAGAAAGAAAGACTGAAAATGTTATCCTCACAAAGCCGAAGAGGCTCCATCTTGTCCATATGGGGATGTTCATGGCATTGTGTCTTATTATTATTAACCTATTTCACATTAGGGTTTGTTCTTTGTGCTGTAGACATTGGGTTTTGAAACATGCACCATATTGCCTATTTACCATTACAGTGTTTTCTTTTGGGCGATGAAAATGCTCTGGTGTTAGGCAGTGCTGATGGTTCACAGCCTTGTGAATACATGCAAAACAATTAAATTGTAACACAGCCAATGTTGGGGTAGGATTTCTATTTCAGTTTTTTTTAAATGAGAAAAATTGCAGCAAGAACAAAGGAGGGAGACACACAGATATGGTGGTGATTTGGTTTAGTGGTTTCTAGTTACTCTCATCCATTCACGACATCTTTCTCAGGATTTTTAAGCTTGAATAAGCTGGTTTTCTTTTGGATCTGTCATTTACTGAAAAGCATTGATGGAGCTGGTGCTGTTAGGGATCCTCTGAAGGATAAAAAGTTAACCCAGCCTGCCCTTAAAACTGGTCTTCAAGCCCTTAAATGAACATAACCTTTCAAACTACTCTCTTAGCTGCAGAGCTTACTTCTGACCTGGATTCCTGCTAGTACTGGCCCTGCTGCCCATAGTGGCAGTGGCGATGCATATTTCCCTACCTTCTCACCAAGCCTTTTCTCTCCCCTTTAGCACTGTTCTCCTGGCTACTTGTTTCTCTTACATTTGCATGCACATTGGAGGTATGGAGAGAGTAATGGGCATACTTGGGGTCATGAATTCTAAAGTATACATCAAACACTCTAATATGGGTATATGTAGAAACCCAAGCTAGGACACAGAGCCTGCCAAAAGACCACTGTGGGTGAACATGCTAGAGAAAAGGCTCAGTGGTTAGGGCTACCTACTCCTCTTTCAGAGGACCTGAGTTTGGTTCCCATGAACTCTCAGAACTGTCCATAACTCCAGTTCCAGGGACTCTGATGCTTTTGATCTCCATTGGCAACTATACACATACACAGAGAGAGAGGGGAGAGAGAGAGAGATCTAAAATACGAAAGTAAATATTAAGGAAGAATGCCCTCTGGACAGGCACAATAAAAAGCAGTTTGAAGCCCTTCTAAGACCATCAGGAAAACATAAGAAGAAAATAATGTATCTCACTCAATGACAAGGGGACAGAATATCAGTTTAAGCCAAAGAAAGAAGGGAAGATACAGAAGGATGAAAGGGACAGATGGTAGGAGAAACGGAGAAAGGCAGGGAGGGGAGAGAAAGGCTGTTTAACCAAATAGACAAATGAGCTTGGGGGCCAGAGACTACCAGCTCTAACCCACCTGAGATGGTTGTGCTCTTCCAAAGCCCTTTCCACGGTGCCACTGCAGCTTTAAGCAACAGCTGCTGTCTAGATTTTGAATGTGAGAGTTATGTAACAATGGCTTCCCAATATTCTTGAATACTATGATGTCTTTATCCTAGGTTCAGCTGTTGCCTCAAGACGACACGCAAAAATCAGAGCCATACGACTGGGTGAGGCATGGAAGGACCTTGTCCAACTCAGAAGGGAGAAAACCAAGAATCTGTTTTGAGCTTTGCTCACTTAAGGTCATGGAGGGGTTACATGGGAAGCCATCAGATTCTAGGCAATCTCAGGTTTTCTCCCAGAAAATTATGTGTGCTGAGGTCCACCCTACCATCTCCTTGGGAATGAGAGTAGAGCATCCTCCTGGCTTTTGAGGGGGCTCCCAGCAGGTGACTCACACAAGTTCTGTTTTTTTCTTTCCAAGTTAATATCTGGCCAGCTTAGACTCTCAAAGGCTATTTCCTGGGAGCTGCAAGTCAGGAGGTTGAAAGAAAAACACTCATTTGGAGAGTGTACTCCCAATGAAAGGCAAAGGAAAGAATAGTGAGTGTTTTATCCCAGATATTGGCCACATCTTAGTGTGCCTGGAAACCAGCAAGATCGAACTAAATATACCAGCAGCTTGTAGCCCAAAGAGGTCCAAGTCCTGTATGGTGCCAAGGACACAAAAAAGGTGATCATGGGATCCAGGTTCACTATGAGATTTAGATGCATTCCCTACTTCTGCGTGGGCGTCCACTGCTGTAGAGCCCAAGGGGCCATGCCTAAAGACTGAGCTCTAACAGCTGGCTACACACAGAGGAAGCCATGGTGGGCCCCACTTAAGAAAGCCACAGTAGGCATGGGGGAGAGTGAGATAGGACCACCAGGGACTCAGGCACAGCAGGTGCCTGGCTGTTCTTTGAGCTTCAACCATAATGGGGTGGCTTTTGCTTCACACTGGGCCATCTGCGGCCATGATACTAATTACCAACACAGACTGTCTGGGAGGAAAACGTGACTGGAGAACTCTGTGTGATATTAGAATAGTCAAAAAGCATGCTGGGCGTATCCAAGATTCTATCTTGGGGCCCAGCAAAGCTGCTCTAAAACAGACAAAAACATCTCTGTTATCCACCTCCCCTCACACCAGATCTCATCCGATGTGACAATTATTCTTTTTTAAAAACTAAAACCATTAGTTCAAAGATCTTATTAACCTCCAGCACTGGAGATGTACTTGAGTCTAATTTTATGTAAAAGATAAACAAAATATTGACTCAATTACTCCTCAGGTTCTCTGTGAATGCCATCGAGAACTGAGGACTCTGGATCATGCCTGGGATAAAACCCACTACAGTTCCCTATGGACAGTCCCACATCCTGCAAAGAACAGCTGTGCCTGGATCTTAAACTCTGGCACAGGCAAAGGATGAAATGCAATAAACTTGGGAGAGAAACCTGATAAAATGCCTCTGAGCAGGAGCAGCATTGGATTTAACATTAGATCTAATAAAAGCCCACTTAAATTTAAGAGAAAAAGAATGGACAGTCAGTAAAAGAACAAAGGACAATCTTCTAAGGGGTGGCAATTGGCTAGTTTCTGCCTAAAGTCAATGCCCAAGCCAGAAGCACTCAGTGACCTGGTCTGGTCTAAGAGTTGTATGGTGCCTCCTCAGCTGTTGCTGCCTGGGAGCCCAATTAAAAGGCACCTTTAAAGACAGCCAGGCAATCCCATTAGCAGAGTATGTGCAAAGGTTAAACCATGCTGCAGGCACAGAAATGATAGGAAGAACAATGAAGTGCAGCTTCCACTTCCCAAGTTGGCTTAAATCAAACACTGGCTCTTCATAAGCCTGTATGCAGATAGCTCAAGCCTGTAATCACAGTTCTTAAAGGCTGAGGTAGGAAGATCTTGAGTTTTAGGCCAACCTAGGTTGTGTGATGAGTTCAAAGCTAGCCTGAGCTACACAGGCCAGATAGATAGATAGATAGATAGATAGATAGATAGATAGATAGATAGATAGATAGATAGATAGATTGGATGAGGAAGAAGAAAGAGAACTAAGTACTGGGGATATAATGTAGTGGTAGAATGCTTGATTTGCTAAATAATTCAATCCTCAGCACTGTTAGAAAAGAAGGAAGGAAGGAAGGAAGGAAGGAAGGAAGGAAGGAAGGAAGGAAGGAAGGAAGGAAGTTCATTTTCTTTGTGTCATCGGGCCTCTCTAGGATGCAAGTGATATGGATCTACATCAGACCTAATGAACCACAGGTCCCTTGGGTGTCGACATTAGCAGCAGACCCCCTGGTAGTACTCATGAGCACTGTTCCTCTCCAGTAATTTCAAAGAGACGTTTCAAAATCCTGAATAAAGGAAAATGACAAACTAACAGCTCCGTAGTCTTGTTCACATCCTGAAGTCCACCCTGTACAAAAGTCACAGAATTTTCTTTCTTTACGGTTTCTTCTTACTGAACTTTCTTGACATGTATAACAGAAAGGTCAGCTCTTCTCATAGAGTCCATCCCTGATGCCACTGACCCAAAAGATTCACTCCTTCCTCTAGGTGTCAGCAGTTCTGGGAGCCTTCTCTCATAGGCCTGCAGAGCTGACCACTGATGCGTCACATCCTTGCCAGCCTTGACCCATTCTTCTCTGAAATTACCACTGTGCTGTGCTGTGTGTGTGTGTGTGTGTGTGTGTGCGCACACACACACACACATACACATCCTATAGTCAGTGAAGAAATACAAAATGTAACTGACTAATATCCTTGCTTCAGACAGCTGTCTACAGTGATCAGTTGCATTACTATATAGTCTCAGAATTTTAACTAATTATAGGTAAATGATTATAAGGGAAAAGAAATGATTATAAGGTATCACACAGCATTAGGAAAGTTGAGAATCACTGCTCTATGTTGGCCAGGCTGGCCTCAAACTCAAGAGATGAGCCTGCCCCTGCCTCCTGAGGGCTGGGATTAAAAGCATGTCACCACCCTAGCTATTTAATCCTTTTAAAAAACTATACATAGGCCCACATGATACTGGTTATCTGTAGGAAATAAATGATTCTGATGTAAATAGTGATGTTCAAGTTAAGATGAAAAATGAATTGTAAGATTCCTTTAAAATGTATGGCAGGTTTCTTTAAACGCAAGGCTCTTTACACACATTGTTACACCACTGTAACCCTGATCCACAGCTTTGCTTTCTGAAGTTCCGGATACCCATAATAGTCTGAAAACACTAAATGAAAAAAATCCATAAATAAGTGACTCACTGCTTGTCATTCTGAGCTCTGTGAGGACATCTCACATGGTCCAGCATCCTACCAGGATGTGAGTCATGGCTCAGGCACAGCATCCCCATACACAACCCGCCTACATACTGGTTACTCAGTAGCCCTTGGATTATCAGACTGTTGCGGCCCTACAGTACTTGGTGACTCTTATTGTTAATTAATTCAGCAAAGTACCAGAGTAGTAAGGATGGTGATTTGAAAATGCCAAAGGGAAGCCACTGGGAAAAAATAAAAGGAGAATCATTTGCAGAGTTTGCTAAGGTCTATGACCAGTTTCACACTATGCCTAATGTGCAAGCATTATAGTTAGATATGTACAGGAAAAAAGCACACTATTTGGAGTTAAGTGCAACCATGGTTTCAGACATCCATCAAAGGTGTTACAATGTAGGTCGTCATTACAAACCTATGTCTGGATGATAATGTGGATTTTCATGCTCTTTCCATTTCTCAGTGTTCCATTGAGAACAAAGTTTAGATAACATACAGGTAATGCCAACCTTTTCTGCAGCCATTGGCCCCTCCAGGGATAGATGATCAAGGTCTGAAAGGAACACATTGCACTATGGCCCTCACCCATGCCGTCAGCAGCTGGACCTGTAGGTCACAGGCTAGGGGATAAAGAAATGGTTGCCTTCCCAACTCCCTCTGGGCCTGGATTATCTGAACATATGTGGGCCTACTGACCATTACAAAGTAACTGAAGTCTTAGGCAAAGGCTAAAACCAGGGATTCCAACATGTCAGGTCTGACCACTGTCTTCAATGAATGTAATGGTGAGAAGGCCAAAAAGGATTTTGATTAAATGGCTACTCTGCAAAGAAGGTAGTTTAATGTTTCTGTCTATCTTCATGATACTGGTATGAATTTGAGGTTTAAACAAAAGACCTAGATCAGGGAGCAAGAGCAAGAACAAATCTTAAGCAGCCTTGGTGAAAATGTAATCTGGTTGATGATTATCTCAGTTGCATTCCATGAGGTGGCCCTGAAAGAGTCCTCATCACTGAGAAAACACCCAGTTTCCATGAAGCAATTGCTCCTCCTTGGAAATGATGTTATCAAGGGTGGTAATGTTGGTTTGAAGAAGAATGGCTCATACATTTGAATGCTTAGTCACCAGGAAGTGGAACTATTTGAAGTGATTAGAAGGATTAGGAGATGTGGTCTTGGTAAGAGTAGGTTTGGCCTTGTTGGTGGAGGCATGCCACTGAGGGTGAGCTTTGACGTTTCAAAAGCCCACACCAAGTCCAACCCCTCTTCTGCCGGTAGATCAGGATGTAGTTCTCAGCTACTTCTCTAGCACCATATCCGCCTGCCTTCATGCTACCTGCCATGAAGAAAATGGATAATGCCTCTGAAACTGTAGGCAAGCCCCCAATTTAATGCTTTGTTTTATGAGTTGCCTTAATCCTGGTAACACCCTCACACATTAGAATAGTGACTAAGATAGTGGTTGTTCTGCTAGGCATTCTTGCTCCTGGAATCCATGGTGATTGCAGGTTTAGGAAAATGATAGTACTTTCAGGAGGGGTGGGACTAGGACATGGAAAGGCTGGCAGTAGGCCAGACTCTTTGTGTCTTCAACTCTGAAAGGGCATGAGATAGGCTAGGTGTCATCAAGTTTTAAGAGGTACCTGTTCAATATTAGCATACCTATGTGCAGAGCTGAGTGGGAGTATGACCCAAAGAAAAGGAGCTAGATAAAAATGAAGGCAGGGAGGGTTGGTGTGTATCACACTTTTACTTTGTGAGCCCAAATGAGGAGCCAATTTCTGCAAAGGCAGCTTCCAAGTGTTTGTCATAACAGCACCATAGCCATTCTCTGAAGCATGGTGAAGCCCTTGGCCCTCTCAGGCACTGGAGTCTGACCTTCCTGTTTGTTCCTTAGGAATTTGAACAACCACATTCAGTGGACTTTCCTAGCCCAGGACATGCATTTCTTTCCAGCAACTCTGTAGGTTGTTATGACAGTTCTCTCAATCAAAACACCTCTGTGATTTAAGGATGTGGGGACTTACAGAGACCAGCGGGCAACAATTCTCTAGCCTAGGTTCAGAAGCAGCAGAAAAGAGGCAGAGTCCTCTTCTTTTTATGGAAGACTTCCTCTCTGTTTTCATTTCCCCCCTTCTTCCTATAACTACTTGTAAAATAAAATGAAATCTGTCTTTAAATATTTGCTATGCTGATGAAGCTGAGCTGTTTCCCCTTTACTTATATTGACTCTGATAACTTTAACCTTCACATATCTCAAAACATAGCCCAGCTGGTGGCTACTTTCAAATGCACTGGAACACTGAATGTGGTTTTGGCCTATCTGACCCTCCCGGGTATCCTGTCCTGGTTGTTAGAATTAAATATGTCTCGCTCTACCAATCTGATCAGCTGCTATCATAAAAGACTGAATGTAAGCAAGATGAGAGAGGATGGGCTAAAAGTCACACTGAGGCTGCCTTTAGAGGGGGGAAATCTCAGTCTTACCGTCACATGGCCTATCAAGATGTCCTTGCAAAGGACCTTCTCAACCTATCAGATTCAGTGACAAGTGCTCAGGCTGTGATGGAAGAAGAAGGAGAAAAAAATAATCATTCTTATGCACTGTAGTGTGTACTTCCATAGTCTAGAATCATTTTATCTCTTTACCAGAGTTGTGCCACATGGGCACTTTTAGCACCAAACAATTCTTAATGGAACAAAAATAAGTTTTTCCATTGATTTACAACTACCATCTTTGCCATATTACTTTCTTTGGTAAAACTGTGTGTGTTTGGGAGTGTGTGTGTGTGTGTGTGTGTGTGTGTGTGTTGTTGTTGTTGTTGTTGTTGTTGTTAAAGCAAATATCAAATAATTCAACTTTTCACCAAATCATAGTGAAACTTTACCTGTTTTGACATATTAAGAAGTATATAGGACTTTTAAAAGTGACCAGCCCTCAAAACTGAATTGATCCATTCATAAGTTAATGGACTGATGAGTTAAAAGGTTAGCTCAATAGAATGTCTGTGATTAAAATGGTACCTTGGATCAGACAGGAGACTGATGGTCCCTAAGTCATGTGATGACCTAAGCCATAGTGAGACTCAGTCAGGCAAGATCTTCACCAGATTCACTTCCTGTCCTATACTCACAACTTAGGACCTCCTGGTCTTCATCCAATAAGGTAATAAATCCTTACTGAACTTTACCCAATCTGTGGACCTCAACCATAGAAATAGAAAATATGCCTTGAGATGTGTTGGTTTTATGAATGCTGTATCCAGGCTTTACAAAGACATTGCTTGGACTGAACCCAGAGTGTTTGTATTTAACCATCTCTTTCTGAATTCTGGCTGTGTGGTTCAACTCAGCTATTCTGACTCAAACTCCTCTCCAAGCTGACTGATTCAAACTGGCTTCTCTCAGATTCTGACTGAATTGTGATGCTTGGAAAAACTGCCTCTGAACTCCATGAACTGAAACTGACTGTGCTGACTGCACAAACAGAACAGAATGGAACTGCACCAAACTCAACTGAACTCCATTCTCTCCCTGTACTACTCTTAAGAGGCCTTTTTCCTGACTGTTCTCATGAGAGTTGGGTGTATCCTAACTCTGACTCATTCTGTCAAATCTTTCTCTGATTCATCATTTTGTATGTCTCTCAATTAGATGCCATTGTTTAGGACTAAAGGTATCTATTAAAGTCATGTCTATATTCCAGCCAGAGAGATTAAATGTGTTTACTAAGGGCATATCTATATTTTATCAGAATCACACAGACCTAGATATTTGGATGTGATCCCTTGCCAGAGTAACCATGTTGTTGAATTAAAATTCTTCTACAGGAGGCTGGAGAGATGGCTCAGTAGTTGGGATCACTGACTGCTCTTCCAAAGAGTCTGAGATCAATTCCCAGCAACCACATGGTGGCTCACAACCATCTGTAATAGGATCTGATGCCCTCTTCTGGTGTGTCTGAAGGGAGCTACAGTGTACTCACATACATAAAATAAATAAATAAATCTTAAATTAAAAAATATTCTTCTACAGTCTTGTGTAAGGCTTCTTGGGAAAGATCTCTGTGATCCTAAAGGTTTCTCTTTATCCTGATGAATTCATTTCTTTCAGAAAGACCAAAACTAGCTTTGTCACAGATACCATCACTCAGTTCAAAATACCTCTATACATTCACCCCAGCCTCTGAGAAGACAGTAGTTCAATTTAAGGGACACCAGATCATAATGTGGGGATCTTAGGACTCTTTTCCTGACTTGATAGGACAATGGGAACTACAGCATATTTTCCTTTGTGCTAAATTTTACCTTGGGCCAAATGGAGGCCACATACCATTCCTACCAATACCAAAGGTGTGATTGAAATATAATAACATACACCAAAGTGCCTTGAAAATCTGACATGTCTCATCATCTCTGTAGAGGTGCAGCTCTTTGAAAGCACCTTAGACACTGTCATCCCCTGAGTGCTTAGGACATTGAACTCCTTCTAGAGCTGTGAAGCAGAAACTGCAGCATTCCTGCTTCCCTGAGATAAAACAGCTAGGACATGGAGAAAAGAATGTCAGGGATGCAATCAACCACAAATGGACATACAGGGTTCGTGGTAACTAAGGAGAGGCCATACTATTTCTATTAGTGTTGATGGCTTATCGACTGCTTTGTAAACTTTTTGGCAGATGTTCAATGTTCATGATGAAATTATTTCTAGTTCTCCAAAAGCCTTAGAGAATATTTGTATTCTGAAGCATCAGTGACACAGAGTTTATAAAATGGCTTCTCCCAGCAGAAACCAGCATATGGAATAGAAGTTTGAAACTATAGGTAAAGCAAAGCATTATCTTCTAAAAGATACACATGTATAGCTGTGTCAGCCTTTACAAACTGCTTTAAATATAATCATCTAGAAAACATATTTTAGTGGATGGAACTTCAATTTAGCAACCAGTTTAAGAACAAATTTAATTGTCTCCTATGGTGGTTCCTACCACAAGTGGAAAAATCCATTCACTATAGCTTCTAAATCTCAAACGGCTGAATCTAATTAAATTGTGTTCCCGGGAGAGTGAACAGGGTAATAAGAGGTCAGAAAACCTGTCATTTTAAGAATGGCTAAAATCTCTTGATATATTCATTTGTTTTTCCAATCTTTGAAAAACTACCACATAAATATTGGCACAGAGAAACTTTCATTGACTGAGGAGAAATGAGCTCTCAGCCTACTGAAATGTATATAAAGAAAAATGCCAAGTTCAGGGGCTTAGGTCATCATCTTGGACTTCCATGTTTGTTAAATTATCATAAAATACCTGTCTTTCTCTTCTATTACCACTCAGACAGGGCAAATGTTGTTAAAGATAAATAACAGTTGATCTGTGTAGTGACTTTCACCCATCCTCAGCATCCTCACTGACTTATTTAGAAAGAGGCATCTGGTCAACCTCAAATCCACTGATGGAACAGACTTGTAAATTTAGTCACCATTGTGTTGCAGGAAATATTAATAAATGAATCCACAAACTCTCCATGGGGTTGGACCATGCTCCCAAGCTCCTGCTGGCCTGCCAACTCTCTGGCCACACCAGACCACAGGGCTTCTGCCTGGCCGTCTCTCTAGCCGGGGTTCCTGAGTTCCTCTTGCTACTACATACCCCACAGTCAGTCATCACATCACAATACCCAGTAACCCAGTAGAGTCAAGACTCTTAAAGCTTAATTACCCAATCAGATTTATGTATCAATAAAATTACAATTTACAAGATGTCAATACAATAATTTCAGAGCCAACTGATAATGATAAAAGCTTTATCCCAATATTTCTCACCTTGTGAAATCATAGCTATTTGTTGTGGGTAAATGCCATGTGGGTACACGTCTGCAGCCATCTTGGCTCTCCTTCTACTCTGAGATGCTCTCAGTCTCTGCAACTCTTAGCTCTGCCTCCCTTTTCCCTGTTTAATAACAGGCTTCCCACTGCCCTAATGTGACTGGACAGGGGAAATCCTGCAACACCTTTGTCACTTTTCTCCTTCATTAAAACAACTAAACGGTCATTAGTCTGATGCCCATAGAAGCCTGGATCCTCTTTGTTGCTCTGGGACCTCTATTCTCACTGGTCTAAAGAAGGAGATCACCAAGATCACCAAATACTTTCACCTCTTCATGTTCTTATTTCAACTTTTGGTTTCATTTTTATTTGCCAGACACATTCTCAGTTGCAGGCAGGGCCAAGAACAATAAGAACATATGCTGTTAACACCTGTGGTAGTCTGCCACTGAGCAGAGGGACAACTAAGCAAGTGTTGCTGAAAACAAATGTGAGGTCTTGTGTCAAGTAAGGACTATGATGATGTCAAGAAAAATGGACAAGATAAATATGGGTTGTGGAACAGGCTCCATACCTGTTCTCCAGCTGTGTAACTTAAAGTTGAGGATTTGAAAGGCCTTTCTGAAAACTGAGTGCCTTGAACAGTGGATTATCTCTCTATTTCTTAAATAGGGAGATATTTCTTTATTTGGGGGGAGTGGGCACATATTCCCCCATATATATATATAGAAGTCAGATGACAACTTTCAGGAGTTTGTTCTCTCCCTCCATCATGTCCTCAGGAATCAAACTCAGATCATTGGGGTTGGTGACAAGCCACCTTATCCACCGGCCTAGCTAGCTCTCCTTTTCTAAGCAGAGATAGTTAGAAACAGATCCCTGACCTTAAAAAACAAAACCTGACACCTCTATGATCCCTTATTACCAAAATTCTTCAGTAGTCAAAACATAATTTAGAATTGTATTCTCAAGGTATATAATAGTGTATATATTGAAATTCAAAAATAATATATATATAAAATGGCTAGACCATGGTCCTGTCTTTAGTTTTTAATACTTCTGTTTTTATTACAAAATGCATTCCCAAATAGAAATAAAGAAAATGCAAGTCTAAATAAAGAACTAATGCCTGTTTTTTAATGCTTATGCATGTGTGCCTGGACACATATATGTGTTAGTGCCTGGGTGTATATATGTGTTCCACTAGTGTGTAGGTGCATATAGAGACCAGAAAAGGACATTGGATGCCCTGGGAGTGGAGATATAGGTAGTTGTAAATTGCCTAATGTGTGTGCTGGGAAGAGAACTGGGGTCCTCTGCAAGACAAGCAAGTGCTCTTAAGCAATGAGCCATAATCTCTCAAGCCCCATGGGTAGGGAACACACTTTATAATTTGCCTGGTTTAAGTTGTAAATGTTTGGGTAAATTTGCCAAATGAATTGAGAAACTTCATAGCACTGAAGACTACTAACCAGATTCCAATTAGTTAGATTACAAAAATGACAGAAAGACCCCTTTAAAACAAATAGATAATGTGAAAGAATTGATTTTAAAAATATGTGTAAGACGTGTACGGCCCTGAATTTGATCCCTAGCCAAAAGGAGGAGGACTAAAAGAGAAGAAAAATGCATAGAAGGAAAAGGGGGGATAGAAGAGAGGGAAGGAAGGAGAGAGGGAGAGAAAGGGGGAGAAAGAATGTATTTGTAAGTAAAGACAATTCTGCCAAATTACAACTTTTTCAAACTAGAACTTATAGTTGAACAATGTCGTAAGTTGGTTGGTTGAAATAAGAGTAGTATACTCTTTATGAAAGAGTTTCAATTTGTAGCACAGGCTATTAAATACTCTCATTTTCTTCAGGGTTCTATGCCAATGAAATAACTAGAAATGGATGTTAGGATTTATAGACACAACTCTTCCCATTACCACCAACAGTAAAAATGTCCAATTATTGTGACAAATAGGGGGAACTCTGATGCATTTAAACCACAGCTCTCTGAGAATTAAATTAGCAATTGTGTTCCTCGTTTTCTTTAAGGATAGGGCCTGATGTTACTTAGGCCAGCCTTGATCACCTGGACTCAAGAGATCTTTCTACCTCAGTCTCCCCAGCATCTGGAACTAAACCCGAACACCATCATGCTCAATCTCTCTAAGTTTTTTTGAGAATTCTCCCAAGAATATAACCTATTTCAAACAAGCATAAAACTCATTTGTGAAAGGGGACATTTGCACACTTTAGTTCTTGCCCTCTACAGAAGATAAACTTAACAAATGATTTTTTAAGCATTTGAAGAATAAACTGCATCATAAAGAAGGGTGGAAACAGTGAGGAGTTGTTAGGATACACGTGGTTGACAATTGAACCATAGCCTACATCTATAATATCAGTAAGGAACTGGAAGCAGACAAAGTGGACAAAATCAAATGTTATAACACAGAGGGCAGAACTATTCATAGATGAAAGTGTTCTTGGCCTCACTAGAACTTAGGCAGATGCCAATGAGAACACTGCAATGTTTACTTATTGTATTGGGTACCACAAAACCAGCTTTATAACATTCCCGGGAAACACACGGTGGGAAAGGGACACTACTGCTGAAGAGACATTGATAAAGCCAACTGAGAAGAGTCACGAAGCAATACTGATTTTTTTTTCTTGAATTCCTAGTGCCAGTAATGGCTAAGTGGGTATTATCATGCTAATCTACTGTGGAACAATTATAAATTTAAACAAATACAGTACTTAGATAATATACTGTATATGAAACATGTATAACTGAGGTGATATTTGTAACTGTTTTGGCAACAAAAATAAAAGGGAGATTTGACTTTGAAAGAACAGAACTGTAAAAGAGATGAATGTCAGTATGCTCTTTGCATGAGGGTATGCCACAGTTTAGATGGGTGGCACAGAAATAAATCAAGTAAATGAATGAAGTCACAATAAATAAATAAATGAAGTCACAGTTCACTTGTTTGAAGAGTAACTGCAGACAGAATTAAGAGTATTATCATAATGTAAATTACAGGAGAACACAATGAGGAATGGAAAACACAGAGAGGATGTGGCAAGTTCTGCATGCAAACTTTGGCCCATACCTTTCACTAGGCCTTGAACTGTTTGTGTAAACTCTAAGAAGCATGACAGCAAAACAACCCCAGAGAGTTGAAAATCCTAAGACTGCAGCTATCCGTGAGAGAGAAGGCAGCCCGGACATTGCACTTGTCGTGTACACTGTCCACTAGGATTTGAAGAATTTGTCTTTAAAGGAAAGCAATAGAATTGAGTCTAGCTATAACTATCAATATGTTCAACACACACTAACAAGTTATCATCCATGCAGTCAACAATAAATAAAACAAAAGTTCAACATGAAACTATGATAATGAGAAAATATGGCCCAGATGTTAGAACTAGGAGGCATGGCTTCCACCTATTAAAAATACATGCCAAGAAAAGAGGAACTAGAAATTATTTTATAAGACCAAATGGAAAGCTTGTTCTTATATTTTATTTGTTCCTTGCTTTGTTTTCTGGGGGTGTAGGAGAGAGTCCTGAGATAAGGTTTCTCTACGTAGTCATCTAAGCTAGCCTAGAATTCCCCTACCCCTGCTTTTGTCTCCTAACTGCTGGGGTTACAGGTGTGTATACCACTATGCCCATCTCCAAATGAAAAGTTTTAAACTTAAGAACATCTGAGGTGGAAATCTACCTGAAGCACTATCACAGCTCAGAAAGCTTTCCAAGTGGAAGAGTGAATGAAACAACCCTGCTACAGGAAACCCAGCCAATCAGCTTCAGGCAGGCTTGCTCCACAGCAAGTCTCTGTGCTTGGCATCATGGATATTTGTCTGCACACCTCATGGTGCTATTGGCTAGAACATCCACTGTAAGAAGAAATCTGTCTATAGTGCCAACAAGTGGGCTCCACTTTTGCCACCATGGTCCTTGTTCCCATTCCCATTTATGTTAGCATTAGGGTAGTCAACCATCCCTGATAATGACAACAGTTTGCCTAAGTTGTGCTATGCCTAGTAAACTAGCTGACACAATACAAAATAAGCACTTCAGGGAAAATTAACAGAGTCAAAGTCTCCCAAAAGTCTAGTGGGTGCTACAGATGTTGTCACATATGGGTCCCCTCTATGTGTCTGTCCATGACTGTGATTATACTTCCTTTGTTGTCCCAAACCTAATCTTTTTCCTTCCAGATCTTGGTGCCAGCCAGGGTATTCACCACCACCCATGAAATTGTATCTGGTTGAACCTGGGGCCACTCCTTTTTTTACATGAGAAGTTCACAAGCTCATGCCCCAACCAATGGGAAGCCTTTTTGAGTCACGATCTTGCTAGCCCACACTGAGATGATCCATCTCACCCAAGCGTGGACTCTTTCTTCCTCATCATCTTACTCTCAAGAACTCACAGGATCTCACAACCAGAGTTAAGAGAAAAGGCAGTGTTTGTACAACCCTGGTGCATGTCATAGAGGTGAAGAGTAAACTATGTCCAAGTGGTTGCACTTCAGAGTGCAATGATGAGCCTTTAGGCATAGTAACCCATAGACACTAAGTGTGGACCACTTTAGGAAGGCATTTCTCTGTGGAAGGCTCTTCCTGTCACTGCAGCAGACTTTAAGCACTGACAGAAGCTCCTAGAAGCTGTCTTATGAGCACTCTCTGCAGCTGGACAGCTACCCCTCCCTGAAGGGCAGACCTGAGTGGTGTTCAAAAAGATGGAAACAATGGAGGGGTGTTGTAAACCACAGCTGACAAAAACCTCACATGTAAGTAGATAAAGTGTAGAATACTAATGTAATACAAAACTCTTTAGCAAGGGAAATGTAACTATGGCTTCATATAATGACATGGATAAGTACGCCATAAATTATCACTAATTGTATTAGGAAAAAAAAAACAGCTTAATTGTGGGAAACCCTGGCAGATACTGTCCTAGCCATGTGGAAACATCTAGAATAAGGTGAAAAGTCAATGGGGCAACATTTTGATGACCAGCTGATCCGTAAAGGACACAGTGTGCTTTGTAGGAATCTTCTGTTTCTTCTGCAATCTCAAGTGATAATAAAATGAAACATTTCTTGCAAAGTTGTTGTCAGGAAAGATGGCGCACACCTGTAATACTAACATATGGATGGACAAATGGCAGGATCATGAGTTCAAGTCTAACATGGGCCATGTCAAGAGATGTTCTGTCTCAAACACAGATAATAGAAGGTAGATAGATACAATATTTTGAATTTTAAATTAAAAAGCCAATTCAGCATTACATTTCCAGACACATGGATCTAACATATAGATCTATAACTTCAGACTACTTTCCATGATATGGAAAGAGGTTAGTATTATGTGAATAACTAAAAAAATACGAGACTTTGAATAAGTGCAACACTACTGACACAAAAATAAACATATATAACACTTATGTATATATAATATATATGATTATAAATAAGTTAAGTAGCACTGCTTTAATTAAGGTTTCCACTAATGTAAAGAGACACCTTGACCAAGGCAACTCTTATAAAGAAAAAATTTAATTGCACCCTGCTTACAGTTTAAGAGGTTCAGTCCATTATTATTATGCAGGAAATGGCAGCCTCCAGATAGACATGAGCTGAGGGTTTTGATCCACAAGCAGCCAGGAGAAGACTAAAATTCCACACTGGGTGAAACTTGAGCATAAAGACCTCAAGCCCACATACAGTGGCACACTTCCTTCAACAAGGCCACATCTCCTCCAATAAGGCCATGCCTTTTAATAGTGCCACTCCCTATGGCCAAGCATTGAAACACATGAAGCTATGGGGGCCAAACCTATTCAAACCACCATGTTCCACTACCTGGCCTCCATAAGGTTATAACCATAACATAATGCAAAATGCATTTAGTCCATATTCAAAAGTCCCATAGCCTACCACAGACGTAACAATGTTTAAAATTCCAAAGTTCAAAGTTTCTTCTCAGATTCATGCAATCTCTTAATGTAATCCTCTATAAAATCAAAATTGAAAACCAGAGCACATACTTCTAACATATCATGGCACAGGATACACATTGCCATTCCAACACATAGGAAAGAGAGCACAGTGAGGAGATATTGGATCAAAGCAAGATGGCAAACCAGCTGGTCAGATTCTAAACTCTGCATTTCCATGTCTGATGCCAAGTGCTCTCCAGATTTCCAACTTATTTTCTTTGTTGACTCAATACACTTTTCTCATGGGCAGGTTTCACTCCCTGTTAGCAGCTTCCCTTGGTAATTATCCCAGGGCTCTGGCATCTCTAACATCTTGGGGGTATCCAAGACAACTTCAACTTCACAGTTTCTTATTTCAATGTCGGAGATCAACACATGATCTTCTGGGCTCCTCCAAAGGACTTGGCCACTTCTTCAACTTCTGCATTCTGTAGGCTCTGGTTGACCCCACTCTACTGCTGCTGCTGTTCTTGGTGTTCATCCCACGGTGCTGACATCTCAAATATGATGTGTCCTTCTGATGTAACTAGGCTTCACCCAACAATCTCTCATAGGCTCTCCTCATGCTGTCAATTCTCGACTTCTTTCCATGACCCCTTCAGTACTGAGCCTTCAACTTTCACTGAGGTTGGACCTGCATCAGTGGCCTTTCCTGGTCTCTCATGGTGCCCAGCCTCAGCTGCTCTTCATGACCTCTTTATGCCTTCAAAACCAGTACCACCTGAGTGATTCTTATACATTACCAAATCCAGTTGCCAGCACAATCTCTGGAACACAGCTTCTTTTTGCTCTCAGAAATACCTCCCAGAAGATTGTACCTCAGTAATGCTGGTCTCTTCTTAATCACAGCTAAGTCTTAGGTCCAGCTAACCAGCATCAACTGTCCCAGTAATCTCTCCTATTCCTGACTCTAAAGTCTGAAACACATGGCCAAAGCTACCAAGTTCCACTGCTTGCATGGGCTGGAATATAGCCCCCTTGTTCTAGTATATCTTCACCAGCTTTCTGTTTTCAATGGTTTCTTTCACTGCTTAAGCTTGGTTGCCTTGAAACTTGCTCTGTAGACTGATCTTGAACTTAAAGATCTGCATGACTCTATATCCTGAGTGCGAGTATTAAAGGCATGTCCTGGATCTAAGTTTTTCTTTACCTAGAATTTGCTCTGTATCAGGCTTGCCTTGAAGTCAGAGATGTGCTTGCCTATGTCTCCTGGGATTAAAGGCATGTGCTGCCATGCCTAGGTCTAAGCTTTTTAAAAATTTCTTTTCACAAGATCTTTGTACATTCTGGATCATTCCAGATATAGTCAAGTTGGCAACCAAGAATAGCCATCACAGTTTGTCAGTTTGACACAAAATCCTATCTCCTTATGTCCAAATGAAAATAATAGCCAGGTCATAATGACACCTAACAGGATATAGCTATCCCTCATACAACTATAAACACATAAACAATAAGCTTAGCTGGATGGAACTCTAAGCCCAGGGCATCATTCTCTTAATTACACTGTAATTCTTAAACACAGAATGTAGCTCTATTCCTCTTTCTGGTGAGCCTTCAATACTTGAACCATACATTTTGTATTTTTCCTTTTTTATTTTACTGCATCTGATCAAATGGCTCTTGATAAGAGTAAATCACAGGATAGAGTCTATGCTAGTCTAATTTGATATTTCCTTTGTCAATGAAATTATTCTAAATCTCTTCACTTTATCCTTAGGCAGATTTTTCAGACAAAAATCAGCCACATTCATCACCAAAATATCACAAGAACAGTCTCCAAGCCACATACAAAAATTCTTCGTTTCTAAATTCTTCTTGAGTCGAGCCCCCACAGTTCAAACTGCTCTCAGCACCAATGTCTTCCATGCTTCTACTAGTATGGTCCATTAAGCCCTACTTAAAGCATTCCATTGCTTTCCAAAGTCCCAAACAAAAGCAGAGTCAGGCTATTACAGCAATACTCAAGTCCCTGGTACCAACTTCTGTCTTAGGGTTTCCATTGCTGTGAAAAGACACAATCACCAAGACTCCTATAAAAGAAAACATTTAATGGAGCTGGCTTACAGTTTCAGAGGTTCAGTCCATTATCATTATGGTGGCAGCACAGAAGCTTCCAGGCAGACATGGTGCTGGAGAAGGAGCTAAGGGTTCTACATCTTGATCCACAGGCAACCATGAGACTAATATTCCATACCTGGTGGAGCTTGAGTATAGACCACAAGACCAATCCATCACAGTGATACACTTCCTCCAGCATGGCCACACCTTCTAATGGTGCCATTCCCTATGGCCAAACATTGAAACACAAAAATATATGGGGGACAAACCTATTCAAACCAACACAAACACACACAAACTATCAAATATATACTGAAGGAAGAAATATGAAACAACCACACAACCAGGAAACCCTTTTCTAGAGAAGCATGCCTTCATATGCTCAGAGCATGAGTAAGAATTTTTGCTGTTGCAGTAAAGCAACATTGCCTAGGTGTAAGCTTGGGTATAGAGTGCTTGCCTGGCACAAACAAGGCCCCAGACTTGATTCCCAACACCAAATGAATTTTTAAAAAGACTCTTAGCTGACACAATAGCTTGTGTCTTTAGTCCTAAATACTCAGAAGGCTTAAACCCAGGATCAAGGTAAAGGCTACCCTGGGCAACATAATAAGAACTCTACCTCAAAGAGGAGGGGAGAGAGAGAGGAGAGGGGGGAGGGAAGAAGGAGAGGAGAGCGAGGAGGGAAGAGGGAGAGGAGACGGGGAAGGGGAGAGGAGAGAGAGAAGAGGGGGGAGAGAGAGAAGACGGGGAAGGGCAGAGGGAGAGGGGAAGAAAGAGAGAAGACCATCTATATATCTGCCAATAAATGGTGACTACATAAAGGTATAGTTGAATTAGTAAGTAGCTTAAAAGAACAAATAAAGACTGCATTACTGATTTAAAGAGGGCAGACAAGCCAAGTATGCAAGAGAATAAACTGAGAATATGATATTTATGCAAAAGCAGTAATAAAAATATGTGGGAAGGAAACATTCCAAGTTGTTAACAGTAGTTACCTCTTAGGAATTTTGTCTTCTTATTTGTATGTTTTATGTAGTTTTCAAAGTAGTCATAACAGATATGTGCACTTTAAAGACATAAATACTGACAGGTTTATGTGTAGTAAAGTTGTTTAAAGCACTCAGAGTATTCTAGACATTTTCCTGCTCAGAAGAAACAAATGTGAGGCTGTACCATAACAATTTGAAGGAGAGTTATTTCAGTATGTACTTACTTATAAGTAGAAAAATATGCAATACTGACAGGCACGTCTACTTATAAAAAGATGGTATGGGAGGCATCCAGTGAGTGAGCCAGGTACCTAGATACATTAGAGCACATTGGAGTAGGATTAGCAAGGGAACTTCCATAGGGCAAACAACTACGAATGTGCCTGTGGGCCTTTAATCCTCTAAGAAGATGGTTAGTATAAAAGCAACACTTCTCTCATTTTCTGGTAGCAAAGCTTATGACTGTCAGACATTTAAAAGAAGTGGTACTCTTAAATCAGAAAAATAATAATGGTAAGACCATAAGACATTAGGAATGTGGGGAATTGACACAAGCACATGTGTCTTCTCCAAAATCGTCAAAAACTCAGACTCTTCTCAAACTCTCCAGGACAGTATGTCTTTAATTTTGCATAAGCCATACTCTTGGTTAACTTTGGAGAATATACAACAAACAGTTCAGTTCTGTGTCATGCTCCTGATTTTCTCCCATTGTAAAGTACAACTAAGGCTCTTGAATCCTATCTAATGAGTGATAAGTTATCTCTTATGACAAAGTCTACAGTTGCTGGGTTTTTTCTGTCCACGAAAAGCAATACATACATATACAAATATAGAAAATATAGAGATACAAAAGCAAAGGGGAATTCTTGTTCTTTTGTTTGTTGTTGCTGTTTTTTGTTTGTTTTTGTTTTTTGTTTTATTCTAGATAGGGTTTCTCTGGATAGTCCTGGCTGTCCTGAAACTCACTCTGTAGACAAGGCTGGCCTAGAACTCAGAAATGCACCTGCCTCTGCCTCTCAAGTGCTGGGATTAAAGACGTGCATCACCACTGCCCTGCTCCTTTTTTCTTTCTTTCTTTTTTTTTTTTTAGATATTTTTTTATTTACATTTCAAATGATATCTCCTTTCCTTGTTTCCCCTCCAAAAAAAAAAAAAAAAAAAAAAAACCCTGAAAAAACCTGTTCCCTGATCACCAACCCACCCTCTCCTGCTTCCTGGCCCTGGCATTCCCCTACAATGGGGCATAGGGCCTTCACAGGACCAAGGGCCTATCCTCCCACTGATGATGGACTAGGCCATCCTCTACTGGAGCCATGAGTTCCCCCATGTGTACTCTTTGGTTGGTGGTTTAGTCCCTGAGAGCTCTGAGGGTACTAGTTAGCTCATAATGTTGTTTGTCCTGAGGGGCTGCAAACCCTTCAGCTCCTTGTGTCCTTTCTCTAGCTCCTCCATTGGGGACCCTGTTCTTAGTCCAATGGACGGCTGTGAGCCTCTACTTCTGTATTACTCGGGCACTGTCAGAGTCTCTCAGGAGACAGCTATATCAGGCTCCTCTCAGTCATCACTTGCTAGCATCCATAATAGTGTCTGGGTTTGGTGATTGAATATGGGAAGGATTCCCAGGTGGGGCATTCTCTGGATTGTCCTTCCTTCAGTCTCTGCTCCATACTTCATCTCTGCAATTCCTTCCATGGGTATTTTGTCCCCCTTTTTAAGAAGGAATGAAGTATCCACACTTTGGTCTTCCTTCTTCTTGAGTTTCTTGTGGTTTGTGGGTTGTATTTTGGGTATTCCGAGCTTCTGGGCTAATATCCACTAATCAGTGAGTGCATACCATGTGATCAACCTTGCCTTGATGACACCCCAATGAAGTGAGCATGGTCAGCTGTAGTCATGTATGGGCAGCTGTCCCTTGTGGTTAACTTGCCTGGTCCTAACATTAGCCACCCCAGGTTCACGTTCCCCCACATGCACCATCTAAGTTTAAACATCCTTGCTGTTAATTTCTCAGCACTTCATTTTTCTCATCTGAAACATATCTGTCACGCCTGCCTCATAGAGTTATTATTCATGTTCAATGATTCCTTACCTGTAACAATTTATGGTCGTGGAGTTATTGTCACTAGCCAACTACTTTATTTACAGTGACTGGTCCAGAGGTTCACACAGATTCAAGATAGATCAAAAGTTTATGGTGATTTGAATGAGAATATGCCCCTTAGCTCACATACTAAAATGTTAGGTCACCAGTTAGTAGAACTGTTTAGGAAGGATTGGGAGGTGTGGCCTGGTTAGAGGAAGTGTGTCACTAGGGGCTGAGTATGTGGTTTCAAAGGCCTATGCTATTCCCACTTACTTAAGAGTTGTCTGTCTGTCTATCTGTCTGCCCGTCTGTCTCTCTATCTCTGCCTTACAATTAATGCCTCAACATATAAGCTCTCAGTTACTACTCCAGTGCCATGCCTGCCTGCCTGCCTGCCTGCCTGCCTGCTGCCTGCCTGCTGCCTGCCTGCCTGCCTGCCTGCCTGCCTGCCTGCCATAGTTTTTGCCATGAGGACCATGGACTCACCCCCTGAAGCTGTAAGCAAGCCCCCAGTTAAACACGTCTTTTATAAGTTGCCTTAGTCAGAATGTTCTGGCCTAGCAATTGAAAAGTAACTAAGACAAATTCTTCTTTCATTAGCGAACTCAGCCCACATTTCTTTGCCTAATTGCAGGATCGGGTATTTGGGCTTAAGACTTGTCATTTGCTTACCATTTGGCCGGTCCACTGCCTAGAGTACTAAGGAAAGCAAAGACTCAAATCAGAACCCCAAAATAGGAATATAAATTTGCCTCAATTTATTTATCACAGAGTTGCAGAAATTACCAGAAAACAAAATATGTTAGGGACTAGAGGGATGTCTCTGTCACATCTGAGTCCAGAGCTCCATCACCCAAGTTATGGGCATGTCAGGGTGCTGCTGTAATCCCAGCACCAAGTAGGCAGACACAGCATCTCCTTAGGCTCCCTGGAAAGCCTGTCTAGCTAAATGTGTCAGTGAACACCTGTCTCAAAAGATAACGTAGAGACTGGTTGAGAAAGACACCCAACTTTGACCTCTACCTTCTACATGCATACTCATGAGCACATACACCTGTTCATACAAAGTACACCTACATACACATGTACGGAAATATTTACACACAATAAAATTAAAGGCAATACAAAATACTTTTATTCTGTAGAAAACACAATTTATTATACTACTTGAGTTGGAATCACAGGCTAATAAAAGCTGCATTGTATGACAATTAAACTGGTAGTCATATAAAACCTTCTGTGGCAATCCTCTGCACCTTTTGAAACCAGAGGTTTTTAAGAGAAAAACAATATTTCATATTCTAGATCAGTGGGGACTTTCTTTTTATATTTTATAGCCAGATTTTTAAGTACATAGCATACTGGAAAACATGTCACCAAAAGAAGACTTGAGAAGTTTAGCTCTTTAAGCCCAAAGCTTGCAGAACCAGGGTGAATAAGTTTTAGACCACATTGGTTAAATAAACACCAAATGACATCCAATGTAACTACAATGACCACTGTGAGGAGTGAGCTTGATAGTAAGTATTGTTTAAAGAATTATACAAAATGAGAAAAAATACAGACTACATGGGCTGCTAAAGGAAATAATGACACTAGAAAGCTGACGGTGTCATTCTGTGAAGGCCATTGGCACCAGAGGGGGGAGCCTCAACGGTCTTGGGAACAGGACCTTTCAAGGAGTAGATAGCACTTTGCTAGGACTGAAGAATCACTTCACTGTGCACAGAGGGTCTCTTAGCAAACCAAGAAGACTGTTGTAAACTCCAAAGCTGGTAGAACTTGAAAGCCACAAAGTAGGCAAAGGAACTCAAGGTATTCTTCCCTCCCACACAGGAGAGAGTTCTAGGTGGTGTTTGCTGGAAAGGTATGGCCATTTTGAAATCACGTCAGAAACTTTTTAAGCAATGTGAAGGAAGTAGGCATTCCAAAGGCTGTTAAGTCAGCCAACTCCAAGGAGAAATAGATTCACTGATCTCATGTAGGAAACCACTGGATTTTTAACTTACCTACATCTCATCTGTTTATTGTGTACAAATCTCCCCCACTGACTTCCCTAAGCTGTAACATCTAAAAACACCTTCAAAACTGTCATGGCCTTCCCAAAAATGGAGAGCCTTTCCACTCTTAGCACCACAGGAAGCACACAGATGCAATCGACAGGAGCCCAAGGAGTGATCAGACAGGAGACTAGGAGGAAGTTGGACAGGGGTGAGACACAGCTCAATAAACCATGAAAGCCAGAAAGCAGGACAATGGGGAAGCTACACATGCCAAAGTATTAAAGTAGCTGTTTTCACAGAGCACCAACAGTGATCTTCAGTGCATACTCACCCAACTTGTCAGGGTTTTAAAATACACAAAATTTAACTAAGATAAGTCAATACTAAAATTCAAGTTGTTTTCAAACAGGAAAACCAGCCCCAGAAGCAGGGACTCCAGTGGGGTGGGGCTCTGTTGTGAGGCCTTTGGGGAAATGTTTGCTTTCATATCTTCAAAGACTTTGGTTACCACTCAGGAAATTTTTATTTGGAAAGGACTGGCAAGATGGCCTGATAAAAAGCCATTTCATTTTACAGCTGAGAAAGCAAAGTGAATTTCCTCCACGTTTAATCAAGCAGACCTAGCCCTCCAGCCATGATTCCTGTCTCCAAATGATCACTCCTTCAGAAGAAAGCCTGTGTGACCACAGACAATAAAACCTACTGCAAAATACAAAGTCTCTCCACTGCTGGGCAGGGACCAAGAGGAATAAAATACATGTCCGTGAGAAGAAAAGTACCTGGGTATTCAAAGAAGCATTATTGGCAGTGGCCAAAAGGATAGGAGCAACCCAAACACCCTCAGCTAAGAAATGTATGAACAAAATCCGGTATATCCATACAGTGGAATATTACCTGGCCATAAGAAAGAACAAAGCAATGATTCATGTGATTATATGAATGTGTCTTAAAAAAAAAAAAAACACTATGCAATATGTAACAGATGTGCAGCTTGGTCTTCATATGGGTCCCCCAACAACTGGAGCGGGGACTGGCCCTGAATCTGTTGCCTGCCTGATCCCATGTTCCTCATGCCATCTTGTCTGACCTCCATGGGAGAGGATGCTCCTAGACCTACAGTGACTTGATGTGTGTGGTAGGGGGAGTAGCGTGGGGGGTAGGGAGAGAGGAATGGGGAGAGAATCTGCAGGAGGGGTACTGGGAGGGAAGAAAGATTGATATTGGGATGTAATGTGAATAAATAATAAATAAACTTTAAAAAATTAAAAACAAACAACAAGAAGCACTGTTCAGAGTGAAAGAAGTCACTGGCAAAGAACCCCATCCTTTATGAGCATGTTTGTATGAAATAGGAAAATCTACAGAGACTGGAGGAAGATTCAGGAGAAAGGGGGGAAAGGGGGCGATGGCAAAGAGTTTCTTCCTCAGGAGAATGGAAATGTTCTATTTACTGCACTAGTGAAAGCTGCTGACGTAAAGCCATCAGCAGGCAGCACACTTTGTTCTGAGGAGGGCAACACACTGGTGACACTCTGGGTGAAGGCAGTCAGCTGTATGACTCACAGCTTCCGTTCAGGGCAGGACATCAGCTATGTGGCTGTTCCTGCTGTGTGTACCCCAGCATGAGGACTCCGTGCTCAACTGTGGTACCCCAGCAGGAGGACTCCTGTTCCTCTCTGTCAGGATGGTAAATTCTCTAGAGCTGTTTCCATTGATGAAAGAACCAGCTTAGCTGGCTGTGTGTTCTGTCTCTGGTTCTGAGCCGAGCCAGGCCTATTTGGCTAAGATGGTCTCAAGCTGTAACAAACAAATGTGTTATCATGCTGTAGAAACTGAATCTGTTTTGACAGATTTGAGCAATTAGTTAGGTGTCTGGTGATTGACGCTCACATGGCCAAGTCGTGGTGATGTTGCTATTTCCTGTGCAGCAACTGACCTCCTAATACCACAGCCTTCAAAAAGCCACAGAAATTCACAGGTCAGTACACAGCACTCTGCATGACTTGGTCAGCCCCTGCCCAGAAACAAGAAGAGGAGCAGGTGGTGAGCCACACGGTCCTGTTTCAGTTTGGATGACACCCGTTAAGACCTGCACCCAAATAGGCCAGAGGCTGTTATTTTCCCCCAGTTGAATGACAGGAAATAGCTTACTGTGTTTAAAGTTCAGAAGCAAATGAGAGTCTTACTCTGGAGACAGGCCCCAAATCATTCCAGAAAACATTAACTGTTCTTGATCTGTGATCAGAAGGGGCTGCCAACAGGGGAGAAAATGCAAGGAACAGAAGTCAGCTCCCAGCTCACACTGGCTAACCGCTCCCGATCAGGAGACAGGAAGCATATAGAATGGCCAAGGTCCCTTTTTAGCAACACAGGCATAAACTAAATGATCACCCATCTAGGCAAAGGCCAAAGGGTGATCTACAGGTCTCTAGTCAATGGTGGACACAAGGTACGAATCTTAGCAAGCTAAGTCCATCAGCTCATTATGAGATATGCAGGTTCCTTTGTTGTAAACTAATACAGGAAACATGGGCATTCTGTTCCTTAGTGTCTGTACTTCAGTATGCCTGGACATGTATCACATATCCTAATACACACACACACACACACACACACACACACACACACACACACACACACATATATATATATATACATATATATATACATATATATATACATATATATGTATATATATACATATACTATATATATATACATGTATATATATGTGTGTGTGTATATGTATGTATATATATGTGTATGTGTATATATATATATATATATATATATATATTAATTTAATTTTTAAAAAAGGTCCTCACTACAAAGCCAAGGCAGCTATTGAACTTACGTAGAGTCTGGGCTAGCCTCAAACACTCTAGGTAGCTTAAGCTGACCTTTAATTTATAATTCTTTACTCTCAGCCTTAGAATTTTTTTTTTTTTTTTTTTTGGTTTTTTGAGACGGGGTTTCTCTGTGTAGCCCTGGCTGTCCTGGAACTCACTCTGTAGACCAGGCTGGCCTCGAACTCAGAAATCTGCCTTCCTCTGCCTCCCAAGTGCTGGGATTAAAGGCGTGTGCCACCACCGCCCGGCAAGCCTTAGAATTTTTTAACTTTTAATGCCTTAATTTTTTTCATTTTACAAGGAAAACTTAAAATCCAAATCAACTTACTTTTATTAAAAATGAATTGTCTTGTGTTATTAGAAATGTGAGATGTCATAGCTACTATCTAGCCATATCATCTCACTCGCTTCAACCAAGGGACCCTAAGTGACAGATTCCATCTGGCTTGAAGACACACTCTAAGGCTTTTATTTTTCTGTAAGTAGCCTCCGGCCAGCAGGTAGTTCTGTCCTGCTCCTGGCCAAATCTACCTATATAACTGAAGTACAATACCTGCAACTTATTTTCAGAGAATGATGATCCTGTTATTAATATTCAATTTCATTCTGTATAAGGAGATAATATCTTACAGTATTCAGCAAAGTGACAGCTAATTACAAGATTCTCAGAGCTGCATAATGCACACTTACAGGGCTTTAGATGCCCAGAAAGTACAAACACAATTTCATATCTAGATGCAGTGAAGATTCTTAAAACCTCTTCCAAAGATACAAGTTTGCTCACTTGTAATAGAAAGTCATCCTCTTTAAATGTGTGGTCACTTGTTTACACTCACAAAAATCACATCCTCACAGCCACGGAAAATACTGAGTGGATCCGTAGCTCAGTTTCCATGTCTAACCCTTATGGTTCCTTCACTTTCCTTCATCCCTGATGTTTAAAGCAAGCAGCAGATGAGGTGGCCTCTTCAGGAGCACCTAGCTCTTCAGAAAAATACTCTGGTCAGAACAGCACCAAGTTAAAGCCCAGACCACAAATGTAGGAGAGGAAAATTTAACACAGAACGACCAGAGGGAAGAAGAGCCCTGGAAATACACGAGGCCGACAGGTCATCTCGCTACTCTCCCTGCCCGTGGGTTTGATGTTAAATGCTAACACAGCCTCTATTACTTCCTCCAGCACAGCGAAGCTAATAAAAATCTGACCTTCATTTCTCAAAGAATGGGATTTTTTTCCTAGGGGTGGGTGGTGTTAACTAAGCATTAGTTAAGAGTAAGAGGCTCTGATGTGCTGCCACACAGGAAGGTAACTGAGACACAAGGAACATACTACATATTTGCAAAGAGCTAGAAGAACAGCTTTTTACACTTTTGACACACACAAATATAGTTTGAGGACATAAACAAATCTAACCCGCTTCAAACATTGAATCTTGCGTACATGTATCAGAATGTCACATGAAGTCTCTCTAAGGTGTAGAGTTAGGAGGTTTGTTTTTTTTAAATTAGGGATTTTCTTCATTTACATTTCTAATGTTATCCCCTTTCTTTGTTTCTCCTCCAAAAACCCCTATCCTCTCTCCCCACACACATACACTCATTTTGACATCCATTTAAAAATAAGGTTTTTTTTTTTGTTTGTTTGTTTTTTTGTTTTTCGAGACAGGGTTTCTCTATGTAGCCCTGGTTGTCCTGGAACTCACTCTGTAGACCAGGATTGGACTCGAACTCAGAAATCTGCCTGCCTCTGCCTCCCAAGTGCTGGGATTAAAGGCGTGCGCCACCCCTGCCTGGCTAAAAATAAGTCTTAAAAGCTAATTTTGAAAAATAAGTTCTCACTACACAGCCTAGGCAGCTGTTGAATTTGCATGGAGCCATGGCTAGCCTCTCACATGACTTTTCTACTGAATGTGTATAGATAGTATTTTACCAACTTGATTGCTAATTCAAAGCCATTTGCAAAAATATCATTACAATGAGGAGCAAAATAATCTTACCAATAGCTGTCTCTCTTTGTAGACAAAATTCTATTTCTAAGAATACATTTATAATCAGTATTTATGAGAAGTTTCCCCTCATTCCCCAAACCCACCGATTTCTGCCACTGATTTCAAGATGGTACAGATGACAAAGCCTTTGTTTAAAGCAATAGATAAGGAGAAACACTGAGTTCCCTTCTATGCAACAAAGATCTCCAAGTGTCTCCAATATCGAAAACTATGCTAGGCATTATTCATTTATCCAGATAAGAAACACTCCCTCTCACCCTTCGAGGGAGTTTAAATCCTTCAGCAGCACAGGCTAGAAAGACACCAGTGAGCACAAACCAAGGCAGGACTCAATTTTCACAAATGCTATGGGCTTTCAAATGAGGCAACTGCTGGGTGTGTGTGTCCAGGGAGTGAGCGCTTTCAGCATCAGGCATGCATGCCACGTCTTTCCAGGGAGCAAAGGGTGTTCAAGGGGACAGAACCCTCTACTGTTGAGTGTTGAGAACCTTCTTGATTGTCTTCAGAGGAGTATAATGAGGTCTGAGGGACCTAAAATGACAGTGAAAACCACAATGCATGTGGGTAAAAATGATAAAGCACTGGGCTTCGAGGGAATGTTTTACAGAGAAGCAAGTGATCTACTCAAAGAGTGTTGGTCTTTTGGGAACACAAGCCTGGTCAAGAACCCAAGCCATGCTATTTAGGAAAGATGCCCAACCTGGGTAAGGAACTCATCGTTCAAATCCACCATTACCTGGGTAGTGTGTTATCCTTGATCAAAATCATCCTGGAGCACAGGCACATAATTAAGACTATAAATCTAACAAAAAGATTGCTGCCAGAAGCCTGTTGCCTGGGAAGCAATTGTGCCTCCCAGGAGGAAATGTGTACTGACAACACAGGAGGGCAAGCAAGCATGGAAGACACAAACTTCATCTTAATCGCCTTCGATCTGTTCTTCTTAACACTCTTACCAAGTCTGTGTGCATGCTGTGTCTGGGAGATATCCCTTGCCTATTTACACAGTGAATGGAAAAATACTTAAACATAATTCCCATAGCATCCTCCGGTGTGTGACTCTGACTGTGAAAAATTCACCTTCAGGACTCAAGGGTTCTTCTTTCTGAGGAGGTGGCCCCAGGAGGGAGCCAGCATGTCCCCTCGCAAATCTTGCTCTTTTGTTGAAGAGCAGGGTAGAAAGAGATTTCTTTGGCTAAAGTTCCTGGCATTCAGAAGTGCCCATTCTACAAGCAAGCAATCCACAGTTCATGCGTTTTCTCTACATCTAAACACTCTGTCAGAGCTGCGGATGCACAGCACTGATGCGTCCACCTTTGTTACCCAAAACAAACAAATAGAAGAACCTAAAGCTATTATAAGCAGCCTGGTGTGAGAGCCTTGTTTGCTGACATTATTTTTAAGTAAGTTGTGGGAAAAGCTAGATGCCTTTTCCAAAAGGGAAGCGAGT